>NC_089505.1:247019268-247368280 GCF_036850995.1 Saccopteryx leptura
GCCAGCTTGAAGGCCAAGGTCGTTGGCTTAAGCAAGGGGTCATTTGCTCTGCTATAGCCCTCCGGTCAAGACACATATGAGAAAGCAGTCAATGAACAACTAAGATGCCGCAACTATTAGTTGATGCTTCTTATCTCCCTTCCTGTCTGTTTGTCCTTATCTGCCCCTCTCTCTGTCTCTCTCTGTCTCTATAAATAAAATAAAATTAAATTAAATTAAATTTAAAAAATAACATCATCTATTTTTTTTTCTTTTTTTTTAAATGAGAGGAGGGGAGAGAGAGAGACAAACTCCCACATGCACCCCGACTGGGATCCACCCAGTAACCCCTATCTGGCACCAATGCTTGAATCAACCAAACTATCCTCAGCACCCAGGCCGATGCTCGAACGAATTGAGCCATTGGCTGTGAAAGGAGAAGAAAGAGAGGAGGGGGAGAGGGAGGGGAAGAGCAGCTGATGGTTGCTTCTCCTGTGTGACATGACCGGGGATTGAACCCAAGGCATCCACACACCAGGCTGACGCTCTATCCACTGAGCCAACTGACCAGGGCTACATCATCTGTTCTTCATATTAGAGTTTTCTCCAATTGCGAAGTTTGAAAACAAAACAAAACAAAAAAAGATTCCTCTAAAAATTTTGTAAAATGAAACTGATTTTCCAAGGACCTCTAAATTCTATGATTTTTTATCAAAGACACAGTGATGATTTATCTGGAGAAGGAAATCACCCCAAGAGACATAGCTTTTTAAATATCAAGAACTCTATTGCATGTAAAAAGGACTAGATCTCTTCTGCATGGACACAGCCATCACCCAAGGGTAAAAGTTATAGAACAACCATGCTATAATATAGGCACTTGAACTACCGAACTTTGCAGATAGAGATTACTAAATAACTTGCCTAAGGTGACATCACTGGTAAGCAGCAAAGCAGGACTCATCCACATCTGCCCAAGGTCTTAACAATTATCCTGAATTTCTACCGACTTTAGTACTCACAGGTACATTCTATACAGAGAAAAATGCATAAGAGGGGATGTTTCAAAAGTCACATGCGGAGTGACGTCAGAGAAATGGTGCCGTAGGAGTGATACCGATAAATCTCCCCAAAAATTCAACAAGATCTTCAACCATAGACAGAAAAATCTATCCTTGGAGCTTCCAGAAGTTCCACACTAAACGCGAAGGTATGATCGAGCGAAAAATTGACTAAATATATAATCAACCCCGAAGGAAATAAGGAGGAAGAAACACTCCACCTTCCTCACTAACCTAAATAAGGGCTGCTTTCACTGGGAACTGAGAGTATAGGAACTAAGGCAGGTATAGGGTGTGAATAGAACCAGACTGCGGCACAAACGTCCAAACCAGGTTGTGGCACGGACCTCCAAGCCGAGGAAAAACTGTGTTTGTGGCAACCCAGTCAACACAAGCTAATGCTCTCACCAAACCCAGACAAAGAAAGGCACTTGGTACAGCCATCCGCCCCGATCTCCTGGTCAGTGCGCGCAGATAGTGGGCGAGAGATTCCTCCTAGAGCCCCGGGAGTGGGCGCCCGTGTTACCAGACAGAGGGGCTGAGTCAGAGGCCTTTCTGTGGGCTGAAACCGGAGTCTCAGAGTTGCCCCTGCACCCCAAAAAGCAGTGCGTGGGGAGTGAGTGGGAGCAAAATTCCCTACACTCAAACTTTTCCATGTAGGCAGGGCGCCTCACTGGGAGTGAGAGGCGGCTGGCCAGATATACTGGTCGGCAAGCACAGATAGTGGGCAAGAGATTCCCCTGGGAGTGGGCGCCCGTGTTCCCGGACAGAGGGGCAAGAGGGGCAGAGTCAGAGGTCTTTGTGTGGGACAAAGCCCCGCCTGATTACACTAGGGGCTCTGACTGATTGAGCCTTACCCAGAGCCCTGTGCTGAGTGGGAATAGAGTGGGGATTTGCCAGCTCTTTGAGCCTTTTACTATCCAGGCAGAGGCAGCAGCAACCCCATAGCTGGATTATCAGGCTACTAATTCAGAAAGGAAAGACTAGGAGAGAGGCTCCAGGAACACAGACTCTCTCATTGGTGGAGCCTGCAAATGCTAATGAGCTTCGACTGCCAATGAGACTGAAGCCCAATATATGACATCGCTATAGAGACTTATCAACTGCAAACCTCTACCTAAGCGTGCCACAGGGGCAGAACCCAGGGTACAGAGTCACTGACCAGGAAGAGGGAGAGAAAAGAAAAAGCAAGAAGATAACCTCTCAAAATCAAGAATAATCCACAGACTTTATAACCTATCCCATTTTATTATATTTGTTCATTTGTTTCTCTTATCTTTTTGTCTTGATTATTTTCTTCCTCTTCGAATTTGGTCGTTTAATTCTCTGCCAGTCTTACTCTCTCCTCTCCTTGAACTACACTACCCATAAGTGTTACATCTCCCATTATCTTTTCTATCTTCTTCCTTTCTCTCTATGAGGGTTGCACTCCAAAACCCTTAACTTTCTCTCTCTCTCTCTCCTTTTATTCTTTTTGTGTTTTCCTCTTTCTTTTTTTTTCCTCTCCCTCTATATTAGTTTCTTCTTTTCTCCTTTACTTTTCCTCTCATTCAATCCTCAATAATGAACAAATTATTTTATCTGGGACTCAAATTTTTCTTTGTGGCACTTTGGGGGTTTTTTACTTCACTTAACTCACTAGCAGTGCTCCAAACCCTGGCTCTCCATTTTATCTAGTTCTTGCTCCACTAAATACAATAGTAATTTTTTAATTTTTTCCCCTTTTTCCTGTCTCCCTCTTATTCCTCTCATCATATCTCTTAGTCAACCATCACCTAAAAGCAAATCATTTTATTCTTGACCCAAATTTTTTCCCTTCTTGCATTTTGTGGGTCCATACCCCTTTTTTGCCCATTTATCACTTCTCCCTAACTCAGGCCCTCCATTATAGGTAGTTTTTGTTCTATTTAGCACAATATAATTCACAGTTCACCATGAGATTTTCTCAAGAAGGAGGGGAGAGGAGAGGAGAGGAGAAAAAAGGAGGGGGAAATAATAATTTTTTTTATTCTTTTTTATTTTTAATTTTTATTTTTTTAACTTTTTGTTCTTTATTAATTCTCATTAATACTATCAAACAAAATCACCTTCAGATGCCATTAAGAAAAAGAAAATCGAATATCATGGATACAAAAAACAGAGAGGTAGCACAGATAGATGAGGAAAAATCTATGAAGAAAAAATTTAATATGTTGGAAACCTAAATGACAGAGAATTTAAAATAGAAATCCTAAAAATACTCAGAGATATACAAGAAAACACAGAAAGGCAATTTAGGGAGCTTAGGAAACAATTCAATGAACACAAAGAATATATTACCAAGGAAATTGAACCTATAAAAACAAATCAAGCCCTGGCCGGTTGGCTCAGCGGTAGAGCGTCGGCCTAGCGTGCGGAGGACCCGGGTTCGATTCCCGGCCAGGGCACACAGGAGAAGCGCCCATTTGTTTCTCCACCCCTCCGCCGCGCTTTCCTCTCTGTCTCTCTCTTCCCCTCCCGCAGCCGAGGCTCCATTGGAGCAAAGATGGCCCGGGTGCTGGGGATGGCTCTGTGGCCTCTGCCCCAGGTGCTAGAGTGGCTCTGGTCACAATATGGCGACGCCCAGGATGGGCAGAGCATCGCCCCCTGGTGGGTAGAGCGTCGCCCCCTGGTGGGCGTGCCGGGTGGGTCCCGGTCGGGCGCATGCGGGAGTCTGTCTGACTGTCTCTCCCTGTTTCCAGCTTCAGAAAAATGAAAAAAAAAAAAAAAAAAACAAATCAAACCGAGATGAAAAACTCAGTTCACGAGCTGAAAAACGAAGTAATAAGCTTAGCTAATAGAACAGGCCAGATAGAAGGTAGGATTAGTGAAATAGAAGACAAGCAACTTGAGGCACAACAGAGAGAAGAAAGAGACTCAAAAATTAAAAAACATGAGAAAGCCCTACAGGAATTGTCTGACTCCATCAAAAAGAATAACATAAGAATAATAGGTTTATCAGAGGGAGAAGAGAGAGAAAATGGAATGGAGAACATTCAAACAAATAATAGATGAGAACTTCCCAAGTCTGTGGAAAGAACAAAAGCCTCAAATTCAAGAAGCAAACAGAACTCCAAGTTTTCTTAACCCCAACAAACCTACTCCAAGGCACATCAAATGAAATTGGCACAAACCAACGACAAAGAAAAAATTCTCAAGGCAGCCAAGGAAAAGAAGAATACAACATATAAAGGAAGGCCCATTAGATTATCATCAGATTTCTCAACAGAAACTCTATAAGCTAGAAGAGAGTAGACCCCAATATTTAAAGTCCTGAAAGAGAGGAACTTTCAGCCATGAATACTATACCCATCAAAGCTATCCTTCAAATATGAAGGAGAAATAAAAACATTCACAGATACAGAAAAGATGAGGGAATTTATCATCAGAAAACGCCCACTCCAGGAATTACTAAAGGGGTTTTTCCAACCAGATAAAAAGAACAAAACAAAACAAAACCACTAGTAAAAGCCCCACCAAGAACACAATAAAACCAAATTTAAACTGTAACAACAAAAAAAAAGGGGGGGAGAGGACGGAGATTAACAGTAGCAAAGGATGATGGAGTACAAAAGTACTCACAAGATAGTGCACTACAATGAACAGGGTAGGAACCCTTTTCACTACTTAATGGTAACCACCATTGAAAAAACCACCACAGAAGCACATGATTTAAAAAAGATAGCAACAGAGGAAAGATGTATGGAATACAACCAAACAAAAGATAGAAAAACGAAAAAGAAGAATCAAACAAGACACAAAACTAACAGAAAGCAATGTATAAAATGGCAATAGGGAACTCACAGTGTCAATAATTATACTAAATGTAAATGGATTAAACTCACCAATAAAAAGGCACAGAGTAGCAGAATGGATTAAAAAAGAAAATCCAACTGTATGCTGCCTACAAGAAACTCATCTAACAAGGATAAAAACAAATTCAAAGTGAAAGGCTGGAAAACAATACTCCAAGCAAATAACATCCAAAAAAAGGCAGGCATAGCAATATTCATATCTGATAATGCTGACTACAAGACAGCAAAAGTACTCAAAGACAAAAATGGTCATTTCATAATGATTAAGGGGACACTGAATCAAGAAGACATAACAATTCTTAATATATATGCACCAAACCAAGGAGCACCAAAATATATAAGACACCTACTTATTGACCTTAAAACAAAAACTGACAAAAATACAATCATACTTGGAGACCTCAATACACCGCTGATGGCTCTAGATCGGTCATCCAAACAGAGAATCAATAAAGATATATTGGCCTAAAACAAAACATTAGAGCACCTGGATATGATAGACATCTACAGGACATTTCATCCCAAAGTGACAGAGTATACATTTTTCTCCAGTGTACATGGATCATTCTCAAGAATTGACCATATGTTGGGCCACAAAAACAACATCAGCAAATTCAGAAAAATCGAAGTTGTACCAAGCATATTTTCTGATCACAAAGCCTTGAGACTAGAATTCAACTGCAAAAAAGAGGGAAAAAACCCCACAAAAATGTGGAAACTAAACAACATACTTTTAAAAAATGAATGGGTCAAAGAAGAAATAAGCACAGAGATCAAAAGATACATACAGACAAATGAAAATGACAATACGACGTATCAGAATCTATGGGATGCAGCAAAAGCAGTGATAAGAGGGAAATTCATATCACTTCAGGCCTATATGAACAAACAAGAGAGATCCCAAGTGAACCACTTAACATCACACCTTAAGGAACTGGAAAAAGAAGAACAAAGACAACATAAAACCAGCCGAAGAAAGGAGATAATAAAAATCAGAGCAGAAATAAATGAAATAGAGAACAGAAAAACTATAGAAAAAATTAATAGAACAAGGAGCTGGTTCTTTGAAAAGATCAACAAAATTGACAAACCCTTGGCAAGACTTACCAAGGAAAAAAGAGAAAGAACTCATATAAACAAAATCCAAAATGAAAGAGGAGAAATCACCATGGACATCATAGATATACAAAGAATTATTATAGAATACTACGAAAAACTTTATGTCACTAAATTCAACAATCTAGAAGAAATGGATAAATTCCTAGAACAATACAACCTTCCTAGACTGAGTCAAGAAGAAGCAGTAAGGGGGTTTTCCAACCAGATTCAAAGAACAAAAGAAAACAACACCACAAGTAACAGCTCCACCAAGAACACAATAAAACCAAACTTAAACTGTGACAACAAAGGAAAAAAAGGGGGGAGAGAATGGAGATTAACAGTAGCAAAGGACGATGAAGTGCAGAAATACTTATAAGATAGGGTACTACAATGAATATGGTAGGTACCCTTTTCATTACTTAATGGTAACCACCCTAGAAAAAACCACCACAAAAACACTTGACTTAAAAAAGGTAGCAACAGAGGAAAGAAGTATGGAACACAAACAAACAAAAACAAATGATAGAAAAACAAAAGAGAAGAATCAAACTAGATACAAAACTAACAGAAAGCAATTTATAAAATGGCAGTAGGGAACCCACAAGTGTCAATAATTACACTAAATGTAAATGGATTAAACTTACCAATAAAAAGACACAGAGTAGCAGAATGGATTAAAAAAGAAAATCCAACTATATGCTGCCTACAAGAAAATCCAACTATAAGCAACAAGGATAAAAACAAATTCAAAGTGAAAGGCTGGAAAACAATACTCCAAGCAAACAACACCCAAAAAAAAGCAGGTGTAGCAATACTCATATCTGATAATGCTGACTACAAGACAGAAAAAGTACTCAGAGACAAAAATGGTCATTTCATAATGATTAAGGGGACACTGAATCAAGAAGACATAACAATCCTTAATATATATGCACCAAACCAAGGAGCACCAAAATATATAAGACAGCTACTTATTGACCTTAAAACAAAAACTAACAAAAATACAATCATACTTGGAGACCTCAATACTCTGCTGACGGCTCTAGATCGGTCATCCAAACAGAGAATCAATAAAGATATAGTGGCCTTAAACGAAATACTAGAACACCTGGATATGATAGACATCTACAGGACACTTCATCCCAAAGCGACAGAGTATACATTTTTCTCTAGTGTACATGGAACATTCTCAAGAATTGACCATATGTTGGGCCACAAAGTCAATATCAGCAAATTTAGAAAAATTGAAATTGTACCAAGCATATTTTCTGATCATAAAGCCTTGAAACTAGAATTCAACTGAAAAAAAGAGGGGGAAAAACCCACAAAAATGTGGAAACTAAACAACATACTTCTAAAAAATGAATGGGTCAAAGAAGAAATAAGCGCAGAGATCAAAAGATATATACAGACAAATGAAAATGAAAATACGACATATCAGAATCTCTGGGATGCAACAAAAGCAGTAATAAGAGGAAAGTTCATATCACTTCAGGCCTATATGAACAAACAAGAGAGAGCCGAAGTAAACCACTTAACTTCACACCTTAAGGAACTGGAAAAAGAAGAACAAAGACAACCCAAAACCAGCCGAAGAAAGGAGATAAAAAAAATCAGAGCAGAAATAAATGAAATAGAGAACAGAAAAACTATAGAAAAAATCAATAAAACAAGGAGCTGGTTCTTTGAAAAGATCAACAAAATTGACAAACCCTTGGCAAGACTCACCAAGGAAAAAAGGCACAGGACTCAAATAAATAAAATCCAAAATGAAAGAGGAGAGATCACCACAGACATCATAGATATACAAAGAATTATTGTAGAATACTATGAAAAATTATATGCCACCAAATACAACAATCTAGAAGAAATGGATAAATTCCTAGAACAATACAACCTTCCTAGACTGAGTCATGAAGAAACAAAAAGCCTAAACAGACCAATCAGCAGGGAGGAAATAGAAAAAACTATTAAAAACCTCCCCAAAAATAAAAGTCCAGGCCCAGACGGTTATACTAGCGAATTCTACCAAACATTCAAAGAAGACTTGGTTCCTATTCTACTCAAAGTCTTCCAAAAAATTGAAGAAGAAGCAATACTTCCAAACACATTTTATGAGGCCAACATAACCCTCATACCAAAACCTGGCAAGGATGGCACAAAGAAAGAAAACTACAGACCAATATCTCTAATGAATAAAGATGCTAAAATTCTAAACAAAATACTGGCAAACCAAATACAACAACATATTAAAAAAATAATACATCATGATCAAGTGGGATTCATCCCAGAATCTCAAGGATGGTTCAACATACGCAAAATGGTTAACGTAATACACCATATCAACAAAACAAAGAACAAAAACCACATGATCTTATCAATAGACGCAGAAAAGGCTTTTGATAAAATACAACACAATTTTATGTTTAAGACTCTCAACAAAATGGGTATAGAAGGAAAATATCTCAACATGATAAAGGCCATATGTGATAAACCATCAGCCAACATCATTTTAAACGGCATAAAACTGAGGACTTTCTACCTTAAATCAGGAACAAGACAGGGTTGTCCACTCTCTCCACTCTTATTTAACGTGGTGCTAGAAGTTCTGGCCAGAACAATCAGACAAGACAAAGAAATAAAAGGCATCCATATCGGAAAAGAAGAAGTAAAGGTATCACTTTTTGCTGATGATATGATCCTATACATCGAAAACCCGAAGGACTCCACAAAAAGATTATTAGAAACAATAAACCAATACAGTAAGGTTGCAGGATACAAAATTAACATACAGAAGTCCATAGCCTTTCTCTATGCCAACAATGAAATATTAGAAAACGAACTCAAAAAAATAATCCCCTTCACGATTGCAACAAAAAAAATAAAATACCTAGGAATAAACATAACAAAGAATGTAAAGGACCTATATAATGAAAATTACAAAGCATTGTTAAGGGAAATCGAAAAAGATACAATGAGATGGAAAAATATTCCTTGTTCTTGGATAGGAAGAATAAATATAATCAAAATGGCCATATTACCCAAAGCAATATACAAATTTAATGCAATTCCCATCAAAATCCCTATGAGATTTTTTAAAGAAATGGAACAAAAAATCATCAGATTTATATGGAACTATAAAAAACCCCGAATAGCCAAAACAATCCTAAGGAAAAAGAATGAAGCTGGGGGAATTACAATACCGGACTTTAAACTATATTATAGGGCCACGATAATCAAAACAGCATGGTATTGGCAGAAAAATAGACACTCAGACCAATGGAACAGAATAGAAAGCCCAGAAATAAAACCACATATATATGGTCAAATAATCTTTGATAAAGGGGCCAACAACACACAATGGAGAAAAGAAAGCCTCTTCAACAAATGGTGTTGGGAAAACTGGAAAGCCACATGCAAAAGAATGAAACTCGACTACAGCCTGTCCCCTTGTACTAAAATTAATTCAAAATGGATCAAAGACCTAAATATAAGACCTGAAACAATAAAGTACATAGAAGAAGACATAGGTACTAAACTCATGGACCTGGGTTTTAAAGAACATTTTATGAACTTGACTCCAATGGCAAGAGAAGTGAAGGCAAAGATAAATGAATGGGACTACATCAGAATAAAAAGTTTTTGCTCAGCAAGAGAAACTGATATCAAAATAAACAGACAGCCAACTAAATGGGAAATGATATTTTCAAACAACAGCTCAGATAAGGGCCTAATATCCAAAATTTACAAAAAACTCATAAAACTCAACAACAAACAAACAAACAATCCAATAAAAAAATGGGAAGAGGACATGAATAGACACTTCTCCCAGGAAGAAATACAAATGGCCAACAGATATATGAAAAGATGCTCAGCTTCATTAGTTATTAGGGAAATGCAAATCAAAACTACAATGAGATACCACCTCACCCCTGTTAGATTAGCTATTATCAACAAGACGGGTAATAGCAAATGTTGGAGAGGCTGTGGAGAAAAAGGAACCCTCATTCACTGTTGGTGGGACTGTAAAGTAGTACAACCATTATGGAGGAAAGTATGGTGGTTCCTCAAAAAACTGCAAATAGAACTACCTTATGACCCAGCAATCCCTCTACTGGGTATATACCCCAAAACCTCAGAAACATTGATACGTGAAGACACATGTAGCCCCATGTTCATTGCAGCACTGTTCACAGTGGCCAAGACATGGAAACAACCAAAAAGCCCTTCAATAGAAGACTGGATAAAGAAGATGTGGCACATATACACTATGGAATACTACTCAGCCATAAGAAATGATGACATCAGATCATTTACAGCAAAATGGTGGGATCTTGATAACATTATAAGGAGTGAAATAAGTAAATCAGAAAAAAACAAGAACTACATGATTCCATACATTGGTGGAACATAAAAATGAGACTAAGAGACATGGACAAGAGTGTGGTGGTTACCAGGGGTGGGGGGAGGGAGGACAGGGGGAGAGTTAGGGGGAGGGGGAGGGGCACAGAGAACTAGATAGAGGGTGGCAAAGGACAATCTGACTTTGGGCGAGGGGTATGCAACATAATTTAATGACAAAATAACCTAGACATGTTTTCTTTGAATATATGTACCCTGATTTATTAATGTCATCCCATTACCATTAATAAAAATTTATTTAAAAAAAAAAAAAAAAAAAAAAGAAGCAGTAAGCCTAAACAGACCAATTAGTAGGGAAGAAATAGAAAAAACTATTAAAAACCTCCCCAAAAATAAAAGTCCAGGCCCAGACGGTTATACTAGCGAATTCTACCAAACATTCAAAGAAGACTTGGTTCCTATTCTACTCAAAGTCTTCCAAAAAATTGAAGAAGAAGCAATACTTCCAAACACATTTTATGAGGCCAACAAAACCCTCATACCGAAACAGGCAAGGACAGCACAAAAAAAGAAAACTACAGACCAATATCTCTAATGAATAAAGATGCTAAAATTCTAAACAAAATACTGGCAAACCGAATACAACAACATATTAAAAAAATAATACATCATGATCAAGTGGGATTCATCCCAGAATCTCAAGGATGGTTCAACATACGTAAAACGGTTAACGTAATACACCATATCAACAAAACAAAGAACAAAAACCATATGATCTTATCAATAGATGCAGAAAAGGCATTCAATAAAATACAACACAATTTTATGTTTAAGACTCTCAACGAAATGGGTATAGAAGGAAAATATCTCAACATGATAAAGGCCATATATGATAAACCATCAGCTAACATCATATTAAATGGCACAAAACTGAAGGCTTTCCCCCTTAAATCAGGAATAAGACAGGGTTGTCCACTCTCTCCACTCTTACTTAATGTGGTTCTAGAGGTTCTAGCCAGAGCAATCAGACAAGACAAAGAAATAAAAGGCATCCATATCAGAAAAGAAGAAGTAAAGGTATCACTTTTTGCAGATGATATGATCCTATACATCGAAAACCCCAAAGAATCCACAAAAAGACTACTAGAAACAATAAGCCAATACAGTAAGGTCGCAGGATACAAAATTAACATACAAAAGTCCATAGCCTTTCTATATGCCAACAATGAAACATTTGAGAATGAACTCAAAAAAATAATCCCCTTCACGATTGCAACAAAAATAAAATAAAATACCTAGGAATAAACATAACAAAGAATGTAAAGGACTTATATAATGAAAACTACAAACCATTGTTAAGGGAAATCGAAAAAGATACAATGAGATGGAAGAATATTCCTTGCTCTTGGATAGGAAGAATAAATATAATCAAGATGGCCATATTACCCAAAGCAATATACAAATTTAATGCAATTCTCATCAAAATTCCAATGACAATTTTTAAAGAAATGGAACAAAAAATCATCAGATTTATATGGAACTATAAAAAATCCCGAATAGCCAAAGCAATCCTAAAGAAAAAGAATGAAACTGGGGGCATTACAATACCTGACTTCAAACTATATTATAGAGCCTGACAATCAAAACAGCATGGTATTGGTAGAAAAATAGACACTCAGACCAATGGAACAGATTAGAAAGCCCAGAAATAAAACCACATATATATGGTCAAATAATTTTTGATAAAGGGGCCAACAACACACAATGGAGAAAAGAATGCCTCTTCAGCAAATGGTGCTGGGAAAACTGGAAAGCCACATGCAAAAGAATGAAACTCGACTACAGTTTGTCCCCTTGTACTAAAATTAATTTAAAATGGATCAAAGACCTAAATATAAGACCTGAAACAATAAAGTACATAGAAGAAGACATAGGTTCTAAACTCATGGACCTTGGTTTTAAAGAGCATTTTATGAATTTGACTCCAAAGGCAAGGGAAGTGAAGGCAAAAATTAATGAATGGGACTACATCAGACTAAGAAGTTTCTGCTCAGCAAGAGAAACTGACAACAAAATAAACAGACAGCCAACTAAATGGGAAATGATATTTTCAAACAACAGCTCAGATAAGGGCCTAATATCCAAAATATACAAAGAACTCATAAAACTCAACAACAAACAAACAAACAATCCAATAAAAAAATGGCAAGAGGACATGAACAGACACTTCTCTCAGGAAGAAATACAAATGGCCAACAGATATATGAAAAGATGTTCATCTTCATTAGTTATTAGAGAAATGCAAATCAAAACTGCAATGAAATACCACCTCACACCTGTTAGATTAGCTATTATTAACAAGACAGGTAATAGCAAATGTTGGAGAGGTTGTGGAGAAAAAGGAACCCTCATTCACTGTGCTGGGAATGTAAAGTAGTACAACCATTATGGAAGAAAGTATGGTGGTTCCTCAAAAAACTGAAAATAGAACTACCTTATGACCCAGCAATCCCTCTACTGGGTATATACCCCAAAAACTCAGAAACATTGATATGTAAAGACACATGCAGCCCCATGTTCATTGCAGCATTGTTCACAGTGGCCAAGACATGGAAACAACCAAAAAGCCCTTCAATAGAAGACTGGATAAAGAAGATGTGGCACATATACACTATGGAATACTACTCAGCCATAAGAAATGATGACATCGGAACATTTACAGCAAAATGGTGGGATCTTGATAACATTATACGAAGTGAAATAAGCAAATCAGAAAAAAACAAGAACTGCATTATTCCATACGTAGGTGGGACATAAAAACCAGACTAAGAGACATTGATAAGAGTGTGGTGGTTACGGGGTGGGTGGGGGGGCACAAAGAAAACTAGATAGAAGCTGACGGAGGACAATTTGACTTTGGGTGATGGGTATGCAACATAATTGAATGACAAAATAACCTGGACATGTTTTCTTTGAACATATGTACCCTGATTTATTGATGTCACCCTAGTAAAATTTTTTTAAAAAATTAAATTAAATTTTAAAAGGTCACATGCTTGCCTGCCTGCATTATCTCCTTGGAACTGGGCTCCAAGCCTCTCCAAGGAAGATGTGCCCTCTGACCCATCAAGGTTGCTGGCAGGTGAGAACTAGGAAAAGAACCGCTTTCAAATGAAAACTCCTAAGTTTCCTCGGCTTGTCCTAAGTGAGTCATAAAATTTCCCACATCTTACCTCATAGTTCTCTCCAGTGAGCAGTGGCTTATATGCTCACTGACTTGATTAATAATAATTCTTTTTACTGAAAAGAGATTTTCCTCTGAGAACCTAAGTACCTTATCCTACTGGCTTCCCTGAAATCAGCTAATGACTATAGACTTGCTTCTTTTTTATTTTTTTATTTTTTTCAGATTAGAAAACTGAGGCCCACAGAGAAGGGCCTCAGCCAGGATCTTGACAGGTTGGTAACAACTTTCAGCTAAGCCCCAAACAAATGATTCCCACTCTGTCAGTCTCTTCCCTCTCTGTGATTCTAATTAAAATTATTTCTCCATATGGGGCTTGATTTTGCTCCACCTTTTCCAAAAGCCCCTCCCCAGGTTCCCCAGAGCCGTACCAAGCACACCACTCACAAGGCAAACTTGGAAAGTGAAAATAGTCACATCACCTTCCCGCTCATTAATTTCTTCAGCAAACATCTCCTGATTGTGTGTGTGTCTTGTACTCTAATTGGTGCTGAGGAAGATGCAAAGAACAATACCTTCTCAAGAGGCTCACCATCTGGGGTCGGGGGTAGTGACAAAAAGAAAACAAATTACTTTACTGAAGAGTGACAAGAGCCAAATTTACCATATGTTGTCTAGGCCTATGATATTTAAGGGAAAAAAATGAGAAATGTTGTTCTTCAGTCTATCAGAGTTCCCATCATTCTGCATACGTAAGTACAGTACTATTTTAAAAATGAAAAGGCAAGTCACTGAGTAGGAGAAAATATTTTTAACACCTATAACTGATTAAATGCTCAATATAAGATTATAAAATATATTCTAAAAGACCACTAAGAGAAAGATGTGCAAAAGATTTAAACAGTGTCCAAAAAAAAGAAAAAGATTTAAACAGTGTCAATTATAATAACCTAGGCAAATAATCATAATAATTATTATAATGGTGGTCTTATCTAGGGTAACAACAGTAGGCTGGAAAGATATGAATAGATTCAAGAGATATTTACATAATGGCAGGATATTTATAATTCTAAAACATTTGCTTTATTTTATATTTAATAATATAAATATATATAAAATAATCATTCAACCAAAGCTTCATATGTATTTTTTTTTATATTTTATTTATTAAGTTTTTTTTTTTTTTTTTTTTCCATTTTTCTGAAGCTGGAAACAGGGATAGACAGTCAGACAGACTCCCGCATGCGCCCGACCGGGATCCACCCGGC
The DNA here is from genome assembly GCF_036850995.1 of Saccopteryx leptura. Taxonomy (NCBI): domain Eukaryota; kingdom Metazoa; phylum Chordata; class Mammalia; order Chiroptera; family Emballonuridae; genus Saccopteryx; species Saccopteryx leptura. The sequence continues at coordinate 247,034,057 of NC_089505.1, forward strand.
ACGCCCACCATGGGGCGACGCTCTGCCCACCAGGGGGCGATGCTCTGCCCATCCTGGGCATCGCCATATTGCGACCAGAGCCACTCTAGCGCCTCAGGCAGAGGCCAAGGAGCCATCCCCAGCGCCCGGGCCATCTTTGCTCCAATGGAGCCTTGGCTGCGGGAGGGGAAGAGAGAGACAGAGAGAAAAGCGCGGCGGAGGGGTGGAGAAGCAAATGGGCGCTTCTCCTGTGTGCCCTGGTCGGGAATCGAACCCAGGTCCTCCGCACGCTAGGCCGACGCTCTACCGCTGAGCCAACCCGCCAGGGCTATTTATTAAGTTTTAAAGAGAGAGAGAGAAGGAGGGAGGAGCAGGAATCATCAACTCCCATATGTGCCTTGACCAGGCAAGCCCAAGGTTTCAAACCAGCAACCTCAGCATTTTAGGCCGACGCTTTATCCACTGTGTCGCCACAGGTCAGACCTTATTTTTAAATTTTTTAAAATTTATTTTTTATTTATTTTTTTTACATTTTTATTTTTACACCCAGTTTTATTAAAGTACATTTGAGGCCTGACCCGTGGTGGCACAGTGGATAAAGCATCAACCTAAAATGCTGCCTGACCAGTTGGTGGCACAGTGGATAGAGCATTGGACTGGGATGTCAAGAACCCAGGTTCGAGACCCCGAGGTCTCCAGCTTCAATGTGGGCTCATCTGGTTTGAGCAAAAGCTCACCAGCTCGGACCCAAAGTCGCTGACTTGAATGAGGGGTTACTCAGTCTGCTGAAGGCCCAGGGTCAAGGCACATATGAGAAAGCAATCAATGAACAACTAAGGTGTGGCAACAAAAAACTGATGATTGATGCTTCTCATCTCTCTCCGTTCCTGTCTGTCCCTATCTTTGACTCTCTCTCTCTGTCTCTGTAAAAAAAAAAAAAAAGCATCGACCTATAATGCTGAGGTTGCCAATTCAAAACCCTGGGCTTGCCTGGTCAAGGCACATATGGGAGTTGATGCTTCCTCCTCCATCCCTTTCTCTCTCTCTCTCTCTCTTTCTCTCTCTCTCTCCCCCCCCTTCTGTCTCTTTCTCTCTCTCCTCTCTAAAATGAATAAATTAAAAAAGATTTTTTAATAAATAAATTGTTGTGACTTCCAAAAATTATGCCCTGCCCTGGCCAGATGGCTCAGTTGGTTAGAGCATTGTCCCAAAGCACAGAGGTTGCTGATTCAATCCCTGGTCAGGGCACATACAGGAACTGGTTGATGTTCCTGTCTCTCTTTCTCTCCCTTCCTTGCTCTCTAAAATCAATAAAATCAACATTAAAAAAAATTTTGAATTCTTCATTCTGTAGAAGATGGTGTTCTTTGCTTGGGAGTTTTCCTCAGCAAACCTTTCTAATATACCAAAGAATATCATAACTAGAAAGAATTAACATAACTGAATTTCAAATGATGACCTTGATCCATAGAGTTTCATCTTGAGCTCTTCAACCAAGGTTGGCTTAGCAGCATTCTGGCTGTCACCCATAGCTAACCTGAAGTATTTTTGGTTTGTTTTTGGTTTTTTTAAGGTTTTATTTATTGATTTTACAGAGAAATGAGGCAAGTAAGGATCAAGAAGTATCAACTCATAGTTGTTTCACTTTAGTTGTTCATTGGTTGCTTGTCGTATGTGCCTTGACCAGGCAAGCCCAGGGTTTCCAACCGGCGACCTCAGCATTCCAGGTTGTTGGTCTATCCTCTGTGCCACCACAGGTCAGGCGCTAACCTGAAGTTTAGACAAAGTGGTAGCAATGAGCAAACTTCTCTTTCTTCTATCATCCCAAGCCTCCAGGCCCCATTTATAACATCATATCTGAATATAAGTAAATAGGAAAGAGACCTGGTCTCTCCAGTGCCATTGTTTGTTTCTGACAGAGTCACTGGAAATATTCCCATCTACCTCTAGGCCACCACCAGGGTCTAAGTGCACAGCATGGCGTGCAGGGGAAGTGAGGAAGGAATCCAGACTAAAAAACAGACCACCCAGGATCCTGACCTGTTTCCAGTGAGTCAGCCACGGCTTGAGCCAAACAATATCTCAGACACTGAAACCTCGCACCAGGATACAAGTACGCAAACAGGTATCTGAGCTCCCTAAAATGATATTAAACTCTGATTCCACCATAATTCTCATTTGGTTCCCAAATCCAACTCTAGTTGGAATCACTTTTCATTAATACTAAAGAATCATTTATTTCATATACACCAACTAGCAAGACTACATTACTCAAAGAATTTTAAATTCATGTTAGTGTGGTTAACTGAGCTCCTACAAGTAGGACTTGCTGGAGAGATTCAGTCTGATGATAGGAATAAAGGAGGGAAGTGAGGAGTTTTGATAAAGAAGAAAGAACTCTCAATGGAATATGGAGACATAAGTATATTCATTAAGTCTGTCATGACAGAAGTTTCTACTTCTAAAGTCTGGAGTCAGCTTATTCAGGGTAGAAGCCTAGCTCCACCAATTCATGTTTCTAAATGTTCCTTTGGCAGGTGGTTTTGCCTTCCTAGGCCTCAGTTTTCTTTCTGAGTGGGAGAAAAGTGGATATCAAAGTACTCACCTCTTAGGACTGCTGTGAGAATTAAATGAGATAGTCCATGTAAAGCATTTAAAACAGTGCCTGGCAAATTGCAACAAAGCTGGCATCCCCCTGATTCCAGTGGCTGCTGGAGCCACCTCTGGCCTGGCTTGTAATGGAAAGAATGTCTCAAACCCTGAACAGCAGTGTCCAGGGCGTTTTATCAGCACTTGCGCAGTTTTATTTTAAATTAAAGATTACATTCAATATTATTTTGTATTAGTTTTAGGTGTACAGCACAGTGGTTAGACTATCATATACTTTATAAAGTGTCCCCCTGGTATTTCCAGTAACCTGGCACCACACATAGTTATTACAATATTACTGACAATATTTCCTATGCTGTACTTCACATTCCCATGACCTTTTGTAACTACCAATCTGTACTTCTCAATCCCTTCACCTTTTTCACCCAGCCCCCAACCCCTGCCCCTCTGACAATCATCAGTCTGTTCTCTATATCTATGAGTCTGTTTCTGATTTGTTTGTTCATTTATATTGTTAAATTCCACATATAAGTGAAATCATATGATTCTTTGTCTTTCTCTGACTGACTTATTTCACTTACATAATACCCTCATACCCTCCAGGTCCACCCAGAAGGCAGCTTTCTTGAAAGGGCTATAGGTTAAGCCTACCCCTGCCCTCAAACCTGAGTTCTCCTGCCATCTAGTTCCCAATCACAGAAATTGCCTAAATCCCAATGTCAGGTCCTTGCCCACTGGCTCAGTGGTAGAGCATTGGCCTGTTGTATGGATGTCCCAGGTTCAATTTCTGGTCAGGGATCATAGGAGAAGCAATCATCTGCTTCTCCACACCTTCCCCTTCCCCTTCTCTGTCTCTCTTTTTCTTCCCCTCCCACAACCAGGGCTCAATTGGTTCAAGTGCTTTGGTCCCCAGAGGTGAGGATGGCTCCATGGAACCTCCACCTCAGGTGCTAAAAACAGCTCAGTTGCAAGCATGGGTCCAGATGGCCAAACCATCAGCCCCAGATGGGGTTGCTGGGTAGATCTTGGTCAGGGTGCATGTGGGAGTTTGTCTCTATCTCTCCTCCTCTCACTTGGAAAAAAAGAAATATTCCAATGTCAGAGCCCTTTTCCTTGTGTGTCCCCCCTCACCAGTCTTCTTTCCTACTCTGGGACAAGATCCAAGTCAGCAGAATCACCTGGCTTCCCCAAAGCTTCAAGCTACTTCACACTCTGTTTTGTTCACAGCAGTTCCCTGTGCCTGGCATGGCATTATCTTCACCTCTTGTGTGCCAGGCAAACACCTACTCAAGTCCTCTAAGAAAGCTTTCCTGAGGCACCTGAACTGCTTGTCTCCGTTTTGCGAGCCTGGACTGCCCCCTATAGCACATCTCTTCCAACATTGCCTGTGCCTGCTCCCTTCCCTTTCACTGATGCTCCCCTGTGCACCCTTACCCCTACCTAGCACAGTACATCATGTCTAGCAAGGATCTAATATATGTGTTTAATAAGTGAATGCATCGGATAGTAAAGTTGGGTGTAGAAGGTGGCGTATTCTAGATAGAACTGTTCCAGGAGCTCAGAAAAAGCTCGCTATCGCTGGCATGTAAATGCTCCATCATCAGTCGAATATCTGTAGCCTCTGCATTGCCTTTGAGGCTACTAATATTTTATTAGAAATAAATGCATAAACATATATCTATGTACCAACAATCTAACAATTCCACATTGAGACATTTACCCAACAGTAATGGAAACCTATGTCTACAAAAGACTTCTTCAAGAATATTTATTCATAGTCATGTTTATTTATAATAGCTGATAACTGGAAAAGACCCAAATGTCAACGGAGGAATGAAAAAACAACTTGTGTTATGTCCGTTTAATGGACTACTATTTGGCAACTAACAGGATTCAACAACAGGGCTGGCTCTTAAAAGCTTACGTTAGGTGAAATCAGACACAAAAAGAGTACATACTGAATTACAGATATGGGATGGGCAAAAACAAGTTTACAGTTGTGAGTATCTGAGTTTATTCTCACATTACTTATTAATTATTGTATTATTTTCCATATGAACAACTGTAAACCTACTTTTGTTTACCCCTATACATAAAATTCTAGAAAGGGAAAATGTAACCTGTAATGACAGAAAGCAGATCAGTGGTTTCCCTAAGGTAAGGGGTGGGGTAGCAGGGCAGAGACTCGGAAAGAGTAGGTTTGTTAAAATTCATCTCCAGTTGTACACCTAAGATCTGAGCATTTTTCTGTACTTTAATTCTACGTATTAAATATGTGTTAAAAGTTTGAAGGAAGAGCGAGAAGACCAGAGTGCGGGGAGCGGGATTCGGACGGGAGGGAAGAGCGAGCCCGCGGCGAGAGCGCAGCCGCCTGGCGTGCAGTTGCACCTCTCAGACGCCAGGCGGCAGCATGGGCAGGGGAAGGACCCGCCGCGGTGACCTGGGAAGCGGCAGCGAGGGGCGGGTCCGAGTGCGGAATCCATGTGGACGCCGTCGCGGCGCCGTGCAGCACGGGGTTGCCATGGCGGACCCGCGGCAGCTTCGGGTGCAGGAGGCGGTGGACTCTATGGTGAAGAGTCTGGAGAGAGAGAATATCCGGAAGATGCAGGTAGAGGGGTGGGGTCCGAGTCGGGGGGAACCGTGCGATCCGGCATTCCTGGCCCTTCCGGGATTCCCGACCCCTTCCCGCAGCTGCTGCGCGATGTCGTGCGCCTCCGCCCTCCTCTCCGCAGAACACGGGCCGGCGTCCCTGGCGTCGCTGCGGCGTCCTTGGAAGCAGGCCTTGCCCTCAAACAGAAACTCTAGAACTTCGGCTAAGCGGGTGAAATCTGTGCGTCCTCGCTACGCTCAAGGCCGGTCACCACCGGACTAGCACGGGGGTCAGGGAAGGGGATCCCCGGACCAGGGTTAGAAAGACCCTGATGTACGGCGTTGGTCTGCCCCACCTTTCCTTCTTGCTGGCCCCTGCAGGAGAGCAGCCCGAGGCGGAAAGAGCACGGCCAAGGTGAAACACCGAGAGGTGAAAGTGCGCTGCCTCCTCAGTGGCCGGGCCATGTGTCCCATTCTTAGCTCCAGAGCATTGATTCATATGCTGTTCTGTTTTGATCCCCTAAATGTTTTATGACTGTTGGTAATGCCTCCCTAAAGGACTTGTGAGTTTGTACCGCCCTTCGAGTCATTGATTAAGGGATGGGTTGCCCCGTGGTAGAATACAGATTACCATGTGCTGACCCCTGAACCCTGTGGTATAGGCACCTGGTTTTCAGAATTTCGCTTCATCTAACCCACCGCTACCTTCTCGGTCTACTCAGCCCTGAAGGCAAGAGTTGCAACTGAGCTAGAAGCAATAAGACTTTGAAACACTCTGCAAGGCACTGAGGATAATCTTACCAGTAGTGGTCTTAAGGTCTAAGGAGAGGTGCAAATATATAGATGCTCCTCCTAACCTCTGTTGCACTCTCTGGTCATCTCTGTCCCTGGGGTTTTCTTACCTGACCCTCTCCGCCCTCCGTTCCCAGGGCCTCATGTTCCGGTGCAGTGCTGACTGTTGTGAAGACAGCCAGGCATCCATGCAGCAGGTGCACCAGTGCATTGAACGCTGCCACGCGCCTCTGGCTCAAGCACAGACCCTGGTTACCAGCGAGCTTGAGAAGTTCCAGGTGAGGAACATCCCAGACCAAGGACTCTAGTCCTTGATGTTGTTCTTTTGCAGATGACAACCATCTGTTACAAAATTCTTGGCTTAGTGTCTTGGTTCTGTTAACATTGGTGACAGTGCTGTAGTCAACCAGTCTTAATAGAGTTTGAAATGTTGGGGAAAGTCCTGGAGATTGCTATAATTCCCATAGAACAATGAGTTACCAAGGGAGTTCATAACCAAGAGCCTTATGCTTTTTATTCCTGTAGTTACCAAATACATATATGCTGTAGAATACAAAGCTTTCTAAAACATATATTAATTTATTCTTACAAAGAAGAATCCCCAGGAAAGTAGAATAGATTTGTCTTAAATACAGATTAGAGCAAGAGCCTACCATTGTTTTGTGGACTTACCCACCCAACACTGCCCCTCTTGCTACACCCAGAGGGCAACCCCCATGTCACTAAAGACCAGTCATTTATATGAAGCATTATTATTGTTGACTCTCTGGTGCCTGCCTCACAAACCCCCTGAGGTCACTAGAGCACCCTCCTTTCTCACCCCTCCCATTCCTGTCTGAAGCAAAGGGTAGCCACAACTTCATTTTACTCCCATCCTCTGAGGATACTTTCCTGGAACTTGGGGGAAGCAGGGTCCACTCTTCTGAACCAGGTTTTCATTGCCTGGGATTCTGTTCAGGTAGAAAAATTACATCGGATATGATACATTTTTACATTCTGCTACATAAAATTCTTAAAAATTAATGACAGGAAGAACATCTCCAAAATCATGGAACTCCAAAAGGTTTCTTTGTGTTTACAGTATTTTGACACCTAATTTTATAAATAAGGTCTTTGAATTTTTTTTTTTAAGTGAGAGGTGGAGAGATAGACTCCCACATGCACCTCAACCAGGATCCACCTGGCAACCCCCATCTGGGGCTGATGTTCAAATCAACCGAGCTATCCTTAGTGCCTGAGGCCAACACTCAGACCAACCGAGCTATCCTCAGCACTTGAGGCTGACACTCAGACCAACAGAGCTATCCTCAGCACCCAGGGCCAATGCTTGACCCAGCTGAGCCACTGGCTGCAAGAAGGAACGACAGAATGGGAAAAGAAGAATGAAAGCAGATGGTTGCTTTTCATGTGTGCCCCAACTAACCAGGGATCAAACCCTGGATGTCCGCACACTGGGACAACACTATCCACTGAGCCAACCAGTGAGGGCAAGTCTTTAAATTTTTGATTCTTGAATTGCTGTATAGCTTTTCTCCTTTCATTTTCTTTTCAGTCCCCTCCAATCAGCCTTACTCTAATACTGTGCCAGAAATGTTCTTGCCATTCCCTTTAATGGGGCTAAATCCAGTGGTCATTCCTCATTCCTCATCTTACTTACCTGTATCATTTACAGAGGTGATCACTCTCCCCCTCCTTGAAACATTTTATTTAGTTGATTACTTTTCTGGTTTTTCACTTCTCTTGCTAGCTGGCCTTCTATGGCCTTCTTGCTGGCTTTTCCCCTTTCTAACTTCTGAACATTGGCATACCCAGGGTTAACCTTAGACCTTTTCTTTTTTCTGTCTAATTCTTTAGTCTCATGGTTGTAATTATCATCTGTATGCTGACAACAACTACATTCATATCTCTAGACCAATTTTATTTCTGATCTCCAAATTCATATATCTAACTGTTTGTTTGTTTTAAGTGAGAGACAGGGAGGCAGACAGACAGATTCCCACATGCACCCTGACTGGGATCCACCCAGCAAGCCCCCTAGAGGGCGATGCTCTGCCTGCCCATCTGGGGCCACTGCTCCATTGCTCAGCAACTGAGCTATTTTAACACCTTAGGCAAGGCCATGAAGCCATCCTCAGCGCCTTGTGCTAACTTGCTCGAACATTTCAAGCCATGGCTGTGGGAAGTGAATAGGGGGAGGGGTGGAGAAGCAGATGGTCACTTCTCTGTGTGCCCTGACCAGGAATCAAACCTGGGACTTTCCCATGCCAGGCTGACTCTACCATTGAGCCAACCGGCCCGGGCTATCCAACTTACTTATTTTGTTGGTCTGTCTCCCCTTACTAAAATATGTTTCATGAGGGCAAGAACTTTATCTATGTTATTCATTGCTGTCTCCTCCATTAGAAGACTACCTGTCTCATACTAAATAGTCAATAAATAATTTTTGAGTGTTTTTCTGTAGCATAGACATACATTAAATAATCAAGATGTTTGTAAGTCTTTCTATAATTGAGTAACTGGCCTCTAGTTACCTCTCACTTCCTGAAAGGAGCTTCTGTGCAATTTATTCTGTCATTCACCTTCTTTTTTAGTAATGCTATGTCTGGGCCCTCCTGGTGCCACCCTCTGTTTCAAGCAGGATAATCTTGGTTAATTTTACTGTAGTGTCCCTTTAATTCATTAAGATAATACATATCAAGCCAAAACACAGCAGGTTCTCAAGTAGTGTCATTTTTTTATAACACTGATAAGATACCTCAGGAACTTAATTCTTTTATATCAGTTAAGCCTATGGTAAATTTGGTTTTGTTATACATTGTTTTGCCATAGTTCCAAGAATCTATTGACAACATTAAGTGAGGAATTTACTATATGTAACACAGGGACTGGCACATGATAAGCATTCAGTAAAAGAAGGCCAGCTTCTCAGCCTTCTCTACCCTCTTCCTTCTTGCCACAGGACCGCCTGGCCCGGTGCACCATGCATTGCAACGACAAAGCCAAAGATTCAATAGATGCAGGGATTAAAGAGCTTCAGGTCAAGCGGCAACTAGAAAGTTGTGTGACCAAGTGTGTGGATGAACACATGAACCTCATTCCATCCATGACCAAGAAGATGAAGGAGGCCCTCTCATCGATTCAGAAATAGAAGTCTTTGCCATTGGCCACTGAGGCTTAGCGCAGGATTATTTTTTAAATGAAGAATGAGAATTTTGGTTTTTCAAGCAGCGTTTATGAATGAAGAAATGTAAGGACTGCAGCAAATTTAAGGCATGTGTCACTTGCCTTTGGACACGGGTTATTTTATGTTATATTTCTTGAAAGTGAAATGGAAAAAACTGGTGCTAAAATTTGGGTCCAAGAGATTTTGAGATCCTAAATTTTATGTGGCAAATACTTATCCTGGCAACAAGCATTTCCCTCAAACCCAGCCAGAGCCCTCTGAGGTACCAGCAGGCTGACAGGTTTCTAGACTGCCAGTGACCTGGTGGAATGTGAAGAGAGGTGTATCTGTTTGTTGCCAACCTGTTTACTAGAAGCATCATCACACCATTTTCCATAAGCTTATAAAACAAAATCCATGAGGTCACTAATGTAGAAAGGGAAAACAGCTTCTGAGTTTTACTTGGTTTTATATACAAGGGCATGAAGTTGACTTAACGTGGAGTTGGGAGAGGTAGTTTGAACAACATTGAAAAGTTTCTCTGGATATCCATTTCTGTCCATCAAAATGTGGATGTGTATGTCTTAAATTCTCACACATTATGTATTTCAGCTTAGACACCCTCCAAAAAACATGAGGCAGTGTCACACTGGGTATAGGAAGCAGACCGTCCATCTCATTGGCTGCCGTGACGGGCCCTAAGCCTGTCTGCAGCAGAGTGACAGGACAGTCTTAAAGTGGTACTCTCTCCCTTGAAGGGAAATGGGGTCTTGATTGTGCCATATACTAATATCCAGGAATGAACAGTGATAGAGGAACTATTGGCTGCTTAATTAAGAGATTTATGAAGTACTGGATTTGGAAAAAACCTGTTTTTCAGGATGAAACCTAAACCTAATGTTGCTTACTTAGCCCCCTGAAATAACAGCACTACTGAGACAATCCTTTGGCAACAGGAAGGTCAAGGGAGAAAAATTAAGCAACTCAGATGAGCTGTGGCTCCTTTACAGCAAAAGAGGGGCAGCCCTGCATTACCAATTACCACTCTGCCTGGGTCCTTTGCAACATGTAGTGTTCCTACCCTAGCTCTGTCTCCTTACCGTTCTGATAAGGACCTTGTCTTTTTACCAACTTATTACTTGAAATGATAATATAACCTGTCTGTTTGCTGTTTCAGGACTGTAATATATTTTCCTAGTGGTCTGGTTTTAAAAAATAAATAAGGTTTAATTTTTTTCCTCCACTATTGTGTTTCTTATATCTGGGCAGTAAATATACAACTTTCTAAGGATGCTTTTCTTGTAATGTGTGAAATAAGTTTCTTAAGAGGTCCAAAAGAATGATAATTAGTTACATGTTATAGTTTGGATGCAGGACCTGTTAATTATAAATAGGAAAAATTTCGAGGGCAGACTAGGGCCCTATTACTTGAAGTTCGTTAATAAAAAACCTTTTTTACCCTTATAGAAACTCTATAAGGGTAAAAAAAAAAATTAATTTGATATTTTTGTCAGGTTTTTAGCTTCAACACTAACAGCAAGAGGTAGAAAAGATACAGTTATAACTCCTCTAGAGAATATACAAGGTCCAGGATTTTGAGTATCAAGAGAATACAAAATAAGTGATTAAGTCTTTACTGTCACTGGTTTTTCAACACAAGGGTGGTCAAAAGTAGGTTTACAGTTTTTTGTAAGGTAAAAAATAAATAATACAAGAATAAAATTGTTTCACTTACTCTCAACATAAATCTACTTTTGCCCACCCCTGTATAGCCATTTCTGAACATTAGGAATAAATTCAATTTTAGAGAACTGTCCCATACTTGGAATCACCAAGGCTTTTTTCTATTTTAGCCCAAATCTTTTGTAATCCCTATTGTAGTTGGCTTATGAATGTCAATTCCCCTTTTTGTGGAATAACCTAACGGGGAACAAGTCAGAGACCATTTGTTACATTTAAGTTACTGATCTGAAAATTAATACCTCATATTAGAAAGTTTGTGTGCTGCACTTAACGTTTTATGTATGAGTTCAAGGTACATTTTACATGTAAGTGGGGCTCTAGAAGTGTTCAAAGAATAGCAAGACCATCAGTTGGAAATGTACTTCCGGCTTCTGGATTCAAATTCTTGGAAACTGAGGCCCTGTCACCCTACTCTTTGGTGCAGAGGTCACCAATTGAGATGTTAATGAAACCCTAAGATTAGGTTTCATTAACTAAAGAACTATTAGGGGCCCACTTCTCTAGAGCTTATTTTCATTTGGTATATATATGAATAAGGACAGTGAGATCCGCTAAGATTAGTTTGACCCATGTAGTTCAGAAGCTAGAATAAGGACATTTATTTCAATTTTACAGAAGAGGTAACGAAATTAAGGACGCCGTAACTCCCACGGCTTCATCTTGGCCAATCGAGGGAGACGCAACCGGAAGCTCGGAACTGATCGACATGCTCAGGCTTTCTCGAAGTATCGCGAGGTGGACTGTGAACGCCGCCGACAATCGATTGGCTAACGGGATCGGTGACGTCATACGCAAAACCGCCAGCCCTGCCCCGGGAGCTGTAAGCACGAGTTCCGTTTGAGGTTATCTTTGAGCTCGCTGATTAGGCACCATGAGCAAAGCTCACCCTCCCGAGTTAAAAAAGTAAGTATGTGCGAGGGCTGTGGGTGATTGGCAGCTTCTTTGTATTCCTTGAGTTCCTTAGATTCCCCTTCATTTCTGGCCATTGCGCCAGGCGTGCCTGTTCCGAGTCGAGGCCCCCAGATCCCAGCCAGGGTCCCGCGCTTCCGGGCCTGAAACCCGCGCAGAAGTTGTACTTTTCTGCTCGGTCGGCTTGGTTACCGAAGGCAGCTGTATTCTGCGGACTGGACCTAGCGGAAGTTCCCGGCCGCACGTCTCCCCCACGCTCTCGTTACTTGAAGATCTTGAATGCACCCTTTGTTGGTCATCATATATATATATGGCATCTTGTGTTAGAGCAGGTGACTGGAGAGTAATTCCATAAGGAACTAATGTGATTTGGGTAAAATGGATGTGTTTGATAGTATATGAGGAATCAAAAGCCACCCTAATCTTCACAGTGTGTTTGTAGCTGTTTATTATAAATCCCATTCCTTTTGCTTGCTTTCTTGTACTTAATGTTATACTTTAATGTAATGTGATATTTTGCTCTTTTAACAAAACTATGTGAGAACTTTTTTTTTCTAGTCAGAAAAGACTAGGTTGGTTTTTTCCTGCATTCAGTAAAATCAGTTCAAAGTAAGATCTTCCTCCTTTAAAATAGGATTCCCTTCCCTCATAAGTACGTAATTTTCTCTTATCTTTATACATGTAATGCCGGAATTCTGCGTGTAGTAGTTGGGTAGAACAAGGGATGCAAAATTCATCCGGGATCAGTTTGTGAGGGAGCCATCTGGTCTGTTTTGCCTATAGTTAATTTATTACCAGTCCTATAAAAAAGTTGGATTTAAGGAAAAGTTCATATTTAATAATTTTGCATTGAAGTGCACATTTGTTTTTTTGTCGAATTTATTGGAATGACGTTAATAAAATTACATAGATTTTGGTTGTATAGTTCTGTAATATGTCATCTCTACATTGCATTATGCGTTCACCACCCCAAGTCAAGCCTTCTATCACCTCTTATCCCCTCTACTTCCCCCTACCGCCTTTCCCTCTTGTGATCCCCATACTGTTTTCTGTGTCTATGTTGAAGTGCACATTTGTATCAGAGCCATCTTTTGTGCAAAAATGTGCATATTCCAGTCAGACCTGTTAAAGACAATTATGATTAATACCCACACTCCAGTTTTTATTAAATAATTTCTTCTGGGGGAAAAAATAAGTAAAGACAATTATGAAATTATAAGCCCTCACATTAAGAAAAATAGAAATTATTGTCATGAAAATGTTTACCTGAAGTTATTATTTTATTGGTTATCCAGTAAAATCTTGTATCCTTTGGATTCTTCAGGAACTGATGAAATAGTAATTATTCCTAACAAAAGGACCATTCACTACTTATAATCTTAGAATTCTTTTTGGAATCTTAACAGATATTTGGAAATTGCAGAGGATGAAACTAGTTTTAACACCTTTGTCTTCTCACTTCTGGATTTCATGAACTGTGAAATCCTATCAGATCTGCCTCCAGAATAACTTTCACGTTTTTTCTTCCTTTCCTACAAATGCCATCTTTTATACTTTTATATTCTCCTCCTGGTTTAGCATAACTCAATAGTTCTTAACTGGGGGATAGGGAGTCTGATTCTACCAGCATCTAGTGGGTAGAATCGAGAGATGCTGCTAAACATTCTACAATGCCCTGGACATCCCTTAATAAGAATTATACAGCTCACAAAAATGAGAGGATATTTTATCACTTCATATGAAGATTGACATATCTGGCCCCATATGTCAATATGCTGAGGTTGAGATACCCTGGCCTAACCAAATTCTCCATCCCACCACTAAAAATCACTGCCACAGTAATCTTGTCAGTAATTGACTGCTTTAATAACTTATTACTGGCTTAATGGATAGAGCAACGGCCTGACGTGTAGAGGTCCTGTGTTTGATCCCTGGTCAGGGCACAGGGAACACACAAGAAGCGATCATCTGCTTCTCCTCCCCTCCCTCTCTATCCCCCCCTCCCTCTCTATCCCCATTCTCTTGCTCTTCCCCTCTTGTAGCCAGTGGCTGTTGGTTCAAGCATCTGTCCCAGACAGTGGGGTTGCCAGTTGGATCCTAGTAGTAATGTCTACAGGAGTCTATCCCCTCCTCTTACCTAAAAATAAATAAGTAAATAACTTATTGCTGCCTGCATAATAAAGGCCTGATTTCTTGACCCAGCATTCAGGCTCCTCCAGATGAAATCCAAGCACCAAATATTGCACACACTAATATTTGAGTGCCCTGTTCTCTAGCCAAATAGAACCATTTGTGTTTTCTCAAACTTTCTCACCTGCTGTGTAACTTCGAACAATTTACTTAACCTTTCTGAGCCTCAGTTCCCTATCTATAAAATGGTGGTAATGCTCATAATAACTTAGAAAGGTGTAATAAGAATTAAACTTATGTGTTATATGGCTTATGTTTTCTGTAATATATCTTATTAAAATGGCTTATTGTATACTTTATAGTGTATTTCATTTATAAATGTATCTTGTTGCACCTACTGTCAGGCCCCATGTCTTATTAGTCTCTGAATTCTTCCATATTATCTTATACATTAAAATTGAATGAGCCCTGGCCGGTTGGCTCAGTGGTAGAGCGTCGGCCTGGCATGCAGGAGTCCCGGGTTCGATTCCTGGCCAGGGCACACAGGAGAAGCGACCATCTGCTTCTTCACCCCTCCCCCTTTCCTTCCTCTCTGCCTCTCTCTTCCCCTCCCACAGCCAAGGCTCCATTGGAGCAAAGTTGCCCGGGCGCTGAGGATGGCTCTATGGCCTCTGACTCAGGCGCTAGAATGGCTCTGGATGCAACAGAACAACGCCCCAGATGGGCAGAGCATCGCCTCCTGGTGGGCATGCCGGGTGGATCCCAGTCGGGCACATGCTGGAGTCTGTCTGACTGCCTCCCCGTTTCCAACTTCAGAAAAATACAAAAAAAATAAAAATAAAATTGAATGAAATTTCTTATTTTCTAGCCTATAACTGGAAGAGGTAAAAACTAGTTTGCCTACACAGCTTAATATTTTAATAGTACTCTGCTGAGATGGGATTTTCTGGTTTAAATTGTTTTGTTTTTGTTTTGTTTTGTTTTTTTGTATTTTTCTGAAGCTGGAAACGGGAAGAGACAGTCAGACAGACTCCCGCATGCGCCTGACCAGGATCCACCCGGCACGCCCACCAGGGGCGACGCTCTGCCCCTCTGGGGTGTCGCTCTGTTGCAACCAGAGCCACTCTAGCGCCTGGGGCAGAGGCCAAGGAGCCATCCCCAGCGCCTGGGCCATCTTTGCTCCAATGGAGCCTCGGCTGCGGGAGGGGAAGAGACAGAGAGGAAGGAGAGGGGGAGGATGGAAAAGCAAATGGGTGCTTCTCCTGTGTGCCCTGGCCAGGAATCGAACCCAGGACCTCTGCATGCCAGGCCGACGCTCTACCACTGAGCCAACTGGCCAGGGCCCTGGTTTAAATTGTTTAAAGCTCCAAAGCAGGGGTCAGGAACCTATGGCTCGCGAGCCCGATGTGGCTCTTGATGGCTGCATCTGGCTCACAGACAAATCTTTAATAAAAAAATAATAATAATGTTAAAAATATAAAACATTCTCACATATTACAATCCATTCATTTCCTACTGCTATTGTTCATGGTTGTGGGTGCCAATCACAGCTGTCCTCTGGGACAACACCAAATTTTTATTGGATAATGCATAACGTACACGGGTTGTTGTATGGCTCTCACGGAATTACATTTTAAAATATGTGGCATTTATGGCTCTCTCAGCCAAAAAGGTTCCCGACCCCTGCTCCAAAGTATGCATTTATTTTGCAAAAATGTACTTATATGTTAAAGAATAAACCTTAGCGACTCCTCTGGTTTCTGTCCCCCGGGACCAGAGGACCTCGTTGGGCGGGATGCGCTGTACTCAATAAAGCCTTTTACTATTCCACAAAAAAAAGAATAAACCTTAATATTAAATAAAACACTACTTATTGTCTCCAATATAAAATAGCTATTGGATTGGATGTAGTTTGATTACAACTTCTGATTTCTTTAGCATTTTGTTTGGCTTTGGAAATAACCAAGATATAATCAAATCTTTGTTTTTCTGTAGTGGCTATAAAATCCGGCCATTGAAAATTAGGTAATTATTGAACAGGAATGTTTCTATAATTCACATCAATATAAAGACTGAATTTAATGCACATTAATATATTATAAACCCATTCCGTTTTTACTGATTATCGTGCCCCTTCCTAAAATACATTGCTTTTGTATAAATACTCACTAAGGTGGCCCATCACTCCTGCATCCTTAACATCATTACTATTTTAAATTTCATTATTCCTGTTGTGTAAATATAATTTTAGCAAATTATATTGACTTACAAATTATTTTGAGAGAGAAGGGAGAAAGAGAAACATCCATTTGTTGTTCCTCTTATTTATGCATTCATTGGTTGATTCTTGTATGTGCCATGACCAGGAATTGAATCCACAATCTTGGCATATGACAATGACACTCTAAACCAACTGAGTTACCTGGCCAGGGCGGCTTGACTTGCAAATTATTATAGAATTGAACGTATACCTAATTTTGTGCTTATTTATGCTTAATTTAATTAAGTCAGTTATAATCTTTATGCCTTTGCTTTTTCAGATTTATGGACAAGAAGTTATCATGTAAGTTTTATTTTTTGTTTGTTTTTAATTACTTGCTTTTTACATGTGTCTTGGCAGTATACAATGTCGGAGTACCTTTATAAAGATTCAGAGCACACAGAGACTTGAATTTACATTTATTCAGTACGGAGGTTTATCAAAATCCTAATATTCAGTTTTATTTAACTTTTAAAATTTAATTTCACAGTACTTCAGACTTTTCATAATTTCATAAGATCTCTCAGCGTCACAAAATTAATGGGATTTTTCTCTTTTGTAATATTTGAAATTTTATCAACTTTTTTTGTTTTGTTTTGTTTTAAACAAAGGACCTAGACAAGGTCTGGGTGATAAAATCATGGTTTTAGAGGTAGGTAAACAACCTTCAGTTTGAATCCCAGCCCTACCACACAGGAGCTATATAACTTTGAACCAGTTGCTTAAAAGTTAGGATAATTCTACTTTATAGAATTCTTTTTTTTTTTTCCCCTTGGTATTTTTCTGAAGTTGGAAACGGGGAGGCAGTCAGACTCCCACATGCGCCCGACTGGGATCCACCCAACACGCCCACCAGGGGGCGATGCTCTGCCCATCTGGGGCATTGCTCTGTTGCAACCAGGGCCATTCTAGCACCTGGGGCAGAGGCCATGGAGCCATCCTCAGTGCCCGGGCCAACTTTGCTCCAATGGAGCCTTGGCTGCGGGAGGGGAAGAAAGAGATAGAGAGGAAGGAGAAGGGGAGGGGTGGAGAAGCAGATGGGCGCTTCTCCTGTGTGCCTTGGCCAGGAATCGAACCCGGGACTCCTGCACGCCAGGCCGATGCTCTACCACTTAGTTTAAATGTGGAATATGTTTTATTTTACTCCATCAAATTTTTAATGAATACTTGATAATTGATGGCCAATTTAATTAAAACTTCTTTTTACCTTTTTATAGTGAAATTAAATGGTGGCAGACATGTCCAAGGAATACTGCGGGGGTTTGATCCCTTTATGAATCTTGTGATAGATGAATGTGTGGAGATGGCAACTAGTGGGCAACAGAACAATATTGGAATGGTGGTAAGTAAAGATGTGAAATTTGTCTTAGAGATTTTATTTTTTTGTTTGGAATAAACATTAACTTACCTTTTATCAAAGTCTTGGAATAAACTGAAGTTAGGCAAATTGCAGACAGGATTAAACTTTCCATCTTTCTTTGAGTTTAGCTTTTGGCAGTCATTCAACTATGATAATATCCCAGTTACCTTTAAGTTAAACCTGGATCTTATATAGAACCCTCTGAGGTCCTTGGACTTGGGAGTAGCTGTTGAAAATCTTTTTTTAGCTTTATTCTATAGTAGAGGGCTATAGTAGTCAGTCTTTATTAGAGCAGTAATTCTCCATCTTAATTGCATCTTAGAATCAAATTAGTTTGGGATCTAGCATACAGATTTTTTTAAGTTCCTCACATGATTATAATGTAAGGCAAATATTAGCAATTGGTACATGGTGTTTTTCAGCTGCTGGTCCATGGACCATTCTATCAGAAGTTTCATGCCAGTCCACTATAGAGTTCACCGCCCAGATGTTGTATGAAGATTATAGACCCAGTGATCTTAGTCAAATTTGCTTATGCTCAGGGTCTGTGAAGTAATTCTCCTATTTTCACTGGCCCTCAAGTGTAAAAAGGTTGAAAACCACTGGTATAGAGCATTTATAACAATCCAAGTTTTCCTTAAAAAAAAAAAAATAGATTTCACCCCAAAGCAATTAAAACTCTTTCGTAGTGCTTTTTTTCGATTTGGTTTTGGTCTTGGTTTACTTTTTGTTTGCTAAAATATTAATATGTAGTGAAGATTAAGAACGTGCTTATGAATTCTCAGATCTTGTAAAAATGCAAATACTAATCCAAAGTGTGGGTGGAACCTGAGATTTTGCATTCTGACAAGTGCCCATTTGATGCAGATTGATCAGGCCCCAGATCCCACTTTTATTTTATCTTTTTAATTCACTGATTTTTAGAGAGAGAGTGAGAGAGAAATAATCAATTTGTTGTTTCACTAATTCATGCATTCATTATTGTTTCTTGTATGTGCCTTGGCTGGGGATTGATCCCACAGCCTTGGTGTATTGGAGAATTGTTTTCAATCTTTTTTATGTGGGGACCAGTGAAAACAGGTTTATTTTGGGGACTGCTAATGCAGGAGTCACCCTGAGCATAAGCAAATTGAGTAAGATCATTAGGTCTTTGCCTGACCAGGAGGTGGCGCAGTGGATAAGAGCATCGGACTGGGACACAGAGGACCCAGGTTTAAAACCCTGAGGTTGCCTGACCTGTGGTGGTGCAGTGGATAAAGAGTCAACCTGGAAATGCTGAGGTTGCCGGTTCAAAACCCTGGGCTTGCCTGGTCAAGGCACATATGGGAGTTGATGCTTCCTGCTCCTCCCCCCTTCTCTCTCTCTCTCTCTCTCTCTCTCTCTCTCTCTCTCTCTCTCTCTCTCTCTTTCCCCTCTCTATAATGAATAAATAAAATCTTAAAAAAAAAAAAAAAAGTAAAACTCTGAGGTTGCCCCCTTGAGCGCAGGTTTATCTGGCTTGAGTGAGGGTTCACCAGCTTGAATGCAGGGTCGCTGGCTTGAGCCCTAAAGTAGCTGGCTAAAGCAAGGAGTCACTTGCTCTGCTGGAGGCATCCAGTCAAGGCACACATGAGAAAGCGATCAATGAACAACTAAGGAATGGCAACAAAGAATTAGGCTTCTCACAACTAAGGTGTTGCAATGCGCAACAAAAAGCTAATGATTGATGCTTCTCATCTTTTGGTTCCTGTCTGTCTATCCCTGTCTGTCCCTCTCTCTGACTCTTTCTCTGTCTCTATTAAAAAAAAAAAAAAAGAGCCTGACCTGTGATGGTACAGTGGATAATAAAGCGTCGACCTGGAACGCTGAGGTCGCCGGTTCAAAACCCTGGGCTTGCCTGGTCAAGGCACATATGGGAGTTGATGCTTCCTGCTCTTTCTCATTCTATCTCCTCTAAAAATTAATAAAATAAAAATTTTTTTTAAAAAAGGTTTTTTTTTTAAAAAAAAAAAATTAGGCTTCTCATCTCTCTCCCTTCCTGCCTGTCTGTCCCTATCTGTCCCTCTTTCTGTCTCATTCATTAAAAAAAAAATAAGAAAGATCATTAGGTCTATAACCTTCATATAACATCAGGGCAGTTAACTCTCTCACGGACAAGCATAAAATTTTGGTGGACCAGTCCACAGACCAGTGTTTGAAAAACATTGCTAAGCAACTGAGCTACCAGGCAAGGTTCCACACTTTTATTTTTAATTGTGTATATAATCAACCTAGATTCACACCCAAATTTAAAAGTTGCAAGGATGGTCACAGTTGCAGCCACTCACATTGGAAGAAAACAAATACTGAGTTCTTCATTATAGGAGCAAACATTTCTACATCCATTAGGCCATAGTGGTGTGATTACTAAAGAAGAGTTTTTGATGTTTGTAAGCAAGACCCAGACTTTGAATCTCCCTCCTTTGGTAATAACGAGTGGGAAAGGTGAATCAAAAAGGACAACGTATCCTGACCAGGAGGTGGTACAGTGGATAGAGCATCAGACTAGGACAAGGAAGACCTGGTTTGAAACCCCAAGGTTGCCAGCTTGAGCACAGGCTCACCAGCTGAAGCACGGGGTCTCTGGTTTGAGTGTGGTATCATAGACATGACCCCATGGTCGCTGGCTTGAGTATGAGATCATAGACTTGTGCCCAAAGGTCACTGGCTTGAGCAAGGGGTCATTCGCTCTGCTGTAACCCCCTGGTCAAGGCACATATGAGAAAGCAATCAGTGAACAACTAAGGTACTACAATGAAGAATTGATGCCTCTCATCTCTCTCCCTTCCTGTCTGTTCCTATCTGTCCCTCTCTCTGACTCTCTCTGTCTCTGTCAGAAAAGAAAAGGACAGTGTAGCTTTAGCAAATCATAAAGCACAAAGACTTCTACAAGGTGATAAGAGTTCCTAATTGTTAGATTTGCTTTTTGCCTTACTATATATTTTCTTTTTAAGTTTGAGCGGTATAGGCCCTGGCTGGTTGGCTCAATGATAGAGCATTGGCCCCAACATGTGAATATCCTGGGTTTGATTCCCGGTCAGGACACACAGGAGAAGCACCTATCTGCTTCTCCATCCCCCTCTCTCTCTTTCTTTCTTTTCCTCTCTCCCTCTCTCTCCCTCCCTCCCCCTCCCTCTTTCTCCTTCCCCCTGTTCCTCTCCTGCAGCCATGGCTCCATTGAAGGGAGTTTGCCCCAGGTGCTAAGGATGAATCTGTGGTCTCTGCCTCAGGCTTTAAGAAGAGCTCAGTTGCCAAACAACAGCCAGATGGGCAGAGCATCGTCCCCTAGTGGGCTTACTGGGTGGATCCTGGTTGGGGTGCATGCAGTAGTCTGTCTCTGCCTCCCTCCTCTCATTGAATTTAAAATATATATATATTTTTTAGAACTAGAATTATAATTTCTTTTTCATTAATTTTTATTTATTGATTATAGAGAGAAAGAGGGAGGGAAAGGGAGACAGGATCATCAGTCTGTTTCTATAAAGGCCCTGATCAGGGAACAAACCGACAACCTCTGTACTTCTGAACAGTGCTCTTACCAACCGAGCTCTCAGACCATGGCTGTAATTTTTTCTTATGACGTTCCAATATTTGTGTTTCTGTTTATTTCAAATGTATTTTTTAAATTTTTTTCTTATTTTATGATTTGAGAGAGAGAGAAACAATGTATTTTTCCACTCCATCCCCTACCTCCCAAGAGAGACAGACAGACAGGAAGGGAGAGAGATGAAAAACATAACTCACAGATGTGGCACTTTAGTTATTCACATTGATTGTTCTCATACGTGCCTTGACCAGGGGGCTCCAGCTGAGCCAAGGACCCCTTGCTCAAGCCAGTGACCATGAGATCATGTCGACAATCCCATGCTCAAGCCAGTGACCTTGGTGTTTCAAACCTGGACCCTCAGTGCCCCAAGTCAACACTCTATCCACTGCACCACCACCAGTCAGGCTTGTTCCACTTATTTATGCATTTATTGGGTGATTGTTGTATATGCCCTGACCAGGGATCAAACCTGCAACCTTAGTGTATTAGGACAACTCTAACCAACTGAGCTACACAACTAGGGCCAAATATATTTTCATTACTGCATTTTGAAAAAGAAGTCTGTGGTTCAGGGCTGGAAGTACAGCTTAAGAGTCTCTAGATAGAAGACTGTCCCCTAAGTTTCATGTAAATCAACCTTTTCAGTTATATTTGCCTTGAGCTTCTGTTCAAAATAAACTATGGGCACATCATTAGCAATTTCTTATAAAAACAGTTTTCAAATACCCTAAGATTTCTTTTTATAAATTAGGAAATCTTGATTCTGATAGAGGCTAGATTAGGTTTTTAGTTTATATCTCAACTGATTTGCTAAAAGATTCAGAAAGACTTGACATCTGAAAATCCACTCTAATTTGGGAAGAACTTTTTAGGAAACTGACACTTCTCAGAATTTTATCAGAGACAGAATTGAGCCTAGATCAAGGATATTATTTTCAATTTCCCTCCTGAATTTTGATGGCCTTAATTTTCTTTACACAGAAATTGGTTAAAAGGAATGTCATTCCAAGTCATTCAGATAATGAGAACTTACTCTGTATTAGGCAGTCTGCTATTCCACTCCTGATGCTGGTGTGAGTAAATGTTTTTACTAGAGGAAACTAATTCTTGCATCTGAACACTTTGAAAATGAAATAATGATAATACATCTTTTTTTCTTTCTTTTAAGCTAGAGAGAGACAGGGAGAGATGAGAAGCATCAACTCTTAGTTGCGGCTCTTTGGTTGTTCATTGATTGCTTCACATACGTACCTTGACGGGTGGGCTACGGCTGAGTCAGTGACCCCTTGCTTGAGCCGACCTTGGGTTCAAGCCAGTGACCACAGCCCACGCTCAAGCGGGTGACCTTGGGGTGTTAAACCTGGGTCTTCAGCGTCCCAGGTCGATGCTGTCTCCACTGGACCACCACCTGATCAGGCTATATCAATTGTTTTTAATTAAAAAACATTCTAAAAAAAATGCTGCCCCTTTTTTTTTTTTTAGATTTTATTGGCACTGGAAGGTTGCTCAGTTGGTTAAAGTGTCCTCCTGAAATGACAAGGTTGTGGGTTTGATCCCCAGTCAGGGCACACACAGGAAGCAACCAGTGAATGTACGTGTGGAACAACAAATGAATGCTTTCCTTCCCCCTCCCCTCTCCCTTCCTATCTCTGTCATTCTAAATGTAATCAATAAATTAAAAATTAAGCCCTGTCCGATTAGCTCAGTTGGTTGGAGCATTGCCCAAGGTGCAAAGATTGCCAGTTTGATCCCTAGTCAGGGCACATATAGGAACACCTCATTGTTCCTGTCTCTCACCTGCCTCTAAAAAAAAAAAAAAAAAAAAAAAAAAGATTTTATTTATTTTTTTAACTTTATTTATTCATTTTAGAGAGGAGAGAGAAAGAGAGAGACAGAGAGGGAGAAAGAGGAGAAAGAGACAGAGAAGAGAAGGTGGGGAGGAGCTGGAAGCATCCACTTCCATATGTGCCTTGACCAGGCAAGCCCAGGGTTTCTAACCGGCGACCTCAGCATTTCCAGGTTGACGCTTTATCCACTGCGCCACCACAGGTCAGGCGATTTTATTTTATTTATTGATTTTGCAAAGAGAAGAGAGAGAGAGGAAGGTGGAGCAACAAGTATCAATTCATAGTTGCTTCACACTTTAGTCGTTTGTTGATTGCTTGTCATATGTGCTTTGACCATGCAAGCCCAGGGTTTTACACCAGGGACCTCGGCGTTCCAGGTTGATGCTCTACCCTCTGCACCATCACAGGGCTAATGCTGCTTTTTAATACTTTGCCATCTTCTTACCATACTCTACTGTTAGACTCTGCCAGGCTCCAGGACACTCCCATCTGTTGTGTTCCTTTCCAGTCTGTCACCTATAATAATCACATACAAGTTCATTTGTTTATTTAACAGGTTTTATTGAGTTTTCTGTGTGCCTGCCTCTACTTTAGGCACTAGGGATATTATACCAAGCAAAGTTCCTGCTCTCATTGAAATGATAGTTGAGTGAGGCAGACATAGTATGTGTAATAAATAAAGCAAGCAGAATTAAGGGAGGAAATAGCTCCACTTTGAGTCTTACTCAGAATCTCTCTATTTTTAATAAATTGTTTTATTTACTCTCATCCCCTCCTGTCCTTTCTACTTGATGTGATCTCTGAAGGCAGTATGGTCTGTAGTCCACAAGGGGCTTTTAAAACAGGGTAGGGCAGGTTTAGTTTGTCATATGGAAAATAATACGATAATTAATAAACAGTAATACAAGAATAAACTGGGGCCTGACCTGTGGTGGTGCAGTGGATAAAGTGTCGACCTGGAAATGCTGAGGTTGCCGGTTCGAAACCTGGGCTTGCCTGGTCAAGGCACATATGGGAGTTGATGCTTCCAGCTCCTCCCCACCTTCTCTCTCTGTCTCTCCCTCTCTCCTCTCTAAAATGAATAAATAAAATTAAAAAAATAATAATAAACTGGTTTGCATCCTCACTAGTGTAAACCTATTTTTGCTAAACCCTGTATTCACAGACTCCTTGCCTTCTGTTTTGACTTATTTTTCTATCCCTCTTGAAATCATTTACCAGCCATTCAGCTTTGCTCTCATAAGTGTCCTGGCTTACCTACATTTATGGAATGCCTGTGTCATAACTTTCCTTTCTGCTTCTAAGCTCTCTCCCATTCTCTTATACAGTTAACCCTTGAACAACATGGGTTTACACTGCAGTTCCAACTATGCATGGATTTTTTTCAATAAATACACAGTATCCCTAGGTTCCACATCCACAGATTCAACCAACTGCAAATCAAAAACAGTATTTTCAATCCACGGTTGGAAGTTATATAAGGGACTTGAGCATCTGTGGATTTTGGTATTTGTAGGGGGTCCTGGGACCAATCTTCCTCAAGAGATAACTGGGGGCGTCAAAGCTATACACAGATTTTCAACTGCATAGAGGTCAGCACCCATAAAAGTCCCATGTTCAAGCATCAGTTGTCAATGCTGTTGCCAGAACAGTGGTCATTCCAACTGTGAAACTTTCACTGGCTCATTATTGGTAATCCCCTCTGCAGTCTCAGGATTGGTGTTTGGGGCCTTCTAAGATTGGGTACAGCCTGTCCAGGTGGTGGCGCAGTGGATAGAGCGGAGGATCCAGGTTCGAGACCCCAAGGTCGCCAGCTTGAGCGCTACCTCATCTGGCTTGAGCAAAAAAAGAAAAAGCTCACCAGCTTGGACCCAAGGTCACTGGCTCGAGTAAGGGGTTACTCGGTCTGCTGAAGGCCCGCCACGGTCAAGGCACATACAAGAAAGCAATCAATGAACAACTAAGGTGTCACAACGAAAAACTGATGTTTGATGCTTCTCATCTCTCTCCGTTCCTGTCTGTCTGTCCCTATCTCTTTCTGACTCTCTCTGTCCCTTTTAAAAGAAAAAAGGTGCAAACTATCTTTTTTTTTTCTGTATCTTTAATGCAAACTATATTTCCACTTCCCTTCATAACCTTTTACTGCAAATGAAAGTTTTAACCCCTGATAAGATATAGTTTCCTATTTTCCTTTCAAAATCCTACCCAATTTTCAAAACCCAGCTAAAATGCCATCTTCATAAAGCCTACATTTTGCAATTTGTTTTGATTGATTCCCTAAACTATCTTAGACCCATAAACTAACATGCATATTCTCTTATACCTGTTTTTCCCATTTTTTTTATGGATCCCTTAGGGGCAGTGATGAGCATGTAATGTTGAGTCCTGCAGTTTAGGAGGTGAAATGAGTGGAGAGTTGGTATCTCAAAAACATAGTTAGCCTTTGATCTAGAAGATGTGCATCTCATTTAAAAGGGCTAAAGATCCTGCACTGCTGGTGGGAATGCAGACTGGTGCAGCCACTGTGGAAAACAGTATGGAGATTCCTCAAGAAATTAAAAATCAAACCGCCTTTTGACCCAGCTATCCCACTTTTAGGAATATACCCTAAGAACACCATAGCACTGTTTCAAAAGGAGAAATGCACCCCCATGTTTATGTCAGCATTGTTCACAATAGCGAAGATCTGGAAACAGCCCAAGTGTTGTCAGAGGACGAGTGGATTAAAAAGCTTTGGTACATATACATTGATACTATGGAATACTAAGCCATAAGAAATGATGACATCAGATCATTTACAACATGGATGGACCTTGATAACATTATACTGAATGAAATAAGTAAATCAGAAAAACTAAGAACTATATGATCCCATACATAGGTGGGACATAAAAATGAGACTCAGAGACATGGACAAGAATGTGGTGGTTGGGGGGGGGGGGGGCACAAAGAAACCAGATAGAAGGGGACAGAAGACAATTTGACTTTGGGTGATGGGTATGCAACATAATCTAATGTCAGAATAACCTGGAGGTGTTTTCTCTGGACATATGTACCCTGATTTATCGGTTACCCCATTAAAAGAAATTAAAAAGGGGGGGCTAAAGATGGCTTCATGGAGTGAAGACTTGAGTTATTTGGTGTCCCTATGGCTTAAAACCCTCCAACTGACAAACCATTAATTTGGTGAAGGTTCTTTAATCATGATTGATGCCTATTAAATGATTTGTGGTCTCTTAATTTTTATTAATTTTAGCTTATTGTGTTTACATGGATTCAAATGTCTCACTGAATATAACACCCTAACCCCCACCCCTGTGTCCCTATTTATATCCTTTTTGCCCCCTTCCCCCTAACGCCCTCTCCCCTTCTCTCTGGGAGTTGCTGTCCTGTTATCTGTAACTCTGTGTTATATATATATATATATAGTTTCACTAATCCATTACTTCACCTTCTCTGATCTCATCCCCTCATCCCCCTTCTCTCTGACAGCTGTCCCTCTGGTCCCTGTGACCCCACCTCTGCCTCTATTCCGTTCCTCAGTTCACTGTGTTCATTAGATTCCACATATAACTGAGATCATATATATATTTGTCTTTCTCTACCTGGCTTATTGTGGTCTTTTCATTTTTATTTAATTTTTATTTACTGATATCAGAGGGAAAGGAAGAGAAACATCAATTTGTTGTTCCACTTCTTTATGCATTCATTGGTTGAGCCACGTGTGCCCTGACTAGGGATCAAACCTGCAACCTTGGCACATCTGGATGAGGCTCTAAACCAACTAAGCTTCCTGGCCAGGCCCTTGATTTGTGATCTTTTATAATTTACTTTTCTCTTTCTTAGGTGATACGAGGAAATAGTATCATCATGTTAGAAGCCCTGGAACGAGTATAATGGCTGTTTACCAGAGAAATTAACTGCTTCTACGTGTCCCCTCTCCACGGCACCTGTTTACTACTACACTATAAAAAGCGAGTCATGTACATTTTTCATATTGAACTTTTGTTAAATAAACTTTTGTATTGGTCAAAAATGCTTTCTCGGATATTCTAAACTTAGAAAGTAGGATATTAGGTCTGATTTTGTTGTTAACATGAACTATTCCTGGTTCACTGATTTTTTTCTAAAGATTTTTTTATGCATTAATATAGAAGAATCTGATTAAGGGTAAACATAGCAAAAATACCTTCTTCCTATCTTTTAACACTAAACAGAGATAAAGAATCTGCAAACCTAAATGAGTTTCATCTGAAACAACTAATTTTCAGCTCTTGTAACTTTTGATATACTTGGGCTTTTCCAAGTACATCTTCATTCCAAGTATCTAATAGTACAACAACAAAACAGGAAGTAATGATGTAGCTGTTTATTTTTAACATAAGGGAAAATAAGTTGAATGCAAGAATAGAATCAGAAAAACATTCCAGTGTGGCATTATTTATGGAGTCTAGAGTGGTGATAATTCTGCCCTTAATACATTCATCTAGTTCATAAGTTTTAGGGCACACAAACTGATGAAAGATCTGTTACACATGGTTGTATCATAAACCTAACCTTAAGAAACCTACCAAGCAAATGCTTACCCTGCTCTTTTGTGATCTGGTAGCCTATCAATCTTAAATCAATTTGAAACTCTAGAGAACGTGGTACACACAAGTGAGTACAGTGCTTGTAAAACAATATTGTGGTTTATATATATATCAAGGTATTTCCTATTTATAGAAAATGTGGGCCCTAGCAGGTTTGCTCAGTGGTAGAGCATCAGCTTGGCATGTTGATATCCCAGGTTTGATTCCTGGTCAGGGCACACAGGAGACTGACTGTTTCTCTTCCCCTCCCACAGCCATGGTTTGATTGGTTCCAGCAAGTAGGCCTCCACCTCAGGCACTAAATAAATGGCTGGGTTGCTGAGCAATGGAACAACTGCGCTAGTTGGGCAGAGCATCGTCCCCTAGTGGTCTTGCAGGGTGGATCCATCCCAGTCAGGGCACATGGGGGAGTCTGTCTCTACATCCCCTCCTCTCACTAAAAAATTTTTTTTAAATGTGTATGGCGCCTGACCTGTGGTGGCGCAGTGGATAAAGCATCAACCTGAAAATGCTGAGGTCGCCGGTTCGAAACCCTGGGCTTGCCTGGTCAAGGCACATATGGGAGTTGATGCTTCCAGCTCCTCCCCCCTTTCTCTCTCTGTCTCCTCTCTCTCTCTCTCTCTCTCTCTCTCTCTCTCTCTCTCTCTCTGTCTCTCCTTCTCCTCTCTAAAATGAATAAATAAAAAATTTTTTAAAATGTGTGGCAAAAGATCATCTAGAAGGATCAAATCCACTCAATAAGAGTTGGTGTGAAGTCCAAATACATTTTTATTCCAAATTTTATTTTTTCCATTTTTATTATTCCAATACATTTTTAAATCACTGAAATGGACAGGCTTACATTTTTTGCAACTACATAGAGCTCAATTGTAGAACTGTTTCTCAATGTGGTTCCAAGACCAGGAACAACATCACATAGAAACTTAATAGAAATGCAGATTTTTATATGCTACTCCAAACCTATTAAAAAATTCTGGGAGTGAGGACCAGCAATGTTTTAAGCCCTCCAGGTTGAGTCTGATGTATACTTGAATTGAAGAATGCTGCCTTTCTACCTCTGCATTTTTACCAGTCTCTTCTGTAAAAAGATGAGTAGAGTGGTCTGAAGTAAAGCTCTGATAGTATTTTTTTTAAATATTCTTTAATACTGTAATTGCAATAAAACTGACATGCTTGATATATTAATGACCTGTTCTGCTCTTTGAGGAAGCAATTTCAGATGCCCTGTTGGAAAACTTAAAAGTTTGATAAAATGGCAACACTTTAAATTGGTATTTCTTTAAATAAAAATATATCCCATTTCAAAACAATTCTACAGGTGATAAAAATTAACTATTTCATTAGTATTTACCGGTCTAGCATATATATATAATTATATACATTCTCTACACAATGTCTTCGTTCAAACCACAAAAGGAAAAATATAACTTTCTGTTTAAAAATAAAACTAGAAAAAAGCTGACCCTTTGACAAATTAAGTATTAATAGTACATGTTAACTTTGTTGTAGTTACTATTGAATTCACAAGCTTTTACTTATTCTGTCCCTACCAGTGACTAAGGACAGTCATTCATGATCTTCATACAGTAGATGTGGAACTGGTTCTCAAGTTTGGCTGCCTATTAGAATCACTCTGGAAGCTTTAACATCCTACAGGTGATTTCAATGTGCAGCCAAGGTTGAAAACTACCATCTTGTAAACCAGATTTCAGCAACCAGTTTGTCACTCAAAATGGTTCAGTAGCTTAAGAAGCATTTAACAAAAAAAAAAAAAAAAAGCATTTAACAGTTTGAATGTACACTGGATTTGATCGAGTATGGTGTCATTCTGAGTATCTTTGTGTTAACTGCTCTGGAAGAACCTAGGTTGCCTCTACTATTACACTGTCAATGCTTCTTTAAAGGTTCTTACTAGAGTTCTCAATAAGAGAAATCATTCTTCACAAAATGAATCTACTTTGATAATGGACTGGATTTCTTGGGACTTTTTTTTTAAGGCACTAAAATCCCTCTGGAGACATGTTAGACCGCCCCAAATAAGTGAGTCTCAACGCAGATTGCGTACTAGGAACTTGAAAAAGTTATACTGAGGTCCAATCCTCAACCCATTAAATCAGAATCTCTGATTGAGATGAGGGAGGGAGATGTCTATCCATATTTTTAGAAGCTCCATAGGTGAGGATTTGGTAATAGAATGCCAGTTTCTTCAATTAATAGTTTATATTTGCTTTTCATTTTACTGGAGATTTTTGTATAACATCTTAAGGTTATACTAACTCAGACTTCTGAATTTCACCCCTAAAGAAAAGACAAGCGGTCAAAAGAATACTGAAAGAGTCAAGGCTCTGAGTCAAGGCACATTTACTTTGCAAAAAGGTATAAATACTAAAGTCAGGAATAAGATACCAGCTCCCATGGTAGATTTCACCATGTGAATAAAGATCACATCCACCTGTGAAGTACACATGAACTACTCCCAACTAAAAGGTATTTAAATTCTTCCTCAAGTATTCGGCTTAAAATGCTCTCAAGTTTTGTTCCAAATCCAGGGCCTGACATACTGAATCAAAATCTCCAAAGGAGTTAGGGAATTCTATGTAACAAATTCGAAATTCTTACAATCAGACAAGTCTGGAAAACACTGTTGATGGATATTAAAGTAAGAGTTAAGAACTTTTGGAGATGGCATAAATGCAAGTTACACCTTCACACTTAATTAGACCCTTGTATTTTCTCATGACTCACTGGGATTAACTCTTCTTAATTAACAGCAAAATATCTGACTCAAAATCACCTCTGCTCAGATTGTACTCTTTTTTGCCAGTGATACTCTATCTGGAACCAAGGGGTGCAGAGAATGATGGTGTTATCTCATAGTTCAGTTTTCAGTTTCTCGTATAGGTCCTCTTGGTCAATCATGTCTGTGTGCCCATTCCAGCGGTGATAGGCAAGGAGAGCAGCGTTGTGGGCTGCAATGGCACTCATTTCCATGGCACTTGCTGCACACTCTATGCCACTGAGGTAATAGAGTCGATCATGCAGAATGATGGAGGGGCATTTCTCTGGAGGCTTATAGAAAGGATATGCAAGCCATTTCCGCTTCACAGTATAATCGGAGGACAAAAAAAGCTTTAAAATTTGCTCTTTAGTAAGAGGTTCTTTGGAAAAGGTCTTCCAAACATATGCTTCATCTGTTGACAGTTGAGGATTATTATCTTCTCTCACAGAAGCCACAATCCCAATGCTGTTAATAAACAAATCTGAATTATCAGTGATTAAGATTGTACTGAGATCAAAGTTATCTAAGGCTTTAGAGCTAAAAGTAGTTGAATTCAATTTCCCCTTAATAAAAGTTGTCACTATCTGTTTGTAGTGTTGATGGAATTCCTCAATTGGAGGATCAAAGTTGAGAAAAGTTATATTGGACATTTTTTGATTCAGTGGAGTGGCCACCAAGATGATGTCATAAAAGTCTGAACGTGTCTCAGCTCCAGTCTGGTAGACCACTTCATACATCTCTGTAGGGTTTCCTAGAGGAAGTGAGGAGACACATTTCTTTAGTGTTTCTAATATACTATATTTTACACCTGAAAATAATTCTGTACCTTCTTAATAGTTTATAATCCTAAGGAATTAAAGACTAGCCATTTAGATAACTGTCCCAAATTGAGGTCAATTTCCTACTTAGAATAAAATAATACCTTGTCAATAAGTACAAAACAAGGAATTTTTACATTTTTTTATATTTATATTACTGATTTGAGAGAGAGAAGAAGGGAGAGAACAACAGAGACAGCAACACCGATCTGTTCCTGTATGTGCCCCGACCAGTAATCAAACCGGCAACCTCTGTGCTTCGAGATGGTGCACTCTAGCCAACCAAGCTATCTGGAAAGGGCAGGAATTTTTACTTTTGAGATTTGTAAAACCCAGTGATGCCACTGTACGTACTTGAGTACATCTGGGAATATTTCTATGTGGCACAACACGTAATTTAAAATTCCATCATTTGGAAATGAGAAATGACAGAAGAGAGGTTTTTCTCCCTGAGCATTTTCTACAGGGGAAATTAAGAATAAAATAGGAATTGAAATAAAACTATAAAATTAGAAAAATTATTTTAGAAAAGGAATTCAAACTCACTTTTCTCCTTGGTCCTCGTTTTCTCCTCAATGTACATTACTGAGCCAGATATAAGATTGCCTTTGGAAGCCTGAAGAAGCCCAGAGCATACAAGTTTATTGCCACCTTCTACTGCCCAAAGGCCAGAATCAGTACCAGTGAGTGACACTGCCCCTGTCATCAGTGGGAAAAAAATGTTTTAATTCTAACTCAGTGAGAGGTAATCCACCCACTCTCCCCAATTAGATGAGTTCTGCTCCAAATGGCCCCAGGGGGCAAAATCACCCACCTCTGAGAACCATTCAACTAATAAAAGCTTAAGACTCCATAATGGCATCTACCTTTACATAATTTGGCCAACATTGCCTGAGGTTTCACAGAGAAAAGTAGTCTTCAACTCATGGCTTAGGTCAGGAACCACCATAATATCAGGTAAAACCCCTTAGAGCAGTGGTCCCCATCCTTTTTTGGGCCACGGACCGATTTAATGTCAGAAAATATTTTCACGGACCGGCCTTTAGGGTGGGACGAATAATGTATCACGTGATGGAGACAAGTGTCAAGAGTGAGTCTTAGACGGATGTAACAGGGAATCTGGTCATTTTTTAAAAATAAAACATCGTTCAGACTTAAATATAAATAAAATGGAAATAATGTAAGTTATTTATTCTTGGGGACCACTACCTTAGGGAACCAATGTCTATCACTGTTCCAAACTTGAGCTTACCCACAAAGCCATTGAGGTCTGTGCTTTGGCCGTAATTGACCCACATGACGGGAGCAACAATTTCATTGAGGAATTTCTCAGAGAAGCCTGCTTTCTGCAAGGTTTCTAGAAGTGTTCGGTTAAGCAATCCAAGGAAGTCATCCCCTCCTAGAGAGTGTAGTAAGCTTTCTACACTACTGAAGGCGTAGTCATGAGACTGGTAGCGGTAGATCCTTTTGAAAAAAAGAGAAATGGCCATTAAACACCAAACAAGATAATTGTAAGGGAATACATAAAGAAAGGAAACAGCATCATAAGACTCAAACTGGCTTTCATGCCCTGACCATTTGGCTCACTAGTAGAGCATCCACCCTGCATAAAGATGTCCTGGGTTTGATTCCCAGTCAGGGCACACAGAGAAGCAACCATCTGCTTCTCCATCTCTCCCCTCTCCCCCTTCTCTTTCTCCCTCTCTCTTCTGCTCCCACTGCCATGGCTCAATTGGTTTGAGCACATCAGCCCCAGGTCCTGAGGATAGCTCTGTGGAGCTTCCATCTTAGGTGCTAAAAATAGCTCAATTACAAGCATGGCCCAAGATGGGCAAAGCATTGGCCCCAGATGGGGGTTGCTGCGTGGATCCCAGTCGGGGCACATGCGGGAATCTGTCTTATCTCCTCTCACTTAGAAAAGGAAAAAAACAAAAAAACAGGCTTTCATGTTTCCCTCTGATGAGTTCCTACTTATCGTGTGAGATACACCTCAACCATTATCTTCCCAGGGTATCCCAGAAGTTCTTGGCCTTCCCTCTCCCTCCACCTAAGACCACTGTCCTTTGTATACACTCTTCTGCACTCAT
This sequence comes from Saccopteryx leptura, assembly GCF_036850995.1. NCBI lineage: Eukaryota > Metazoa > Chordata > Mammalia > Chiroptera > Emballonuridae > Saccopteryx > Saccopteryx leptura. Next base: position 247,067,280 of record NC_089505.1, read on the forward strand.
AAGGTCACTGGGAGCACCTTTAAAGAAGTGGGTATATCTTGTTCTCATTCATCTTTTTATCTTCCAGTCACACTTAGAATGTCTAAAATTCTAACTTTATCTTTCCACCAGGCTTAATCCTCTCCATCCACTCCCTATTTCAAACAAAAAATAATAGGTCACACCTAACATCCTACATGCCATCCTCACGTCATTCAGTTTCAAACTTAAACATTTTCACTTCTACTTTCTGCTTCCTCCACCCAAGAATGAAACCTTATCAATCTTTCTAATGTCTCCCTGGTTATTTCATTCTCTCTCCTTTTTTTTTTATTAAGTGAGAGGTGGGGCGGCAGAGAGACAGACTCCCGCATGCGCCCCAACCGGGATCCACCAGGCAAGCCCCCTACTAGGCAATGCCCTGCCCATCTGAAGCCATTGCTCAATTGCTCAGCAACTGAGCTATTTTAGCACTGAGGCAAGGCCATGGAGCCATCCTTAGCACCCGGGTCCAACTTGCTGACTGTGGGAAGGGAAGAAAGAGAAGAAACAGAGAAAGAGAGAGAGAGAGATCAGAGGGGGAGGGGTAGAGAAGCACATGGTTGCTTCTCCTGTGTCCCCTAACCAGGAATCAAACCCGGGATTTCCACACATGGGGCCAATGCTCTACCACTGAACCAACCCACAAGGGCCTAATTCATTCTCCTTTTCCTGATCTTGAGGATTTATATTCAAACTACTAAAATGAGTGACTGATCTACCTGCTTCTAACTTCTTTCACTAAATCTCCCAGAAGCCCTAAAATACTCTTCTTTTGTAATCTTCCTGCTTATTTAAAACATACTGCTGCCTGACTCAGTGGTGGCACAGTGAGTGGATAGAGCATCAACCTGGGATGCTGAGGTCTCAGGTTCAAAACCCTGAAGTTGCCAGTTTGAGTGCAGGCTCACCATCTTGAGCACGGGGTCTCTGGTTTGAGCGTGGGATCATCAACATTTTTCCATGGTCACTGGGCTTGAGCCTAATGTCTCGGGCTTGAGAAGGGGTCACTGGCTCCACTTGAGCCCCCAAGTCAAGGCACATATGAGAAACAATAAATGAACAACTGAAGTGACACAACTATGAGCTAATGCTTCTCATCTCCCTTCCTCTCTCTCGCTAAAAATAAAAATAAAAATTTTTAAAAATCTTGCTTACTGCTACTTATTAAAGTCCTAACATTCTTTTTAAAACATAGATTTTAGAGCTAAACTCATCAAGTTTTATTCCTTTGCTCTAATTGCAGATAAAGAAACAAAGTAGAAGTACTAAAAGAACTTGTCGAAAGTCACTCATGAAGTAGAAGGCTCAACTACTGCTCACACACACACATTCATCCCCTGCACCTGAGTGCACCTGAACCATTCACTGGTCTCTAAATATGCTCTGATATTAGTCCCCAGCATTGTACTAGCTCCTCCCTCCAACTGGAATACACTTCCCAGTCCTAAAGACACAACAGCTACACCTCCTTCAGAGCTTGAAATTACACCTCCTCTGCGAAGTCTTGCCCAACTTTTCAGTCCACATCATCATCCTCTTCCATGTCATCATCTCCAATAGTCCCATAAAACTTAGCACTTATGCCACTCATTCAGCACTTAGACACTACACCAGGGGTCTCAAACTCAACACAGCATGTGGGCCGCAGAGCAAGATCACAGCCGTTCGGCGGGCCGCACTAGGTCTACAAAAGGCAACTGTTACGTAACACTTTTCTCACTGCAGTTGAAAACAAAAAAAAAATCAGTACAACAAGCACAATCGTACATGCAGTTTACTCAGTGTCACAAAACGACCAGAAACTGTAGTTCGCATCACAACTGCTGTTAACTAAGCTAATATCTAGCTAGGATGCTAGAGAAATGAAAAATACAAGTAGGCCCCTAGGCTTACTTAATTTTATCCAAAATATTTTGAACTTCGTGGATTAGTCTGTGGGCCGCACAAAATTGTTCGGCGGGCTGCACAAAATTGTTCGGCGGGCCGCATGTGGCCCGCGGGCCGCGAGTTTGAGACCCCTGCACTACACTGTATTATTTAATTTTTAGAAAATATCACCTGACATTTCTCTGCACTTTATGGACTTATCCACATAAGTTAGTTCATACAGTAATTCAATATATAATTTTTCAGATTGCAAGTGACACAAAAATAAGAAATGGTTCCTTTCCCTTAAGAAACTTACAGTTAGGGACAGGCAATAAGGTACATGCACAACAAGTACATGAAAAATCAGAAGAAGTAAGTGCCAAAGAAAGAGCTCTGTCGCCTGACCAGGCGGTGGCGCAGTGGATAGTGTTGGACTGGGATGAGGAAGACACAGGTTCGAAACCCCAAGGTCGCCAGCTTGAGCGCGGGCTCATCTGGTTTGAGCAAAGCTCACCAGCTTGGACCCAAGGTCGCTGGCTCAAACAAGGGGTTACTCGGTCTGCTGAAGGCCCATGGTCAAGGTACCTATGAGAAAGCAATCAATGAACAACTAAGGTGTCGCAACAAAAACTGATGATTGATGCTTCTCATCTGTCTCCGTTCCTGTCTGTCTGTCCCTATCTATCCCTCTCTCTGACTCTCTAAAAAAAAAAAAAGAAGAGCTCTGTCTGTGATCAAAGGAAGCCAGTTTTATATCAACTTTCTTTTTCAAAATAAATTCTAAATTTTTAAAGAGCAGAGAACAATGTCATACCCATTTCAATATTACCTACTGTCTACCAGTGTTGTGTACAAATGTTGAATAAATTTTTGTGGGGAAAAAAAATAATGTAAGTGCCAAAGTGAGAAACTAAAATAACTCCTTCCAACTATATCATTTGGCTTCTAGGTCCTAGGAAATTGGAAAAAGCAGGAAGAACTGAGCTCTTTGGAAAAAAAATAAATATCTCAAAAAATGAAGAGTGGCTAATGAAGAGTGACCACTGGCTAATGGTCAGCATGACAAAAATAACATACATGATGTTATAAAAAATTATTCCAGACCTTCTCTTACCTGTCCCCACCCACACACAAGCAAGGCTATCCTAAATAAAGGCCCCCTAAAGGGTGACATGAGACAACATACACCATATAAACACTGAGCATTGTAACTGTTTTACAATACTGGTTGCATTAGAATACATATTTACTAAAAAGTTAAGACATGTGAGTAACTAGCAGTTTCTGCTAATCAGATTATTTTGGGTTTTGTTTGTTTGTTTTTTGTATTTTTCTGTTGGAAACGGGGAGGCAGTCAGACAGACTCCCGCATGCACCAGACCGGGATCCACCTGGCATGCCCACCAGGGGGCGATGCTCTGCCCATCTGGGGCGTTGCTCTGTCGCAACCAGAGCCATTCTAGCACCTGAGGCAGAGGCCATGGAGCCATCCTCAGCGCCTGGGCCAACTTTGCTCCAATGGAGCCTTGGCTGCGGGAGGGGAAGAGAGAGACAGAGAGGAAGGAGAAGGGGAGGGGTGGAGAAGCAGATGGGCACTCTCCTGTGTGCCCTGGCCAGGAATCAAACCCGGGACTCCTGCACGCTAGGCCGACGCTCTACCACTGAGCCAACTGGCCAGGGCTAAACAGATTATTTATAATACAGCTTATTCCTTTATAAACTACATTTGTGTAACTTATTTATTCATTTATTTATTCATTCAACAAATATTTAAAGCATCAAATTTGATGCAGGCAATGTTCTAGATGTCAAGGATGCAGAGGTCAACACAACAGAGAAAAATATCCCTGCCCCAAGGGAGCTTGTGTTCTAGTTGGTGAAACAAGTACAGTAATAAAAAATAATAAATACAGGTAAATTATGTAATTTAGAGGATGATAAGTATTAAGGAGAAAAGTAAATCAAGGAAGATTAGGAATGCTTGGAGTTGGCAAGGTTGCATCTCTAAATAAGATGGCCCAGCCTGACCTGTGGTGGCGCAGTGGATAAAGCATCAACCTGGAAACACTGAGGTTGCCAGTTCAAAACCCTGGCTTGCCTGGTCAAGGCACATATGGGAGTTGATGTTTCCTGCTCCTCCCCCCTTCTCTCTCTCTCTCTCTCCTCCCCTCTCTATAATGAATAAATAAAATCTTTAAAAAAAATAAAAATAAAATAAAAAGATGCCCCCCAAAAATGAGTGGTCAAGGAAAGCCTCATTGTGTAAGTGACCTCTAAATAAAGACTAAAGGAAGCGAGGATGCAAGCCTTGTGATATCTGGGGAGGAACCAGTCCAGGCAGAGGTAAGGGCAGGGCACAGGCCTTATGAAAGCAGCATTCCTGGTGTGTTCAAGGAAAAGTAAGGCCAGTGCAGAGAGATCCAGAAGAGCAGAAAGAGCCACAGTCAGAAAAAGGAAAAGGAAGGGTGCAAGAAAGCACTTTCAGAATAGTGGAGTACAGGCCTCAGAAAATCTGCTCCTACATAACAGCAAGAATACTGGCAAAAATTGTCAATGTAAACTTATTTTCCAGAATTCTGGAAATAAACTAAAGACACAGATTTGCCAAAGTCCTAGGAGTATTCAAGAAAAATGTCTGAATCTCAGAAGAAAACAAGTCCTGTGGCACTTTAATTTGCCCTATTCCCATTCCCCAGTTCCAACATGATAGCTTTGAAAACCAACAGCCTTGCAACTACAACACCTGTGAAAGCAGCAAGCTGGCAGTCATGGGAGAAGGTAAGACAAGTTTGGAGCTCCCCAAAATCGCCATCCCCAGACAAATGCCACTATTTGACCTTCCTGGCAGCTCCCTTAAAAGTTCTATCCTTGAGCCCTGGCCGGTTTGCTAGAGCATCAACCCAGCATGTGGAAGTCCCAGGTTTGATCCCCAGTCAGGGCACACAGGAGAAGCACCCATCTGCTTCTCCACCCTTCCCCCTCTCCTTTCTCTCTCCCTCTCTCTTCCCCTCCAGCAGCCAAGGCTCGAATGATTCAAGCAAGTTAGCCCCATGGCATCGCCTCAGGCACTGAAATAACTCAGTTGCTGAGCTATGGAGGAACAGCTCCAGATGGGCAGAGAATCGTCCTGTAGGGGGCTTGCCAGATGGATCCCGGTTGGGACACATGTGGAAGTTTGTCTCACTGCCTCCCTGCCTCCCTACCTCTCACTTAATAAAAATAAGTAAGTTCTATCCTTATGCCCTGGCTGGGTAAGCTTAGTTGGTTGGAGTGTCATCCTGATCCATTGGGTTGTGGGTTCCCTCCCCAGTGAGGGCACATACAAAAATCAACCAATGAATGCATAAATATGTGGAACAGCAAATCAACGTTTCTCTCTCTCTCTCTCTCTCTCTCTCTAAAAATCAACCAATAAATAAAAATTTGTAACAAAAGAAGTACTATCCTGCGAGTTTGTCTTCATTTGACACGATTCAGTAAAAATAAACCATTGAGTGCATGTGTCAAAAACAGTGGCTTTAACAAAGCAAATAGCAAAATAGCAGATATAAACCCTACGTTAATCATAATTATATTAAATATAAATGGACTGAACACTTCAGTCATAAAGCAGAGACTGGCAGAATGGATCAAAGAACATAATCCAACTATATGCTGTCTATAAAAAAGTACACATTAGACACAAAGACAAAGAGACTGAAAGTAAAAAGATGGGAAAAGGTATACCATGCAAACAGTAACCAAGAGAGCTAGAGAAGTTACACTAGTAGAGAAACATACATGAAGACAAAAATTGTTACTAGTGACAAGGAAGGAGCGTTTTATAATGATAAGGTTTAGTCCATTGGAAAACATACACTTGGGCATTGTTTTTTAAAATAAAAAACAGTATAATCTATGTATCCCCTCACTGGGTTGGTTTGTTTGTTTTTCAGTCCTACAATACCCTAAATTCACTTCAAAAGTGATTTTTTTTTAGCCCTGGCTGGGTAGCATAGTTGGTTAGAGCATTGTCCCAAAACGCCAACATTGCAGGTTCAATGTCTAGTCAGGACACATACAAGAATCAACCAATGAGCCTGACCAAGTAGATCAATTTTAAAAAAAAGAAAAAGGCCCTAGCCGGTTGGCTCAGCGGTAGAGCGTCGGCCTGGCGTGTGGAAGTCCCGGGTTCAATTCCCGGCCAGGGCATACAGAAGAGGCGCCCATCTGCTTCTCCACCCCTCCCCCTCTCCTTCCTCTCTGTCTCTCTCTTCCCCTCCTTTCCCCTCCTGCAGCAGAGGCTCCATTGGAGCAAAAGATGGCCCGGGCGCTGGGGATGGCTCCTTGGCCTCTGCCCCAGGCGCTAGAGTGGCTCTGGTCACAACAGAGCGATGCCCTAGATGGGCAGAGCATTGCCCCCTGGTGGGCGTGCCGGGTGGATCCTGGTTGGGCGCATGCGGGAGTCTGTCTGACTGTCTCCCTGTTTCCAGCTTCAGAAAAATACAAAAAAAAAAAAAAAAAAAAAAAAAAGGCGAGGACTGGAATCCGGCACTTACTAGGTGGATATACTTACACACTTGAAACCTCTCCATACCTCCACCTTGCACATCTGTAAAAAGAAGCTAATAGTACCTACCGAGAGAGCTGTCACGAGAATTAAAGAAGGTAGTAGTATTTGTAGAGGGTTTAAATAGTTTCTAGAACAGTAAACAAACATCTACAAAATACACTTTCAGAAGCAAAAACAAACCACCCTTTCGCCTGACCTGTGGTGGCACAGTGGATGAAGCGTCAACCTAGAATGCTGAGGTCAACGGTCTGAAACCTGAGCTTGCTCAGTCAAGGCATGTAAGAGAAGCAACTTCTAGGAGTCAATGCTTCCTGCTCCTCCCCACCCCTTTTCTCTCTCCTCTTCTCTCTAAAATCTCAATAAATAAAAATCTAAAAAGATAAATTACTGTTTCAATTTCCAAGTGGATAAATGGTCTGCATAGATTACCTAGAACATTTTACATAACAAATGGGCCTTGCAGTTAGGTAGAGAACTGATCCAAGAAACTATAACTCCTAAAGATCATCTAACTAAAAGGCCTTAGGTTAAATAGAAGGGGGGGGAAATTACCTCATAAATTTGTCTAATATATCCTCTACCCACATGTGTAATCGAAGGGACTGAAATCCATACTGCCAAATTAGTTTAATTATGTTTATTATAAACCAGCTGCTCTCCTCAAACACCAGAGTCTTTCCATTAGAGATCCCCGTTAGGCCACCAGAACTCTGAACAGTAGAGAGACCTGCAAAAACAGAAAATGGGTAGCTAAGTCAGTAGTTTCTACGTTGATCAAATGAAAGAAGGTAATCTGAAGCTATTGGGGACACTCTGAAGTGAGTGAATTTCAGGCTTCCCCCAGTTCTCAGGAGACATATGAAAAAGGCTCTAATCTTTAGACAAGTGATACACTATACACTCACTACACTGTTCAAATACTGATTGTCTAAAACAGGGGTCCCCAAACTACGGCCCGCGGGCCACATGCGGCCCCCTGAGGCCATTTATCCGGCCCCCACCACACTTCTGGAAGGGCACCTCTTTCATTGGTGGTCAGTGAGAGGAGCATAGTTCCCATTGAAATATTGGTCAGTTTGTTGATTTAAATTTACTTGTTCTTTATTTTAAATATTGTATTTGTTCCCGTTTTGTTTTTTTACTTTAAAATAAGATATGTGCAGTGTGCATAGGAATTTGTTCATAGGTTTTTTTTATAGTCCGGCCCTCCAATGGTCTGAGGGACAGTGAACTGGCCCCCTGTGTAAAAAGTTTGGGGACCCCTGGTCTAAAAGATGGGTCAGATGATCATACAGATATATCAAAATTAGACTGGCTATTTTTAGTCTGAAGAGATCACAAAGTCCAAAGAAAAAGCCAGAAAACCAACTGAATTCAACTTAAAAACAAATGTCAGACAAGATTCTTTGTGGCATAAATTGCTCAGGGTATATAATTGCCTCCACAGAGAAAAGAGAGGCCTGGGAAGCATCCATGGAAGATGTGGAAGGCAACTAAGGGAAAGGACATATCCTATTCCCCTGCAAATACTATTTTTGCATAACTGGGTATTTCAGATAACTGGAAGGAAGCCAGTATTACCCAATATTCCTTGAGAAAAGGAAATCTGCAGAAGCCTACCAGATTTCCCTCACAACCTGCCCAACTCCTCTGCTGACAGGGAAGTAGTCAGTCGGATGTTCCAGCTTCTAAGCATATGTCTATACCCACAGCGTGTGATATACTTTGAGCCAGACACCTGAAGCCTCTGGGCCTCATTTCCCCGGCTATAAAATGAGCACACTTGGTTTCTGCTAACTCAAACTATTTTTTGATTCAACAGAAACCCACACATTAAAGAACTGATAACAGTAACCATCCCCATCCCCCCCCCCCATGGCTGTAATTCCAGATAACTGAAGATACTGATAACTAGTCTCCCATTACAGGATAGTGCCTCCTAACAAAGGCAGTACCAACTGCTAGAAGGAAAGTGAGGAAAATAGTTTTACCAACTTGCCTGTAAAAGACAGTTAACAAGTGGAAAAGTTTCAGTTCCCTAGCTCATTGGTCCCCAACCCCAGGGCCGCAGACCAGTACCGGTCCGTGGGCCATTTGGTACCAGTCCACAGAGAAAGAATAAATAACTTACATTATTTCCGTTTTATTTATATTTAAGTCTGAACGATGTTTTATTTTTTAAAAGTGACCAAATTCCCTCTGTTACATTCGTCTAAGACAGGGGTCCCCAAACTTTTTACACAGGGGGCCAGGTTCACTGTCCCTCAGACCGTTGGAGGGCCAGACTATAAAAAAAAACTATGAACAAATCCCTATGCACACTGCACATATCTTATTTTAAAGTAAAAAAACAAAATGGGAATACAATATTGAAAATAAAGAATAAGTAAATTTAAATCAACAATCTGACCAGTATTTCAATGGGAACTATGCTCCTCTCACTGACCACCAATGAAAGAGGTGCCTCTTCTGGAAGTGCGGCAGGGCCGGATAAATGGCCTCAGGGGCCCCATGCGGCCCGCGGGGCCGTAGTTTGGGGACCCCTGGTCTAAGACTCAGTCTTGACGCTTGTCTCGGTCACGTGATACATTTATCCGTCCCACCCTGAAGGCCAGTTCGTTAAAGTATTTTCTGACATTAAACCGGTCCATGGCCCAAAAAAGGTTGGGGATCACTGCCCTAGCTGATAAAAATGTTCATGGATGGTCACACAGAAGGCTGCGTACCTCTAAGACTAAATTACATACCCAGGTCCTTGACAAAACGCTTCATGTGCAGATTTAAAGGATGGATGACAGAACCTCCTGATTCATATTCTTTCCCCAACACAGGCAAGGTGGCCAGACGGCCCCCCACCTCTCCTCTTTCAAACAGGTCAATCTTCACATCTTTCCCAAATTTCTGCCGCAGATAATAGGCTGCTGAAGTGCCACCAATTCCAGCTCCAATTATTGCTACGGGGGAAAAAAGGAACAGTTTTGTTCCCTCTTACCAGCAATGTGCAATTTGTTGTTTTTGAAAAGCCATTAAGCAATAACAGATGTTAAATAAGGCTATTTTAGCCCTGGCTGGGTAGCTCAGTTGGTTAGAGCATCACCCTGATATGCCAAGGTTGCAGGTTCAATCCCCAGTCAAGAATCAACCAACGAATGCATAAATAAGTAGAACAAATTGATGTCTCTCTCTTTCTCTCCCTCCCTCTTCCTCTCGCCAAAACAATCAATTTTAAAAATTTAGAGAAGCCTGCCCTGGCCAGATAGGTTGGTTGGTCAGAGCATTCGTTCAGAAGCATAGAAGTTGCCAATTCGATCCGCGATCAGGGCATATACAAGAACAGATCTATGTTCCCGTCCATTTCGCTCCCTTCCTCGCTAATCAACAAATGTAAAAAAAAAAAAAAATTTTTTTTTTCTTCTTAATTTAGGGAAGCCTGCCTGACCTGTGGTGGCGCAGTGGATAAAGCGTCAACCTGGAAACGCTGAGGCTGCCGGTTCAAAACCCTGGGCTTGCCTGGTCAAGGCACATATGGGAGTTGATGCTTCTTGCTCCTCCCCCTTCTCTCTCTCTCCCCTCTGTATAATGAATAAATAAAAAATCTTAAAAAAATAAAATTAAAAAAATAAAATAAAATTTAGGGAAGCCTGGATAGGGGTAGGCCAGTGGTAGTTACAGTGTAGACAGAACTCTGAATCTGGATACAAACACTGCCCCCAGACAAAAGAGGCAGTACATTGACATTGATTTTTTATTTATTATTATTTTTTTTTGCCAGATGTTCAAAGACTCTCACACTGAGCCTGTACACACTTTGTGCCCAATTCATGGGAACAGAGGTGTTTTTCCAGCACACGTTTTAAATAAAGAGGCCGCCATTTTTGCCTAGATTTGTTGTTTCATTAACGTAAACATGCTAATGATCCCAACGAACAGTTTTAAAGAGAATAAAAAACAAAACAAACAAACAGGGAACAAAAAACCAAAAGGACTGAAATTAGGGAGACTGGATTATTTAAGCTGTGTAGTAATCCCCGGCAGGAATATTGTGCAAGCCTGGGGCCTCTGAAACCAGGCCGACCGCAGCAAAGCAGAGAGATGCAGGGGATTCCACCCTTATTAAGGGAAGCAGAAGCGGTCAGCCTTCACTGCTCGAAGTACTGAGTCTGCGCGCCCTGTCATCTGCAGAGCATAAGCGGCCAGCAGTCCAGAACAAACCAGAAGACTGGCCTCCCAGAGGTGCAGCAGAGGTGGCCCCCAAGAGGGGCTCGGTGTCGCCTTACCACCAGCCTTCCGAGACAGGAGCTGCAGGAACCCTTGGAAACCGCCAGCCCGTCCGGGTCCCCCTTCCACCGCCCATTCCTTAAATGTGCACATCCCCACGCCACTGAGACCGATTCGTCGGTGCGCGGACACTGAGACGCGAACCGAGAAGATTGCAAACTGCGCGGAGGGCTCCGCCGGCGCGCCCTGGTGCATTTTGCAGCGGCCGCCCGGCGCAGGGCGCGCTCCCGCACCCCCTTCCGCGCCGCCCCATTGTTGCCTACCGATCTTCTCCGGCGGGGCCCGCACCTCGGCGCACCCGGGGCACACCCAGAGGCACAGCAGCAGCCACAGCCGCAGAAGCGACGAGACGAGCTCCCCAACATCGCGACTCATGTCTCCTACAGTGAAGCACTCAGAAGACCAAAAGGTACGACAAACCTTCCGACCTCTGCTGCGCGTCTGCGTGCTCCGTCCGCCCCGCCCTCGGCCGGCCTCGCCCCTCGGAGCCCCGCCCACGCCCGCCCCTTGCGAGCTCCTGCCCCTGACAGCCCAGGCCCACCCATCGCTCTAGGAACTGTGAACCATGGTCCTTCGATTTGCCAAGCCCACATGCCCTCTCCAAAGCCTACTGTGCTAAAGCGAGACACCCAAGGCACCGGAAGAAGCTCACCCAGCTCTACTTCCTTCCCATCTCTCCGGATGAAACACCTTATTTCTTCACTAGGGTCCTCTTCTGTCCCTTTAATCGCTCCCTCTCAAAGAATGCACACCGCTAGTCGCTGTCTAAAACAGACCAGTAGAGCTCCGAATACTTACTGCGTGATCGCTATGTTCTGGGATTGTTGGGTGTGAGATGAAGGGGTAAATGATGCTATGTGTAAGGATACGTGAGGGTGACCTGGGATGGACTGGTCCAAGGTGAAGGGAGTGAAAAGGTAGTGTACCCATACATGCCGTGGAACATTATGCAAGCATTAAAGAGAATGTAGGACCTATAATTATTGTCCTAGTATTGTTAGATGAGAAAATGGGTTGGTTGAGTGATGAGTATGATATGATCCCATCTCCATAATCAAAATAACCCAACCGCCCAAAAAGAAAAAAAAATCAATATATGAACATGAAGAACATATAGGTGGAAGGAAAATAAATTGAATAAAAACAAAGGTGGAACTTAGAGAAAGGAAGTAGAATATTCAGTGCAAAAAGTATTCATTCATTTATTGGACAAATATTTGAGTTCTAAGTGGCAGGCAGTGTTCTAGGACCTCTAGTCTAGGTGAAAGAAAAATCAGTGAACAAAATATATTTTTTTCTTTTTTAGTGAGAGAGACAGGAAGGGAGAGAGATGAGAAGCATCAACTCATAGTTGCAGCACCTTAGTTGTTCACTGATTACTTTTTTTTAATTTTCTTACTCATTTTAGAGAGGGGAGAGAGAAAGAGAGAAGGGCGGAGGAGCAGGAAGCATCAACTCCCATATGTGGCTTGACTAGGCAAGCCTGGGGTTTAAACTCGTGACCTCAACATTACAGGTCAAAGCTTTATCCACTGGGCCAACACAGGTCGGATTACTTTCTCATATGTGTCTTGACCAGGGGCTCCAGCCAAGCCAGTGATCCCTTGCTTAAGCCAATGACCTTGAGCTTCAAAGCTTCAAGCCAGTGACTTTTGGGCTCAAGCCAGCAACCAAAGGGTCATATGTCTATGATCCCACACTCAAGCCACTCAAGCTGGTAACCTAGCACTCAAGCTGAGCCCACACTTCCCTGTCTTTACTGGGCTTCTGCTAGTCCCTTTCCCTATTCCTTCATTTCCTTTTAAAGGGCCCAGTCATCTTGTATGAATCAAAGTTCAGTACATGTATACTTTTTCCCCTTTGTAATGGTACATTATGATTAAAATTTAAACTTTAATTTGGGGTTGAACACACAATATGGTGCCTGAAACCTACATAATTTTGTTAACCAGGATCACCCTAATAAATCCAATTTAAAATTAAATAAACAAACAGCAATTTTTTTTATTTTTTAAATAAAATAAAATTTAAATGTATCTGGCTTTGTTGCTATTTTTTTATGTTATTGATTTGAGAGAGAGAGAGAGAAAGAAACATCAATTCATTTCTATATGTGCCTTCACAAGGGATTGAACCAGTAATCTTTTGCATACTGGCTTTGTTCACCTTTGACAACACTCAAATCTATAATCCTGACACTGCTTTATGTCTTTTTTCTTCTTTGAAACTACCTTGAAAAAATTCATTTTTATATCATCTTACTTCCACACATCTCATTCCTTTCTTATTACAAATAATCTAAATGATATTGTCTAACAAAATAAATAACTACAAATATTTATATACATGTTCATCTGTCTGCATATAAAGTAAGATGTGGAATCCTATAGACTAATCTGTTAACATTAATTACCTTAAAATAGGGCAAATGAGGGAATTATTAGTCTTTTTCTTTTTTTTTTTTTAAGATTTTTTTTTTCATTTTATTTATTCATTTTTAGAGGGGGGAGAGAGAGGGAGAGAGAGAGAAGGGAGGAGGAGCTGGAAGCATCAACTCCCATATGTGCCTTGACCAGGTAAGCCTAGGGTTTTGAACCAGCGACCTCAGCATTTCCAGGTCGACGCTTTATCCACTGCGCTACCACAGGTCAGGCTATTAGTCTTTTTCTTACGTATATTGTTTCACTTGCCACAGTGAGTATGTATTACTTTTGCAATTTTAAAACTTTAATAAACTTTATTAGTAGATGTAATGTATAATTAATAAAATAATAAAGTTCTAATACAGCTTAAAAATACTTGTCATATCCACACAATGAAGTGTTTTTTGGCTAAAAAAAAGAATGAAGTATTGATACATGCTACAACATGGATGAACCAAAAAAGCATAATCCTAAATTCAATAAGCCATTTACAAATGACTACACACATTCTTATATGATTCCATTTATTTGAAATGTCTAAAATAGACAAATCTATAGAGACAGATTAGTGGGCTTTAGAGTGGGACGGGATGGGAATTAGGGACTAATAGTTAATTGGTAAAATTTACCTATTTAGAGTGATAAAAATGTTCTGAAGTTGATTATAATGATGGTTGCATATCTCTGTGAATACACTAAAAACACTAAACTGTACTTTAAATGAACAAATTGTAAGTTATGTGAATTATATCAAAAAGCTGTTAGAAAATACTATGCACCATTAACATTTATCTTATCCTCAAAAAGCTAATATTTTATATGTTTAAATAAAATCCAAATAACTTGTCACATTCTACAGACAATTCCAAAAACGGAAATCCAAAGGTATCACAGTCTAAATTAAGGAACTACTTCACTGGCTGGGTAGCTCACTTGGTCAGATCCTGGGCAAGTTCCAATCCAGTTAGGACACATTCAGGAATCAACCAACGAATGCATGGATAGGTGGAACAAGTTAATGCTTCTCTATCTCTCTTCCTTTCTCTCTCTAAAATCAATAAAAAGGAGAGGAACTACTTCACATTTTTGGATGTGCACATTCTCTTATGTTTAAAAAATAATTCACGTAAGTTATAGAATGTAATACAAAATGCATAATGAGTACACTAAACCACATTTCAGAGCCCTAATTTTTCTATCTCTCCTCAAAAAAGACTGAAATTTATGTTTTCTGGCTCAATTGGTTTTGGGATTCTTGTGACTAATTTGCTTTAAATAATTATTTAAGAAATATTTTCCAATGTACATTGAGTATACTAGAAAAATGCAAATAAAAAGAAAAATTCAGCAAAGATCTGGAAATACTTTCCTAGCTCTCAAAAATTTGGTTAACACAAACAAGAAAATTTCTTAACGACATTCTTACCTTTTAAATTTTTTCTATTTGGTATAAATTATATCTTCTATATTTTTATAAAGTTATTGGAGTGACATTAATAAAATCATATAGGTTTCCCGTGTACAATTCTGATACATTATCTGTATATTGTATTGTGTATCCATTACTCAAAGTCAAATCTTCTGTCACCATTTATTTGACGCCCTTTACCCTTCACCTTTCCCTTACCCCCTTCCCTCTGGTAACCACCATATTGTTGCCTGTGTCTATGAGTCTTTGGAAAGCCTTTTTTAATTAAAAAAATTTTAATTGAGATTTTTCTGTACAGAAAAAGTAGGAAAATCTATTTAATTATATTCACTTATTTTGTTAATGAAAAAATAGCAGATTATAAACTCTCAGACTTTTAATTTTAAATAAAAATACAAATCATCCTTCCAAAAATTGTTTGCTTGCATTGAGGTATAAAGCACTTTAGCAAACCCTCCCACCAGTCGCGCCGCTGGTGTAGTGGTATCATGCAAGATTCCCATTCTTGCGACCCGGGTTCGATTCCCGGGCGGCGCACCTCTTTTCACTCCCACCTCAAGATAAATTTAGGAGTTTAATAAATCTCTCTTCCTCTAAAACCGTTTACAATTTTAATTTTCTATGTAGATTTCTATTTCATAATTCACTGTTGAAATAATGGAATCTGGAGAGGAATAACAAAAATTCTCAAAAGGCGAAAAAACAAGTCCTGAAATAGTTAACCCTTACGCCTGCGTAGTCGGAGACATTCCTAACGTCGGGTTGAAGCGCGGCTGCGCAACAAGTGAACCTATGGATTGAGGTGCAGTTTGGCGGCCGGAAGGTTGAAAGTGCAAGATTATTCTGCGCCTGCGCGGAGCGGGTCACTTCTCTGGCTGCTCCTAGGCTCCCGGCTCGCCGCCATCTTGAATTGGGGCTTCATTGTTCGCGCTGGGTCGGCGGGTTTTGTGTAATTGCTGGCGAAGAAGGAGGCGGAGTAACCTCTGGTCAGCCGAGAAACCCCGCTATTCTGCAGCTAGAGTCGCTCAGACGTTCCGGGAGGTAGTAAAGGGTAGGGAGCTGGACCTAGAGGCGCCGCCGCGACAGCAGCAGCCATGGAAGACGAGATGCCCAAGACTCTGTGAGTCTGAGGCAACGATGAGGGGGGCGGGATGGTGGTCGCTCCGGAGGGAGGCCTCGGCCCTTTGGCGCTCCCCAGCCTATTGTCCTCAGTGGACGCCTCGATATCTGGAGCCCTCGCCTTAGCGCACACCTGGATGCTTAGGGACCGAGACCCGGACTGTGAGAGAAGGAGGTAGAGGGAGTGAGGGCTTAACCCTCGGAATTAATCCCTTCCCTTTACACCACAGCATGGCCTTTGGCCTGGCCACTGGCCCTCTGGGTCTCAGGACCGGAGAAAGGACTTTTCATTCAAACCTGTTAACTTGGCGAACCTTTTTTTGTCCCATGCTTTCCTTCTCTTTTTTCCCGCTCCCCCCCCATGATTAACCTTTTTTATTTTTAATGCCGACTTCTTTTAGTGAAACTCTTCCTCGTTTTTTTTTTTCTCTCGTTTATAGGAGTATTTCTCTTGAGGCTGCTTGTACTCAGTTGCAGTGAGGTAAACTTGATTGCCAACTAGAAAAAAGCCAAATATCTTTCTTTAACCTGTCTTTGGCTTTCCTTCTAATGCACTCCTTCCCCCGGCCCCCGGGCCACCCTAAGGATTTTGAAACTGCTTTTGAAAAATGGAAATCTCACCCGGAGGTACATATCAACCAAGGGGAAGTAGATATAATGCACTTTTATCTTCTCTTGCTACTGTTCTGATTGATATGTTGCTGACGAGTGGGCCGCTTTTATGAAGCAGCTGTTGATAAATTCCTTAACATATTTAGTCACGTCTGAGACTTTTTACAATTCGTGTTAAATGATCTCACCTTGGAGTATTTTCTTTGTTGGGTAGTTCCCCCCACAGCGTCCTCCTTTGTTTTTCAAAGTATCCGATCAGATGAATCTGTCATTGTTGTTTTTCTGGAAAAAAGAAAAAGCCTGATTAGTTTTTTGACATACATTTTTATTTTCTTAAAATACTGGCAGTTTGAGAACTCTGTGCGTTAAAAATACAAGTTTGGGTTTCTTTTTTGCGACTCTAGACATTACTATTATGAAGTACAATGTAATCAATTATTTTTTTGTAATCAATTATTTTTACCACCAAGTTTCCATTTCGTAATCTATATTAGAACTATAGTTACCCTTGTTTTCTTAATAATCCTTTTGCTAGTTTTATCTGAGAATGTTAGTTACCTTATGTATCTTTACTAGGATGCAGCAATTAATTTATGATGTTCGTTTTTTGGAAAATTATGTCTGTAGGTGAATACTCCCCAGAAAACTATTAGGCCCATAGAATTTATGGAAATCTTTTTTTCCTCTTGCCTCTTTGCTAGAAGTATGATAGCAGCACATTGATTAAACACTACTTTTCTTTTATAACATCTCAAATTTGAGATTCTTATATTTCAAAATTTTTAATTTTATTTATTTCTTATTTATTCATTTTAGAGAGGAAGGGGGGAGAGAGAGAAAGAGAGAGACAGAGAGAGGAGGGGGAGGAGCAGGAAGCATCAACTCCCATATGTGCCTTGACCAGGCAAGCCAGGGTTTTGAACCGGCAACCTTAGTGTTTCCAGGTTGACGCTTTATTCACTGTGCCACCACAGGTCAGGCCTCAAAATTTTTAATTTTAGAAACTGCCCAATGCCTGACCTGTGGTGGCGCAGTGGATAAAGTGTCGACCTGGAAATGCTGAGGTCGCCGGTTCGAAACCCTGGGCTTGCCTGGTCAAGGCACATATGGGAGTTGATGCTTCCAGCTCCTCCCCACCTTCTCTCTCTCTCTCTCCCTCTCTGTCTCTCTCTCTCTCCCTTTCTCTCTCCTCTCTAAAATGAATAAATAAAAAAAATTAAAAAAAAGAAACTGCCCAAGCCCTGGTGGGATAGGTCAAGGTTGTGGGTTTGATCCCCAGTCAGGGCACAAACAGAATCAACCAATGAATGTATAAATAAGTAGAGAACAACAAATGGATGTTTCTCTCATTCTCTCCCTCTCCCTCCCTTACTTATAAAAAAACAATGAATAAATTTTAAAACATTTTAAGAAACTGCCAGAAATATCTGGGAACTTAACCTTTTTAGCACATTCATTTGGGAATAGCAAATAATGAAGACAACTTCAGCTTTCCCAGACCAGTCTATAAAAGCAGTTAAATAGCTTGAGGACAGGAGACCAATCACTGCAGAAGAAATAATGAAGTTTTTTTTCAACAAATACTTAAGAATTCTTATGATTTGCAGGTTCTGTGTAAAGTGCTTTACTTGGTTGTTTAATTGTCATCAGAACTCAGAGGTAAATGGGCCCATTGCAGCTGAGGAAGAACAAAGCTTAGAGTTTATGTCACCTAAGGTCATAAACGTTTTTGTTCATCTTCCTGCAACTCCGCTGTCCTCAGTATGTGTGTGTGTCAGAGTCTGAGAGAGGGACACTCAAGAAGGGTGAAAGTGGCCCTGGCCGGTTGGCTCAGTGGTGGAGCGTCGGCCTGGCGTGCAGGAGTCCCGGGTTCGATTCCCGGTCAGGGCACACAGGAGAAGCACCCATCTGCTTCTCCACCCTTCCCCCTCTCCTTCCTCTCTGTCTCTCTCTTCCCCTCCCGCAGCCAAGGCTCCATTGGAGCAAAGTTTGCCTGGGCGCTGAGGATGGCTCTGTGGCCTCTGCCTCAGGCGCTAGAATGGCTCTGATTGCAGCAGAGCGGCGCCCCAGATGGGCAGAGCATCGCCCCCTGGTGGGCATGCCAGGTGGATCCCAGTCAGGCGCATGTGGGAGTCTGTCTGACTGCATCCCCATTTCCAACTTCAGAAAAGTAAAAAAAAAGAAAGGCGAGAGATGAGCTTCGTTGCAGCACCTTAGTTAATTCATTGATGGCTTTCTCATATGTGCCGTGACCAGGGAGCTGCAGCAGATGAAGTGGCCCCTTGCTCAAGCCAGAGAGACCTTGGGTCCAAGCTGGTGGGCCTTGCTCATCTCTTGCTCAAACCAGATGAGCCCACGCTCAAGCTGGCAATCTCGAGATTTCAAACTGGGTCCTCCGCATCCCAGTCCGACGCTCTATCCACTGCACACCATCGCCTGGTCAGGGTGTCCTGAATTCTTAACTCTTACACTTATGACTAATTTTGCCATGTATACTTCACTAGAATACCCCATCCAGGAATCTTTTTCCTGAAGTAGTCCAAGCTCTAAAATGTCCTACAATCTGCTTTGCTTCTACAGCCTACAACCAATGCTCCCATCCTTCCAATGAGACCAATCTTTATTTAATATGCCTAATAGGTGCTAATCCCTAAGTTTTCCCAGCAGTATTTTTACTTTTAATTTAAAATGTTTGTTTTAATGACCCTGGAAGTCCGGGGTTTTTCATGTGTTCTTAGCACAGTTGCTGGTTGTGGTAAGTAATCAATAAATTTGTTTTAAAAACTGGTACAATCCCAAGCACTGAGTCCAGATTTTACTCATTCTTGAGGGTAAGTTAAAGTCTGAACCTCTAACACCTATAGTGCCTAAATGACTCGGAGAATATGCCTTCATTTGCCACAAATGAGTGTTCAGCATCACCTTTTTAAGTTCGAGATTGCCAACATTTGGTTTCTTGTCAGCAGTTCTTTGGAAATATATTGTGAGAAATGCTTTGATGCTGGAGGTATTTTGAAAGTACAACAACAGCAATTACCAGTGGATTGGATGTGGAATGTGAGAATGAAGTCATCAATAAGTTGGTTTATTTACAAATGTGTAATTTCAGTCATTTAAAATGATAGTTTGGCCCTGGCCAGGTTTCTCTGTGGGTAGAGCATCATCCTGGCACACTGAAGTTGTGGGTTGGATCTCTGGTCATGGCGCAAAGGGGAAGCAGTCAAGTGAGTGCACAAGTAAATGGGACAATTAAGTGAACAAGATGATTATCTCTCTTTCTCTGCCTCCCTCGCTCCCTCTTCCCCCCCCCCTAAATCAGTGGAAATTAAAAAAATAAAATAATAGTTTGTTGCAAAATATAAGTAAAAACAGGAACAGTTGAGAGCATGAATGTCTAGGATGTCATCAGGTATAGTATTAGATAACATTTGTTCAGGCTGGTTTGTATATATGGTCCAATTGAAGATGGTGCTAACTAATAACAAGAGGATTTCAGTGATCATGCAACAGGCTATCCTTTGTGAAGAGCAGATGTTTAATAGTAAAGTTATGATGCTGGTGTATAATGTATATGTGTATGGGTAGGCAAAAGTAGGTTTACAGTTCATGTGGAAATAATACAATAAATATTAACTATTGGCATACAGCTGTAAACCTACTTTTTCCAATAGATAAATGTTAATATACATATATAAACATTTACTCTTCTACATTATTTTATAATTGGTAAGAGATAAGTACCTTCTCCTCCTGAACTAAAGTAACTTAGGCAAAATGGAATCATTTCCTATCAAATCCACCGGTATTCAAAAGTAATTTGTGGACACCCTGGCCAGATAGCTCAGTTGATAAGAGTGCCGGCCTGAGCACAAAAATTGACAATTCCATCCCTGGTCAGGGAACATACAAGAACAGAACATTATTCCTGCCTTCCTCCCCTTCCTCTCTCTCTAAAATCCATAAATTTAAAATTTTTTTAAGTAATTATGTGAGTACAGTTATCTCTTTAACATTTATTTACAATGTTCTTGATAGTAAATATATAGTATTAATAAAAAATACATCAAGTTAATCAGTTAAAAACCTATTCTCGGCCCTGGCCGATTGGCTCAGTGGTAGAGCGTCGGCCTGGCGTGCAGAAGTCCCGGGTTCGATTCCCGGCCAGGGCACACAGAAGAAGCGCCCATCTGCTTCTCCACCCCTCCCCCTCTTCTTCCTCTCTGTCTCTCTCTTCCCCTCCCGCAGCCGAGGCTCCACTGGAGCAAAGATGGCCCGGGCGCTGGGGATGGCTCCTCGGCCTCTGCCCCGGGCGCTGGTCGCAATAGAGCGATGCCCCTGGTGCGCGTGCTGGGTGGATCCCGGTCCGGCGCATGCGGAAGTCTGTCTGTCTCTCCCCGTTTCCGGCTTCGGAAAAATACAGAAAAAAAAACCGAAACCTATTCTCATTCAAGTTTTCAGGGGCCTCATCTAGTTCTGTTTTGTTATCCTTTTTTTTTTGAGAGAGAGAAGGAGAGAGAAACATGGACTTGTTCCATTATTTGTGCATTCATTGGTTGATTTTTTTTTTTTTTTGTATTTTTCTGAGGCTGGAAACGGGAAGAGACAGACAGACTCCCGCATGCGCCCGACCGGGATCCACCCGGCACGCACACCAGGGGACGACGCTCTGCCCACCAGGGAGCAATGCTTTGCCCCTCTGGGGCGTCGCTCTGTTGCAACCAGAGCCACTCTAGCGCCTGGGGCAGAGGCCAAGGAGCCATCCCCAGCGCCTGGGCCATCTTTGCTCCAATGGAGTCTCGGCTGTGGGAGGGGAAGAGAGAGACAGAGAGGAAGGAGAGGGGGAGGGGTGAAAAAACAGATGGGCGCTTCTCCTGCGTGCCCTGGCCGGGAATCGAACCCAGGACTTCTGCACGCCAGGCCAACGCTCTACCACTGAGCAAACCGGCCTGGGCTCATTGGTTGATTTTTGTATGTGCCCTGACTGGGGATTGAACCTGCAATCTTAGGTAGTGGGATAATGCCCCAACCAACTGAGCTACATGGCCAGGACGTCAAATTCTGCATTTTAATTTTATACAATGATTGTGGCTCAGAACAACCCAGTAATGCATTTCACTTTGTAAATGCTTTCTTTAGGTTCAATTTTCTAGAGCTGGCCCTGGCTGGTTGGCTCAGTGGTAGAGCGTCGGCCTGGAGTGCAGGAGTCCTGGGTTTGATTCCCGGCCAGGGCACATAGGAGAAGCGCCCATCTGCTTCTCCACCCCTCCCCCTCTCCTTCCTCTCTGTCTCTCGCTTCCCCTCCTGCAGCGAGGCTCCATTGGAGCAAAGATGGCCCCGGCGCTGGGGATGGCTCCTTGGCCTCTGCCCCAGGCACTAGAGTGGCTCTGGTTGCGGCAGAGCGTCGCCCCCTGGTGGGCGTGCCGGGTGGATCCCGGTCGGGCGCATGCGGGAGTCTGTCTGTCTCTCCCCGTTTCCAGCTTCAGAAAATTACAAAAAAAAAAAAATTTTTTTTTCTAGAGCTGTGCTATGCTAATGTAAATTAATATTATAGGCCCTGGCCGGTTGGCTCAATGGTAGAGCGTCACCTTGGTCTGTGGATATTCCAGGTTCGATTCCGGGTCAGGGCACACAGGAGAAGCGTCCATCTGCTTCTCTGCCCCTCCCCTCCTCTCTCTCTTCTTCTTCTCTTCCTCTCTCCTTTCTCCCACAGCCATGGCTCAAATGTTTCCAGCAAGTTGGCTCCATGGCCTTACATCAAGCACTAAAATAGCTCCATTGAACAGAGCAAGGCCCCAGATAGGCAGAGCGTTGCCCCAAAGAGGGCTTTCCAGATGGATCCTGGTTGGGGTGCATGCGGGAGTCTGTCTCTCTGCCTCCTTGACTTCCACCTAAAAAAATAGTAATATTGTAAATATTTTAGGTTCCAATTTTGTAACTATTTGAACTTAGTTATCAGCTTTAAAAGTATGTACTAAATTGATATAAAATCCTGTTGGCAGAATTAGTAACATTGGTGACCTCTCCTACTGAATCTTCTCGGGTTGCTTTTTATTTTGAAAGATTAAAAACCTACAGAAAAGTAACAAAAATAGTACATTGAAGAGTTAGAAAACTTTCATAGTCGTTTAGCAGTTGCTATTAGCCAAATATTCAAAAGTAATTCTGTGAGAATACAGTGGTACCTTGAGGTACAGACAGACCAACATACTAATTTTTTAATTTGCGAGCTGCGACTCAGTCCATATTTTTGTTAGAGATCCTAGCAAAATTCCAAGATACGAGTTGTAATTCGGGAAGCTGCCACTAGTTGGCTTGTTGGCTCACAGGTCCAGTATTGGAAGTTTGATATAGAAGTTGACTGACTTACAAGCTCAGTTACAGGACGAATTAAATTTGTATCTAAAGGTACCTACCACTGTATAGTCATCTTTTTTTCTGAACCATTTGAGAAGACATCATGACACTTTAGGCCTAAATACTTTATCATATATTTTCTAAAAACAAGGGCATTCTCTTATATAACCATGATATAATTTTCACATTAAGGAGACTACATTGATAAAACATTTATCCATTTGTCCAAGGAAGATACTTTTTAATTCATTGATGTCTATTTGCTCTAACAGTTATTTTTCTTCTACTCTTATCTTTACCAAGATTGGTACATGATCTTAAAGGTGATGTAACATGGGATACTTCAATTCTTATTGTTGCCAAGAAGTTCATGGGACAGCTAAAACGAGATATTTTAATGTTACTCCCCAAAAGAGCATTTGGAAAAATAAAGACTAATAAAATAAAATTACAATTTTGTTTACTAGTCCAACAGACATTAGGACAGGGAATCTTGGCTTACAACTGCTCTGAGTATCCATTTTTTTAAAAGTCGGGATTTTTTAAAAGTTTTTATTTATTGATTTTAATGAGAGAGGAAAAGGGAGAGAGAGAGACAGGGACATTGATCTGTTCCTGTATGTACCCTGACTGGGGATCAAACTGGCAACCTCTGCACTTTGAGGCAACTCTCTAAATCTGGCTAGGGCATAATATCTTTTTAATAATTACTTTTACGGTTAAAGATTTTTCGCTGCTTGTGTTTAAGAAAATCCTGACTGCCCTAACCACATAGCTCAGTTGGTTAGAGCATAATTTATTAAAAATATATGCCCTGGACAGATTTAGAGAGTTGCCCCGAAGTGCAGAGGTTGCCAGTTTGATCCCCGGTCAAGGCACATACAGGAACAGATCAATGTTCCTGGTTCTCTTTCTAAAATCAATAAAATAAACATATATATTTTTTATTGGACGCTATAAAAATTTGCAGTAGAGTTGTAGAACCTGGCTTAGAAAATGTTAAAGAGCCTGACCAGGTGGTGGCACAGTGGATAGAGTGTCAGCCTGGGACGTGGAGGACCCAAGTTCAAAACCCCGAAGTCGCCTGACCAGGCGGTGGCGCAGTGAATGGAGCATCGGACTGGGATGCGGAAGGACCCAGGTTCGAGACCCCGAGGTCTCCAGCTTGAGTGCAGGCTCATCTGGGTTGAGCAAAAAGCTCGCCAGCTTGTGTTCAGGATCGCTGGCTCGAGCAAGAGGTTACTTGGTCTGCTGTAGCCCCCCAGTCAAGGCACATATGAGAAAGCAATCGGTGAACAGCTAAGGTGTCGCAACGAGAAACTGATGATTGATGCTTCTCATCTCTCTCCGTTCCTGTCTGTCCCTATCTATCCCTCTCTCTGACTCTCTCTCTGTTCCTGTAAAAATTAATTAATTAAAAAACAAACAAACAAACAAAGTCACCGGCTTGAACCCAAAGTCACTGGCTTGAGCAAGGGGTTACTTGCTCTGCTGTAGCCCCCCCATCAAGGCACATATGAGAAAGCAATCAGTAAACAACTAAGGTGCCACAACAAAGAATTTATGCTTCTCACCTCTCCCTTCCTGTCTTTCTGTCCCTCTGTCTCTGTCACACAAAAAAAATGTTAAGGAAAGAAAACTGTCAGGCCACAGTCTTAATCAAGCCACAGACCATCCCAGAAATGATACTAGTACCAATTTCACTGGATGTGGGACTCCATTGCATTGCTCTTTGCCACCAAAATGGATTCTCTTCCTTCTCTGCTCCCCCCCCCCCCCCCGAAGTTAGAAGCAGAGAGGCAGACAACGCTGACATGTGCCCGACCAGGATCCACCTGTCATGTCCACCAGGGGGCGATGCTCTGCCCATCTGGGGTGTTAACTCTGTTGAGGACGGAACCCTTCTAGCACCTGAGGTGGAGGCCATGGAGCCATCCTCAGTGCCCGGGCCAACTTTGCTCCAGTGGAGCCCTGGCTGCAGGAGGGGAAGAGGGGGACAGAGAGGAAGGAGAGGAGATAGGGTGGAGAAGCAGATGGGGGCTTCTCCTGTGTGCCCTGACTGGGAATCGAACCCGGGACTTCTACACGCCAGGCCGACTCTGTACCACTGAGCCAACCGGCCAGGGTCCATCTCTGCTTCTTTATGCCCTAGCTTCAGAACTGTTCTCTCTAATTGACTTAGCCTAGATCAAATGTAAAGTAGACTGCAAAACAGTATCTAGATTTTTCAGCTTCTGTAGAGGAGTCAGGGTTGGCCTTAGGTTGAAGATTTTTCAACAAAATACAAAGGAAGATATTTGTTGGCCAATAAGAAAAAAAATCCTCTAAACAGGTAACTTAAATTCATAGTCAGGAGGACATTCTTTGGCTCCAGAAACAGAATAATATGTGAGAAAGTATCAACTAAAACATACAAAAATAAGAATTAACTTTGTGAAGTATAGAACAAACTAAAATTGTTTATTTAACATTGGAAGTATTTTGAGTAAAGGATCTGCAGACTTCAAATTTGGGCTTTCTACCTTAAACTCCTATTTAGCAAATAGATTTGGAAAGTAATATCATTAAGTTGTTTCTAAAATTCTGATAGGTGTTAGTGATTAACTTACTGGTAAAAAGGAAGGACTAATGCAATGGTTATTTTATTAGTACAAGTAAGAAAAAGATTTGTCACTTAATTTCTTTAATAGGAAGATATTATATTTGTAATTTATTGTAATGGTGCCTAAGGCACCATTGTTTCTGTAACTTCCTCTGAAGAGTTTTGCTCTAAACCGGGGGGTCTCCAAACTACGGCCCGCAGGCCGCGTGTGGCCCCCTGAGGCCATTTATCCAGCCCCCTGCACCTCTTTCATTGGTGGTCAGTGAGAGGAGCAGAGTTCCCATTGAAATACTGATCAGTTTGTTGATTTAAATTTGCTTGTTCTTTATTTTATATATTGTATTTGTTCCCGTTTTTTTTTTTACTTTAAAATAAGATATGTGCAACAACAAAAAAAAAGATGTGCAGTGTGCATAGGGATTTGTTCATAGTGTTTTTATTTGTTTTTTTTTTAAGCTTATATTTTTTTTAATTTTTTTTTTTTATTATTCATTTTAGAGAGAGGAGGGGGGGGGAGCAGGAAGCATCAACTCCCATATGTGCCTTGACCAGGCGAGCCCAGGGTTTCAAACCAGCAACCTCAGCGTTCCAGGTCGACACTTTATCCACTGCGCCACCACAGGTCAGGCCCATAGCTTTTTTTTATAGTCCGGCCCTCCAACAGTCTGAGGGACAGTGAACTGGCCCCCTGTGTAAAAAGTTTGGGGACCCCTGCTCTAAACAGCTGTGTGTAGAGGTAATTGATGAAGGCTTCTGGAGCTTGTATCATATGACCTAACGTAAAGGCAATACAAATCATAGTGCTTTTAAAAGTAGCTGTTTTTTTAATTACATATCTTCAAACTGGTTAATGTCACAAAAAATATTTCTCAGAATTTTTTTTTTTTTTTTTTTTGTGGAAGGGAGAGAGATGAGAAACATCAATTTTTCGATGCGGTTCCTTAGTCATTCATTGATTGATTTCTCATATGTGCCTTGACCGGGGGCCTTCAGTAGACCAAGTGATCCCTTGCTCGAGCCAGTGACCTTGGGCTCAAGCCGGTGAGCCTTGCTCAAACCAGATGAGCCTGCGCTCAAGCTGGTGACCTCGGGGTGTCGAACCTGGGTCCCAGTCCGACGCTCTATCCACTGCACCACCGCCTGGTCAGGCTCTCAGGAAATCTTAAGACAGTTTTGCAGAGTAAATGATAGAATTCAAGATCCCGCCTGACCTGTGGTGGCGCAGTGGATAAAGCGTTGACCTGGAACGCTGAGGTCGCAAGTTCAAAACCCTGGGCTTGCCTGGTCAAGGCACATATGGGAGTTGATGCTTCCTGCTCCTCCCCCTGTTCTCTCTCTATCTCTCCCTCTCTCTCTCTCCCCTTTCTCTCTAATAAAAATGAATAAATAAAATCTAAAAAAGTAAATAAAAAATTTTTTAAAAAAAGAAGAATTCAGGATCCCTAAAGACTGTGCACTTGTCACGAGGTTATCTAGCTTTATCAAAGTGCATTGATGTTAGAATTAAATTTTTAGAAGAACCATTGTTTTCATTTAGACATTGCTGTCCTGAGCATTTCTTATAGGTACAGGAGTCAAGTGAGAATAGACACAGAAGACTTACAGTACAGTTTTCACATAACCTGTACCTAGCTTTTCTTAATATTAATGACTTATATAATCATGGTATTCTTATCAAAACTCAGAAGTTAGCATTGTATAATACAAGCATTCCAGTTTTTCCACTAATGTCTTTTTTCTATTTGAAGATCCACTTCAAAACACCACTATAGTCAGTCATGTCTCTTTACTCTCCTTCAATATGAGAAGATATCCTTCATGACCTTGGCACTTTTGAAGGGTACTATTTCTCCACTGCTGGGGTCCCCAAAATAAAGAACAAGAAAATTTAAATCAACAAACTGACCAATATTTCAATGGGAACTATGAGCCTGCTTTTGGCTAATGCAGTGGTCAATGTCCGGTTCCATATTTGTCATTGCTAGCCATAACAAGTGATATGACACGCTTCCAGAGCAGTGACACATGCATCCCGCGTCACCGGAAGTAGTACTGTACATGAGCAACGCCGCCACATACAGTACTCCAGGACTTACCACCAGTGAAAGAGGTGCCCTTTCCAGAAGTGCGGAAAGGGCCGGATAAATGGCCTCAGGGTGACGCAGCCCGAGGGCCGTAGTTTGGGGACCCCTGCTCCACTGTACAGTGAGTGACTACTTTTTCTTAACATATTCTATTAGAATTGAGTCACAGATTAACCCACATTGAAGGAGAGAGAAATTAAGCTTTACTTAATAGAGGAAGGTGTATCAAAGAATTTGTGGACATATGTTAAAACAACCAATTCATTGGTTGAAACTAGTAATTTAAATTTTTTATTTTTGCCTGACCAGGCAATGGTGCAGTGGATAGAGCATCGGACTGGGACATGGAGGAGCCCGGTTCAAAACCCTGGGGTTGCTGGCTTGAAGTCCAAGGTTGCTGGCTTGACCAAGGGGTCATTCGCTTGCTCTGCTGTAGCCCCCTATTCCAACCCCTCCATCAAGGCACATATGAGAAAGCAATCAATGAACTAAGGTGCTGCAATTAAGAATTGATACTTCTCTCTCTCCCTTCCTGTCTGTTCCTGTCTCTGTCAAAAAAAAAAAAAAATATATAATATATATATATATATATATATATATTTTTTTTTTTTTTTTCCTTAAATAAGAGGAAGGGTGATAGTGAGACAGACTCCAACATGTGCCCCAACCAGCATCCACCTGGCAACCCTCATCTGGGGCTAATACTCAAATCAGCCGAGCTATCCTCAGTACCTGGGGCAAACTCTTGAACCAATTGAGCCACTGGATGTGAGAAGAGAGAAAGAAAGGGAGAGGGAGGGGCAGAGAAACAGATGGTTGCTCTTCATGTGTGCCCTGACCCAGGGATCAAACCCAGGACATCTGGGCACTGGCCAGAGCTCTACCCACTGAAATATCTGGCCAGGGCCTAAAAAATATTTTATAGGAGGTACTTTGAGGCTCTGCACAACTATAAAACATCAATGGGATGATTTTGCTAGTCACAATTATTACAATGATGTTATTTGTTTGCTTTTTGCAAGAGGTGGACAGACAAGAAGGGAGAGAGATGAGAAGCATCAGTTCTTTGTTGTGCCACTTTAGTTGTTCATTTGATTGTTTTCTCATATGTTCCTTGACCAGGGGGCTACAGTGAAGCAAATGACCCGTTGCTCAAGCCAGCGACCATGAGGTCATGTCTGATCCCATGCTTAAGCCAGCAACCTCGGATTTCAAACCTGGGTTCTCTGCATCCCAGGCCAATAGTCTCTCCACTGCGCCACTGCCCGGTCAGGCTACTATGATGTTTTATTGGTGATTTTTCTCATTCCTTCTACACTTACTAGAGTTCAGCAAGAAAAAGCTATCCTTCCCTGCCGCTGCCAAAAAAGGATCTAGTCAAGTATTATTATATATATATATATATATTTTTTTTGTATTTTTCTGAAGCTGGAAACGGGGAGAGACAGTCAGACAGACTCCCGCATGCGCCCAACCGGGATCCACCCGGCACGCCCACCAGGGGCGAAGCTCTGCCCACCAGGGGGCGATGCTCTGCCCCTCCAGGGGGTCGCTCTTTTGCGACCAGAGCCACTCTAGCGCCTGGGGTAGAGGCCAAGGAGTCATCCCCAGCGCCCGGGCCATCTTTGCTCTAATGGAGCCTTGGCTGCGGGAGGGGAAGAGAGAGAGACAGAGAGGAAGGAGGGGAGGGGGTGGAGAAGCAAATGGGCGCTTCTCCTATGGGCCCTGGTCGGGAATCGAACCCAGGTCCCCCGCACGCCAGGCCGACGCTCTACCGCTGAGCCAACCAGCCAGGGCCAAGTATTATTATTGTGTTTGGTTTTCATTGCCTTTTAAATTAATTTTATTCTATCTTTTAAATTTTATTGATTTTAGAGAGAGGAGAGAGAGAGAAAGGGAGGAAAGAGCAGGAAGCATCAACTACTTCCTTTATGTACCTTGACCCAGCAAGCCCAGGTTTTCAAACTGGTACCCTCAGCATCCCAGTTCAATGCTTTATCCTGCACCATCACAGGTCTTAAGTCCTTTTTAATCAAGAACAGTCCTCCTGCCTGACCAGGCGGTGGTGCAGTGGATAGTGTCGGACTGGGATGCAGAAGACCCAGGTTCAAGACCCCAAGGTCACCAGCTTGAGCGTGGGCTCATCTGGTTTGAGCAAAAGCTCACCGCTTGGACCCAAGGTCGCTGGCTCAAGCAAGGGGTTACTCAGTCTGCTGAAGGCCCACGGTCAAGGCACATATGAGAGCAATCAATGAACAACTAAGGTGTCGCAACGAAAAACTGATGATTGATGCTTCTCATCTCTCTCCGTTCCTGTCTGTCCCTATCTATCCCTCTCTCTGACTCTCTCTGTCTCTGTAAAGAAAAAAAAACACAAAAAAAAAAGTCCTTTTTTTTACTTTTTTTAGGACAGTAATATTTTGAAGAGATCAAACAAGTTGGTTTTTATAATATGCCAAGTTTGGATACACATATCCAATATGTAAACATTAATCTAAATTTAAGCTTCACTAGATTCAAGTTAGATCTTTTTTGACCGCTTCGTAGGTAATGTGAGATTCATTTGTACACACAATGTCTCATTGTCCATCTATAAAATTGAAGTTTGATCCCTGGGTCAAAGTTCTCCCTTTTTTTTTTTTTAAGTGAGAGGTGGGGGAGGCAGAGACAGACTCCTGAATGCATCCTGTCCAGGATCCACCCATCAAGCCCCCCATGGGTCAATGCTCTGTCCATCTGGGGCTGTTGCTCCATTGCTGGACAACTGAGCTGTTTTACTGCCTGAAGTGAGGCCATGGTGCCATCTTCAGTGCCTGGGGCCAACTTGCTCCAACCCTTCAAGCCATGGTTTCAGGAGGGGAAGAGAGAAAAGCAGGGGTGAAGAAGCAGATGGTCGCTTCTTCTGTGTGCCCTGATCAGGAATCGAACCCAGGACTTACACATGCCTGGCCAATGCTCTACTGCTGAGCCAACTAGCCAGGACCAAAGCTCTCACTTTTAAGGTAGGGTTTTCCTTTTGCAGTTGTTAAGTGATCTATGTGATAACTTTGGCACCCTGCAAATACTCATAGTATAATACTTGTAGGGCTTACACAGTTAATTAATTTAATGTGATTCGTCTAAATTTTCTGACTAGCATTTTTCTGTAAAGAAAAGCTTTTCCATTAGCTAGAGCTATTAGATACACTATACTGGAATTTCTACTCCAAAGACAAGATAAATGCTTAATTCTTTCACTTTTTATTACTGATTTTTTTTTTCCTTTTTTTTTTTAAATTATTGATGACCCTGGCTGGTTGGCTCAGTGGTAGAGTGTCAGCCTGGCGTGTGGAAGTCCCAGGTTCAATTCCTGGTTAGGGTACTGGAGAAGCGCCCATCTGCTTCTCTACCCTTACCCATCTAGCTTCTCTCTCTCCTCCTCCCCTCCTGCAGCAATGGCTGGATTAGAGCAAGTTGGCCCTGGGCACTGAGGATGGCTCCATGGCCTCCGCCTCAGGCGCTAAAAAATAGCTCTGGTTGCAATGGAACAAGGGCCCCAGATGGGCAGATCATTGCCCCCTAGTGAGCTTTCTGGGTGGATCCTAGATCCTGGTCGGGGCACATGTGGAAGTCTGTCTCTGCTGCTACTCTCACTAAAAAATAAATAAATAAAATTATTAAGTGAGAGGTAGGAAGGCAGAGAAAGACTCCTGCATGTGCCCCAAGTGGAATTCACTGGCAAGCCCCCTGCAGGGCTGGTATTCTGCTCATCTGGGGCTGTTGCTCTGTTGCTTGGCAGCCAAGCTATTTTAGGGCCTGAGGTGAGGCCTCCGAGCCATCCTCAGCAACTGGGGCAACTTGCTGAAACTGTTCAAGCCATGGCTGCAGGAGAGGAAGAGAGCGAGAGGTAAGGGGGAGGGATGGAGAAGCAGATGGTCACTTCTAATGTGTGCCCTGACCAGGAGTTGAACCCAGGACTTCCATATGCCAGGCTGATGCTCTACCACTGAGCCAACCGCCAGAGCTAATACTGATTTTCAAAACAAGGACTTGATGTAGTAATAATCTCCAAAATTGTTGTTGGGTAGATAATGCTTTTGCTTTTCTTTCCTTTTTTATTACTATTTTTTTTTAGTATCATTATTCTACCTGATGTTTAAATGTTCATTGTTCCTTAAGATTTATCATTTCTCCATTTACCATTTTAAACTATTCCAGTGCCTTCATACTAATCACTGAATATATGTTTGTTGAATGGGTAACTGAAAGGAAGGAACTGAATCCACACTTTTTGACAAATGGATGTTTATTTTTCTGGGGAGAATCTTATCTTTCATTACATGTTTTCTGAAGGATTCTTGGTAGCAGAATGAGAAACTACAATTGTTGAGAGACTACATATTCTCTGATTTCAGAAGTGAAACCTCTAACTCTATCTAACAGGTCTAGAGGTAATCTCATTTCACAGTCCCATTTTGAAAATTTATTTATAAACCCTTTAAATAATGATTATCTGAGTCATGTGGTTTTATAGTACACTACACTAGTTAAGTTTGCTAGTCACCAGTTGATATTATTTGTTAAAGGTCTCTCCTGGAATCTTGGTACTCCCTCTCCACATCCACTGATCAGTGATATTTATTGAAGGTTTTTTTTTATCCCTGTGAGCATGTGAGCACCCAATAAAAGATTGATCTGTGATTTGATAGGGAAAGACAGGAAGGGAGATAGATGAGAAGCATCTGTTCTTTTTTGCAGCACCTTAGCTCATTGATTGCTTTCTCATATGTATCTTGATGGGGTGAGGGGCTACAGCAGAGCGAGTAACCCCTTGCTCAAACCAGCGACCATGGGGTCATGTCTCTGATCCCATGCTCAAATTGGTGAGCCTGAGCTCAAACCAGCAACCTCAGGTTTTGAACCTGTGTCCTCTGTGTCCCAGGCTCTATCCACTGTGCCACTGCATGGTCACGATGATTGTGATTTTAAAAAATGTTTATTGCTGGCCTGACCTGTGGTGGTGCAGTGGATAAAGAGCTGACCTAGAACTCTGAGGTCGCTGGTTCAAAACCCTGGGCTTGCTGGTCAAGGCACATGTGGGAGTTGATGCTTCCTGCTCCACCCCTCTTCTCCCTCCTCTCTAAGATGAATAAATAAAATCTTTAAAAAAAAAAATGTTTATTGGCCCTGGAAGTCCTAGGTTCGATTCACGGTCAGGACACACAGGAGAAGCGACCATCTGCTTCTCCACCACTCTCCTCCTCTCCCTCTCTCCCTCCCCCTTTTTCTTTTTCTCTTCTCCAGCAGCCATGGCTCAAAAGGTTTGAGCAAGTTGGCCCAGGAACTGAGGATGGCTCCATGGCCTCACCTCAGGCACTAAAATAGCTCCATTGCCAAGCAACAGAGCAATGGCCCCAGACGGGCAGAACATCTCCTGGTAGGAAGCTGGCTGCATGTGGGAGTCTGTCTCTGCCTCCCAACCTCTCATGTAATAGTAATAATAATAATAATAATAATAATAATAAAAAATGTTTTATGTAAACCAAAGTATACCTAAATTGGATAGTGTTAGAGATATCATGTAATATAATCAGTAATACTGTAGTAGAAATAATTGCAGAGCTTTCCAGAATTGACTGGATAAAGTGTATATATCTAATGATTCATTTGAGAGATTTTATAAGCATAGCCTCCTAAGGTAAACCTAGGAACTTAGAAGTAAACAACAGGTTTAATTTGCAACTCCTTGACTAAAACCACACAGTACCTTCCCCTCTACTAGCAGTGTCCAGTACACTTGCAAGTTACATGTATCTGTTTTGAAAGAAATTTTAAAGTTTTGGCAAACTTTTATAAGCTTTTCCCAAATAGTGTGGTTTAAGGTTAAGAGCTACCTGCGTCGGCCCGGTGTGTGGAAGTCCTAGGTTCAATTCATGGACAGGGCACACAAGAGAAGTGCCAGTCTGCTTCTCCACCCTTTCCCCTCTCCTTTCTCTTTAACTCTCTCTTCCACTCCCACAGCCAAGGCTCCATTGGAGCAAAGTTGGCCCCAGCGCTGAGGATGGCTCCATGGCCTCTGCCTCAGGTGCTAGAATGGCTCTGGTTGCAACAGAGCAACGCCCCAGATGGGAGAGCATCGCCCCCTGGTGGGCATGCCAGGTGGATCCCGGTCTGGCACATGCAGTAGTCTCTCTCTGCCTCCCCACTTTTCACTTCAGAAAAATACCCAAGCAAAAAAAATTAAATAAATAAATCCACCTAGGTCTAAAATCATATTTTGGTAAGCAACTTTAGAAGCTAATCAAAAAAAGCAAATTTACTCACTGAGCTGTCAAGAAAGGGCAGCGTAAAAACACCGCTTTTGGGTGAAGCAGCAGCGTGCCCTGTTGTTTTGCTTCAATGGGTGGTGTGACAGGGTGAAAGATGAAAGAAAAAAAAATTTAAATGGTAATTGTTTTTCTTTGTGTTTCAGATATGTTGGTAACCTATCCAGAGATGTGACAGAAGCTCTGATTCTCCAGCTCTTTAGCCAGATTGGACCTTGTAAAAACTGCAAAATGATTATGGATGTAAGGGTATTTTACTTCAGTTAAATTTGTTTTGTATGTATATTATTTAAATCCATTACTTCTAGACACTCTTAAGTTAGTTTATATAGTCCGAATTCATAGGAATTATAGTGAATTTGTAGTGAATCAGTTCTGACTATTGAGTTTAATTTGTTTTATCAAAGAGAGGAAAAACAGAAGAACTAAAGCAGATGAGAACTAAATAGAGGCTTCTTTTTTTTTTTTTTTTTTTTTTTTTTTAGCACAAGAGAGACAGACAAAAAGAGAGAGAGATGAGAAGCATCAACTTGTAGTTGCAGCATTTCAGTTGTTCATTGATTGCTTCTCATACGTGCCTTGACTGGGGGGCTCCAGCTGAGCTAGTGACCCCTTATTCAAGCCAGCAACCATGGCTGATCATTGACATGATTTCACATTCAAGCTGGCGACCGTGGGGTTTTGAACCTGGGACCTCACTGTTCCAGGTCAATGCTCTATATGCTGTGCCACCACCAATCAGGAAATATATAGGCTTTTTTCTTTTATGGTGTATTTAGGCATCATAATTGTTTTTGGTTTTGGTGGGGGTTTTTTTGTGACTGAGACAGAGAAGGACAGACAGGAAGGGAGAGAGATGAGAAGCATCAATTCTTCTCATCTCTTAGAAGCACCTTAGTTGTTCATTGATTGCTTTTTCATATGTGCCTTGACTGGGGAGCTACAGCAAACCGAGTAACCCCTTGCTCAAGCCAGCAACCTTGGGCTCAAGCTGGTGAGCCTTGCTCAAACCAGATGAGCCTGCGCTCAAGCTGGCGACCTTGGGGTCTCGAACCCGAGTCCTCCGCATTCCAGTCCAATGCTCTATCCACTGCGCCACTGCCTGGTCAGGCAGCATCAGAATTGTTTATTGTATATGTGGTATTAGTTGTAGACTAATATAGAAATTTTGTTATTATAATTAGATTGAGAAAGTGGGTCAAAATAATACACATTTGACATTGTGAAATGTTTTCTATTTTATTTTTTAAAGGTTGTGATTCAAAAGCATTATGGCAATTACTATTCATCAGATATTAATGTGTAGGAAAAACCTTGACTTAATTCATCTTACTGGTGTTAACCCTGAATCATAATATGTATAAAAAGACATTTAAAGTTTTTTTGATGGGAAAGACAGTGCCAAGGAGAATCCTTTTATCCCATGGTCTCTCCTTTTGGTGTTCTTTTCCCCAGGAAAGAAAATCATATATGTGTATCTGCTACTTTCTTTTCTGTTGTTTTCCAATTTATCTCTTTTTTTAATTGATATTTTAAAATATTTGTCTAGTCAGTTGGCTTTGATTTGTTGTCTTAAGATTTTTAAATGTCAAACATTTCTCCTAAAGTGGCAGGGTCATCTGCATTTAATATAGATGGATTCGAGTAATGTTTTTGTCCTTTATATTCTTCTTACTTGTTTTCTTGTCACATTTAATAGATGTATGTCCTGGGATAAAGAAGAAAAGATCCCTGTACTTATAGAAAAAGATAAAAAGGAGAAACTGGAAAATGATGGAGAATTAAGAAATCAATTTTTCCTTGATGTGGGTCTCCTTCCTTGTCCCAATAATAGCATTTATGGAATGCTTGTTCATTATTTTAATACTGATGCATTATTACCAGTGCTCAACAGAAATATTGTAAAGCACACGTTATTTCCATTAAATATACAGAAACAGTGCTTACAGCTCTTTTTGAACTTGTCTAGTAGGTGTTCAGTGCTTGCTGGAAGGCCCCTAAAAAAAAAATACGCAGAAACAGGGCAAAGCAAGCATGTAAACCCAGATTAAACTATTTGAATATAAATCTTCTCCATTGGTTTGCAGGTGCCATTTTCTACCTTTGTGGGTCATTTAATATATTTGCCTGGTAAAGATCATTAAATAATTTTTTTTAAAGCGAGAGAGAGAGATCAAAGATCACTAGGCAAAATGTTACTGACTGCCTGACCTACAGAAAAGACTAGCTAGGTCAGCCTTTGCCACTTTGTATAAATTTTGGGTTTTTATCACTCAAAGGCTTAGATTAATATTTTGTTTTTATTATTATTAAAGTCTAAATTCCAGTCTTTTAAATTGTTGGATTGATGTTCATATATATGAATTTTATACTTCCTGGAGTATTAAGCTGATAATGTATATGCTTAGAATTTTTTTTAAGAGTTTATTTATTGATTTTACAGAGAGGAGAGGGGAGAGATAAGTATGAACTCAGTTGCTTCACTTTAGTTGTTAATTGCTTGCTTTTTGCTTGTGCCTTGACCTGGCAAGCCCGGGGTTTTGAACCAGTGACTTCAGTGTTCCAGGGTGATGCTCTATGTACTGCACTACCACAGGCCAGGTTGTTTAGATTCTTTTCCTCTAAAAAGTACAGTTTTTTCTGGGTACAAATCAACTAACTAAAGTGAACATTCTTTTTCATTTGATTGCTCTCCTCTTAAATATAAGCAACTTTTTCTAACAACCTTCTGATGCCTATCAACATTGATCTCTAGTAGAATTCTCATTAAGTTTGAATTATATAATTTTTGAAACATTTTTATATTCCCTAATGTTATTAAAATAAAATAATGGGTAGTCTCGGTATCAACTTATGGTTGCCTCTTTGCTCTAAAATTCCTTTTTTTTCTTTTTTTTACAAAGACAGAGAGAGAGAGAGAAGGATAGATAGGGACAGACAGACAGGAACGGAGAGAGATGAGAAGCATCAATTATCAGTTTTTCGTTGTGACACCTTAGTTATTCATTGATTGCTTTCTCATATGTGCCTTGACCGTGGGCCGTCAGCAGACCGAGTAACCCCTTGCTCGAGCCAGTGACCTTGGGTCCAAGCTGGTGAGCTTTTGCTCAAACCAGATGAACCTGCGCTCAAGCTGGTGACCTCAGGGTCTTGAACCTGGGTCCTTCGCATCCCAGTCCGATGCTCTATCCACTGCGCCACTGCCTGGTCAGGCTCTAAAATTCTTAAAAGTTGCCTGACCGGTGGTGGCGCAGTAGATAGAGTGTCAACCTGGGACATTGAGGTCCCAGGTTCACCGACTTGAGCAAGAGCTCATGGGGCCTGAGCACATGCTCACCAGCTTGACTGTGGGGTTGCTGGCTTGAGCCCTAAGGTCACTGGCTTGGCTGGAGCCCCCCTCTTTGCCCCTTCAGAGCACATATGAACAGTCAGTTAACAACTAAAGTGCTGCAACTACGAGTTGATGCTTCTCATCTCTCTCCCTTTCTGTCTGCCTGTCTTTCTCTTGCTTAAAAAATATTCTTAAAATAATTTTCAATTGTGCTTGAAACAATATGGTTTCTTTATTCTAGTATCATTCTGATCTTTTGGTTTTTTGTTTTAACAGTCTTGCTTAGGAGATTATAGAAAGAATTTTAGTCTGTGAAGTCATTTGGTATATTGCACTGATAGATATAAAATATTGGGTACTTTCTGCTTTAATTTACGATAAAACATCCAGGCTTTACAGGTCATCAAATTTAAACTACTTGGAACTCTAGCAGAAAAGAGAGATTTTTTTTTCTTTTTTTTTAGCAATTCACTTTTTTTTTTTTTTTTTTTTTTTTGTATTTTTCTGAAGTTGGAAACCTGGAGGCAATCAGACAGACTCCCGAATACGCCCAACCGGGATGCAACCAGAGCCATTCTAGCGCCTGGGGCAGAGGCCATGGAGCCATCCTCAGTGCCCGGGCCAACTTTGCTCCAATGGAGCCTTGGCTACAGGAGGGGAAGAAAGAGACAAAGAAAGGAGAGGGGGAAGGGTGGAGAAGCAGATAGGTGCTTCTCCTGTGTACCCTGACCAGGAATCAAACCCCGGACTTCTACACGCTGGGCCGATGCTCTACCACTGAGCCAACCAGCCAGAGCCACAAGAGAGAATTTTTAAAAGTCTACTAAACAACTAAAAAAAATGTCAGAAAGTTCAAATTTAAAACCTATTCTAAAACTTTACTTACTTTACTTACCGGCCCTGGCTGGTTGGCTCAGTGGTAGAGCGTCGGCCTGGCGTGCAGAAGTCCCGGGATCGATTCCCGGCCAGGGTACACAGGAGAAGCGCCCATCTGCTTCTCCACCCCTCCCCCTCTCCTTCCTCTCTGTCTCTCTCTCCCCCTCCCGCAGCGAGGCTCCATTGGAGCAAAGATGGCCCGGGTGCCAGGGATGGCTCCTTGGCCTTTGCCCCAGGCGCTGGAGTGGCTCTGGTTGCAACAGAGCGACTGCCCAGGAGGGCAGAGCATCGCCCCCTGGTGGGCAGAGCGTCACCCCCGGTGGGCGTGCCGGGTGGATCCCGGTCGGGCCATGCGGGAGTCTGTCTGACTGTCTCTCCCAGTTTCTGGCTTCAGAAAAATATAGGAAAAAAAACCCAACTTTACTTACCAGAGAACCTCTTCAGTTTTCAGAGCCTATTTACTTATATTTTAGAAACAAGTTTAAGATGGTTGGTTGAGATTTTCTGCTACTCAGAGGCAGCAAGAATATATACACTTATACCAATAAAAAGTATCATATCACAGAGAAGAGGCAGAAAAGTCATTAAAAGCCAACACTAACATTTGAAAACAGGATTCTAGTCATACTTAACCTTTGTAGCTTAACAAAAAGATTGTATTATATGATGAGGAGGAGAATGTAGCTATATATTAATTTGTCCATAATTAGAACTCTTAGTTATTAATAAAAGATTAAATTATATATAGTAGTATAGTATAACTTGTTGATGAAGGTAGCTTTTTATAAAAATAGCTCATTTTTGGCCGTGGCCGGTTGGCTCAGCGGTAGAGCGTCAGCCTAGCGTGCGGAGGACCCGGGTTCGATTCCCGGCCAGGGCACACAGGAGAAGTGCCTATTTGCTTCTCCATCCCTCCGCCGCACTTTCCTTTCTGTCTCTCTCTTCTCCTCCCGCAGCCAGGGCTCCATTGGAGCAAAGATGGCCCGGGCGCTGGGGATGGCTCTGTGGCCTCTGCCCCAGGCGCTAGAGTGGCTCTGGTCGCAACATGGCGACGCCCAGGATGGGCAGAGCATCGCCCCCTGGTGGGCAGAGCGTCGCCCCTGGTGGGCGTGCCGGGTGGATCCCGGTCGGGCGCATGCGGGAGTCTGTCTGACTGTCTCTCCCTGTTTCCAGCTTCAGAAAAATGAAAAAAAAAAAAAAAATAGCTCATTTTTAAGTGTTTACTTCCACCCTGGCTGGTTAGCTCTGTTTGTTAGAGCGTTGTCCCACAATGACAAGGTTGCAGGTTCAATCCCTGGTCAAGTCATATATGGGAAGCAACAAGTGAATGCACAACTAAGTGAAAGAACAAATGAATTCTTCCCTTTCCCCTCCCTTCTCTCTTCCTTCCTTTCTTTGTCTCTCGAAAAATAAATTTTTAAAAACTTAAGCCCTGGCCCTGGCCGGTTGGCTCAGCGGTAGAGCATCGGCCTGGCGTGCAGAGTCCCGGGTTCGATTCCTGGCTAGGGCACACAGGAGAAGCGCCCATCTGCTTCTCCACCCCTCCCCCTCTCCTTCCTCTCCGTCTCTCTCTTCCCCTCCCGCAGCCGAGGCTCCATTGGAGCAAAGATTGCCCGGACGCTGAGGATGGCTCTGTGGCCTTTGCCTCAGGCGCTAGAATGACTCTGGATGCAACAGAGTGACGCCCCAGAGGGGCAGAGCATCGCCCCCTGGTGGGCATGCTGGGTGCATCCCGGTCGGGCGCATGCGGGAGTCTGTCTAACTGCCTCCCCGTTTCCAGCTTTGGAAAAATGAAAAAAAACAAACAAAACAAAAAAAAAACTTAAGCCCTGGTCAGATAGCTCAATTGGTTAGAGCATTGTCCCAAAGCACAGAGGTTGCCAGTTCAATCCCTGGTCAGGGCACATACAGGAAAAGCTCAAAGTTCCCGTGTGTGTGTCTCTCTCTCTGTCTCCCTCTCCCTCTCCTTCTCCCTCTCTCTCTCCCTGCTCTCTCTAAGAAAAATAAAAAATGTGTTTACTTCCTTATCTAAAGATTTATTTGTGGAATGGACCCTCCATTCTCTATGGCCTGGTAGCTGAGATGTTATAATTTTAAGGTAATAGTATAAAACCTAAAATTGGCTGTTGTGTTTTTTCAACAGACAGCTGGAAATGATCCATATTGTTTTGTGGAGTTTTATGAACATCGTCATGCAGCTGCAGCATTAGCTGCTATGAATGGGCGGAAGATAATGGGTAAGGTAAGCTGTCATAATTAATAGTGACTTGCACTGGAAATTTTAAGTTTCACAGTTGTGTTTCCTTTTTAGAAGTATTATATTCACCTTGTAGCAAAAGATCACTTTTATTATTATAAAGTTGGTTGAAGCTTTTAGAGGGCATGTTCTTGGTGCCTTTCACATGGTAAATACTAAGATACTTGTTGAATTCCTCAAGCTTGGATGAAATTCTTGGAACATTGGATACTAATGGAGAAAAATAAAGGACAAATGTTCATTGGTACTTTAGATAAGAAAGGTTGGTTCAATGTTAACAGAGAATTATGTAAGATTAGGATTTGACAACATTCTTTGGGTAAGTATAGGTTAAAACAGGGGTCGGAAACCCTTTTGGCTGAGAGAACCATGAACACCACATATTTTAAAATGTAATTCCGTGAGAGCCATACAATGACCCGTGTACGTTATGCATTATCCAATAAAAATTTGGTGTTGTCCCAGAGGACAGCTGTGATTGGCTCCAGCCACCTGCAACCATGAACATGAGTGGTAGGAAATGAATGGATTGTAATACATGAGAATGTTTTATATTTTTGTGGGGGGTTTTTGTGTGCGTGTGTGTGTGTGTGTGTGTGTGTATGTGTTTTTACAGAGACAGAGAGAGGGACAAATAGGGACAGACAGACAGGAAAGGAGAGAGATGAGAAGCATCAATCATCAGTTTTTCGTTGCGACACCTTAATTGTTCATTGATTGCTTTCTCATATTATGTGCCTTGACCGCAGGCCTTCAGCAGACCGAGTAACCCCTTGCTCGAGCCAGTGACCTTAGGTCCAAGCTGGTGAGCTTTTTCTTTTTTTGCTCAAGCCAGATCAGCCCGCGCTCAAGTTGGCGACCTCGGGGTCTTGAACCTGGGTCCTCCGCATCCCAGTCCAACGCTCTATCCACTGCGCCACTGCCTGGTCAGGCAAGAATGTTTTATATTTTTAACATTATTTTTTTTATTAAAGATTTGTCTGCGAGCCAGATGCAGCCATCAAAAGAGCCACATCTGGTTCACAAGCCATAGGTTCCCGACCCCTGGGTTAAAATGTAAAAAACTTAGCCCTGGCCAGATAGCTCAGTTGGTTAAAGCTTCATCCTGAAGCTCAGAGGTTCGATCCCTGGTTAGGACACATACAGGAACAGATTGATGTTTCTTTCTCTCTCGCCGCCTTCCTCCTCTTCCTTTCTGTCTCGCTAAAATCAATCAATAAATAAAAATTTTTAAAAAGTAAAAAAC
Source organism: Saccopteryx leptura (assembly GCF_036850995.1). Taxonomy (NCBI): domain Eukaryota; kingdom Metazoa; phylum Chordata; class Mammalia; order Chiroptera; family Emballonuridae; genus Saccopteryx; species Saccopteryx leptura. The sequence goes on from NC_089505.1 coordinate 247,108,638, forward strand.
TGTACCAGAACCGGTGTCCATTTCTTCTCATATACCTTCCTTTGTACTTATAGATGCAAATATTGTAATATCTGGTTTTGAGCTTTATTTTTATGGAATATAAATGTAGAAAAATTTTTTTAGGAAGTCAAAGTGAATTGGGCAACAACCCCCAGCAGTCAAAAGAAAGATACAAGCAGTAAGTATATTTTATACTCTTCGAACATTTGTTTTTATTGTACACAGTAGTTTTATTGTAAAGCATATAAACATCATACATGTTTGCAGTAATATTTTGATCGTTATCCTAAGATATGATTGAATGTGTTTGTGTTAATAAATTTAAGAACAAATCTAATCTTTGTCATCAGGTAGTACCGTTGTCAGCACACAGCGTTCACAAGGTAATTGTATCTTCTTAAACATAAAATGAAATCTCTTGAAAAGGGTATTCACTAACCACCTGAATTTTTTTGTTTGATATTGGGGGGGTGGGGGAGGGAGGAGGTTGTATTCTATTTGTCTCTCTGGCAATATTTTCCCCCCTTCTTCCCAGTGTTGAATAAGTGTGGCTTGTCCACTACTTTGGTGCTATTTCAAGCTCTCTGACCCTCTTGGAGGCAGCTGATGCCTTAGAAATACTTTCAGCAACTAAAGGGCAAGATACCCTGCTTCCTTGAGGTCACGATCTGTGCTCCATATCCAGATCTTCCGATTGCTTGAGTTGCTCCTGACACTGTTTCCCAAATGGCAACCCAATATGTTGCTTAAGGCCTGCCAAGTAGGGGTAACTTTTCTTTCCAAATATACTTTGTCAAATATATGTCTATTTTAAAGTGTTGATCTAACTAGTCTATATATTTTTAAGTGTTTCTTTTCTTGAGCATTGTCTTAAAAAAAAAAAAAAAAAAAACTTCACATGGGGTCGTTATTTCTCTCCGATGCTTTTTTTAGTGGCTCTAATATAAAGTGAAGGGATTACTGTTTTCATTCTGTTGCCTTCAGTCTTAGTTCACATGCACATGGATTCACATAAACTGAATGATGTAATGTCTGGGCAACCAAAACTGTTGGCTTTTGAGAAAACTATCAAATACTTTAACATCAAACTGTTGCAATGCAAGGTATTTCTTTGCTTGTTCTTCACAAAATACGGTTAAACCAAGTATATCATGTAGCTAGCTTCAGTGAATTGTGTTAACTGAGGCAAACTAGGCTAGGTAACTCTCAATACCACTATTTTATTTTAATTTGTAAAGTTTTCATATAGTGGTAAACTCATTAACTGTAAATAATTACTATTAAAATAGTAATTAAATCATTATTATTTTTTGTAAAATTTGTTATATATTAGTTTATTTTCTTAGACCAGTATAAGAATTGGCTGTAAGCAGATATGTAACTGTCAGTTTTCAATTAGATATATCAGTCTTTAGGATAATCTTTCCTATATTGTCACCTTGATTCATTATGTTTAAAATTGATAGGATTTGTATAGATCTAGGATAGTATTTTGTTTATATGTTACTATTCTCCATAAATTATTTTAAGAATACTTTATTGAATACATTTTAGTATTTTTTAAATTCTAAAATTTTATTTTTCTTTTCAATTCCCCTTCCTTTCCCTTATAAGATCATTTCCATGTCTTTGTTGGTGATCTCAGTCCAGAAATTACAACTGAAGATATAAAAGCTGCATTTGCACCATTTGGAAGAATATCGTAAGTAACAGAAGATAAAGTAAAGTACTTTCAGTTAGAAACAATCTTACTTAGAAGTACCTTGAAATTTTATTGTGTATTTTGGACATTAATTTTAACACTTGAATATAATGTATATTGTTAAGAGACTATTCAAGCCACTAAGAGCCAAAGATTATTTTCCCATTTATTAATTAGTCTTTGATCTTCAATTATCTTAGAATCTTTTTTTTTCAATTAGCATTAGCTTTTAAGAGACAAATTTACTATTGTGCACATTGTTTCGTGTATACAGTGTTTTGCTAGCTTGGTTATAATCTTTTAGTAAAGTGCTATGGCTAAGGAATTAAGACCTTTTGGGCACTTCTATGATACCATGCATTTTGTATTAATATGTTTTAACAAAAAGAAACCTCATTTTAACCCAGAAGCAGTTACTAAATGTTAATTCCAAGGTGTCTACCCTTTTGTTGTTATTGTTAAGAACAACAATAACAATAATAATGCCTTTTAGTTTTTTGTGAAGTGCTGTCTTGCTTGCATTTGTTATTAATTACTCAAGGTAGTATATAAAAATTTTAAAATACACGCCATAATAGATTAAGAATAATAATTTGATTACAGTAACTTCTTACATGTAATCATTGAATTTAGAAAACAATATTTTAGGGTTTCTGGTTGCTTTATTATTGTTGCTCCAGTTAGAAGTATAGTAAATTGTCTTAACTGAAGCAAAAAGGAAACACTGGCTTTGGTTTGGTTTGATGAACAGACCAACAGCAAAGATGAGGTGAGGAGACAAGTAAATGCCGATAGATAGTATTGGTGGTAAATTTTGGGACAGTTTTCATTTGAAGAGTTGTAGTTCATTGGTAGGATGATGAACATGCCATAATAAAGGACCCACTTCAAAGGCAGTTGGTGAGATTAAGGTGTATAAATGGACTCTTCTGTTAGTTGACTTTTTTTATGAGAACTAATTAGAAAAATAAGTTCTAATTTTTTTATTGTTCCCTTTAATCTCTTAGCATTTTGATGGTGGTTAATTTGCTTTCAGATATCTAGACTAAACTGTCTTAACCCTTGGCCTCTCAAAGCTGTAAAAATCTCTATATGCAAAATACTGTGTTTGTTTTTCTTTTGGTTCAGAGTATCTTTGTAAGTTTTATCTATTTTCAGATTAGTCATAGGACCATTAAAGGACTAAAGAAGGATTAAAGAACCCTGATCTAGATATTTGCTGCTGCTTCTTTAGGAAATCCTTTCAGAAATAGTAAGAATTAAATATATTTCAAGGCTAACATTTCCTGAAACTTAACTTTAGGAAGAAAATTTTCTAACAGATTAAATAGCTATTTTATTTAAATGCTTTAATTTTGATTGAAGTAACTTTTCTGAAAACATGGGAATTTTAGTTTGGGATTAGATCATGATTTAACAATCAGTGAATTTAAATGACATTCAAATTTTAGTAACTTCATGGCTTTTAAATCATGGATAAATAATCTTTTTGTTAAATATGTTGGTATCACAATTATAGTCTGTAGATTTTATTATGGCCAACCATGATTATTGATGTATATATTAGTTTTTCTTGGGTAAGGCCCTGTCTTGAGTTTTATAACCTTCAGTTGAGTTAATGTATAAATAAAGTTTAGGTTTTAGGCTACCCAAGGAGTGTGTTCCTAAATTTTAAAGAATCATTTTCAGTGGGGTAGCATCAATTCCTTATTTTTTGTTAAAGAAGTTGATAACTATATATTGAAAAGTTCTTATGATAGTCTCAGTAGAAATCCTACAACAGAGAGTTATAAGAGATATTCAGTAAATTGCAACCTATTAAAACATTTAGTATAATGAATACAGTACTTTTTTTCCCCTAATTAATATAGTAAACTCTTCCTGTTCCTTGACTTTAGGGTAATCTAACAAATTTTGGTATATAAGTAAAACAGCTACCAAATTAATGCATGTGTACCATACAAATAATAAGTATTTTTACAGATTAAGAAGTGGCTTGCATTCGTTTTCCCTTTTTACCACTACCTCTTTATCATTTTGACCTTAAGCACTTCATAAATCACTTCAAAATTGATCAAAATATGCTTATGTATACTTTAATATAAAATTATATTGCATGGCTTTCTGACTTGGGTTTTTGTTGTGAAAGTGCCTGTTTTGTTCATGTGTCCTGAGAGAACAAGCATTGTGACATACCTGGCTAACTTAAAAGCAGATTGCCTGTGAAGCACAATTTGAGTCCAATTTTTTGAGGTATGGAGTTTTAGCTATCATGGCTGGGTTTTTTACTCAATCTCAAATAATAGGGCTCTGGTTATTTTGCAGAGTATCTCTGAAGAATGGACAGAATTGCCCTGGCTAACTACAAGCTACGGTTCACAATGGATAAATGTTGGCGTGCTTTTTTACTTTCTGACTTTTTAAAATTTTGCTCTTATATCGTATAGTTTCCAATCAGTCATCTGTGATTGCTACTTTAAAATTCAGTATAAAGTCCTTTCATATATAGTTTAAAACTAAAGTGTGTATCTAGTATTTTTCTTCAATTATTTAGCATTTCTGAAAATACCAAGTTCTCAGAATTTACCAGTAGTCCAAAAGGAGGGGGGGGTATGAATTGATGTGAGAAAATAATTTACTTAATTTAGAGAATGTTCAATTTTTTTATTCTCTTAGTTTCCAGTTTTCTATTTTAATTTTTTAATGATCAGGTAGCATATGGTGTCAAATAGCAAGTTATAAATTGCATGGTTAAAGAAAGTCATTCATCTAATATGCCTGTGAACCATATAAATGGCTAAGTAATTCATCTGAATAGCTGTCTTCACCATGCTTAATATTTAAAAGTTTAAACTTTTTGAAATGGGAGGCAGTTTCTGTATAATATTACATACATGTTTAAGAAGTTATTGATTTGCATGTTTACAAAATTAAGCCTCGTTTGCTAATACATAAATTTTATAAAATAAAAGGTGAATTTGTATTAAAGGTTCATTTTCGAATGAAGATGAAACATGAAAATGAATTGTGTATGAAATTGTCACTTGATGTTCATAGGAGAGTTTGCAAACCTAAAATTCTGATTGTTTCTGATTTCAGAGACGCCCGAGTGGTAAAAGACATGGCAACAGGAAAGTCTAAGGGATATGGCTTTGTCTCCTTTTTCAACAAATGGGTGAGCTCAATAAAAAATGCATGTGCAGTGCTTCAAGAGCAAAGAATTAAAATACTCATTATGTTTTAATAATCTTTTCTTTCATCTACCATTTGTTAATTTTACTGATAATTAACACCCTCACTAAAGGATATGTTCTTTCTCCTGTTTGGTCATTTATTCAACTTTTATTTAGTACCAATGCATACAACGTACTGATAAATTATTTTCAGAATATAGAAAATGGAGGTGTTTAAATTACCAGCCAAAGGGCCCTGGCTGGTTGGCTCAGTGGTAGAGCGTTGGCCTGGCGTGCAGAAGTCCCGGGTTCGATTCCCAGCCAGGGCACACAGGAGAGGCGCCCATCTGCCTCTCCACCCCTGCCCCTCTTCTTCCTCTCTGTCTCTCTCTTCCCCTCCCTCAGCCGAGGCTCCATTGGAGCAAAGATGGCCCGGGCGCTGGGGATGGCTCCTTGGCCTCTGCCCCAGGCGCTAGAGTGGCTCTGGTCGTGGCAGAGCGACCCCCGGAGGGGCAGAGCATCGCCCCCTGGTGGGCAGAGCGTAGCCCCCTGGTGGGCGTGCTGGGTGGATCCCGGTCGGGCGCATGCGGGAGTCTGTCTGACTATCTCTCCCCGTTTCCAGCTTCAGAAAAAAAAATAATAAAATAAAATAAATTACCAGCCAAAGATAGATACTGTAAATCTAATTTATGTATTTAATTCATTATCTCCCTGTTTTATATTCCCATGGTAATTAAAATTAGCTAATAAAATGCTCCCCATAGGGACTTTTTAAGTTGTTCGTTAATATTTCTGAAATGTTTCATCTTTTCTTTCATTCAGCCAACATTTGCTGAATAGCAATTTGCATTGACTTCAAATTTCTGGTTTTTGCAGAGAAAAGAAGGGACAGTGCAGTTTATCAAATGAGAGGTGAGAGTAGGGTATATAAAGAAAGAAAGGCTCATATTTCTTGTGGCAGTTGATTAAAATCTTTGGCATGTCCTCCATTCTATGCAATACTGTACCATTTAAAAAAATACTAAAGATTATGGTAAAGATTTCTATATATTGTTAGGTGGAAAAGCTCACTTGTGTAAAAAGTAAGAGAACATATGTGTGATGTGCAAGTGTGTGTGTGTTCTTTTGCTCATAAACAAGAACTTTGTTGCAGGTTTTCCTGTTTGGGGGTAGGTAATGGGACAGAGCAGGAAGCTTCTCGCTGTATTACATGGTTTGAAGTTTGAATCTTGTAAATATATTACAAATTCTAATAAAAGTAATTAAATTTTTCACTGTTATAACTCAAGGTTCGGAACAGTTAAATGCAGAGATAACAACTTCCAAAAATACAAGAGTGAGAAAATTGATATGCCCTTATCTTGGAGTATACACTAAGGTTTTGTTAACCTTGGGTTTTCTTGTATTGCATCTGTTAGGACTATTTTTTTGCCAGTAATAAATACAGATATACCGTATGTTCTGTGTAAGTGCCTTAGAATGAACCATTAAGAGTTTTTGATAGTGTGAAATGTATTTTAGAAAGGCTTTTCTACCCTGGCTGGATTAGCACAGTTGGTTAGAGCAGGGGTCCCCAAACTGCGGCCCCCTGAGGCCATTTATCTGAGCCGCTGCACTTCCGGAAGGGACACCTCTTTCATTGGTGGTCAGTGAGAGGAGCATAGTTCCCATTGAAATACTGGTCAGTTTGTTGATTTAAATTTACTTGTTCTTTATTTTAAATATTGTATTTGTTCCTGTTTTGTTTTTTTTACTTTAAAATAAGATATGTAGCCTGACCTGTGGTGGCATAGTGGATCAAGCATCGACCTGGAATGCTGAGGTCGCCGGTTCAAAACCCTGGGCTTGCCTGGTCAAGGCACATATGGGAGTTGATGTTTCCTGCTCCTCCCTGAGCCCTTCTCTTTCTCTGTGTCTCTCTTCTCTAAAATGAATAAATAAAAATAATTAAAAAAATAAGATATGTGCAGTGTGCATAGGGATTTGTTCATAGTTTTTTTTATAGTCTGGCCCTCCAGTGGTCTGAGGGACAGTGAACTGGCCCCCTGTGTAAAAAGTTTGGGGACCCCTGGGTTAGAGCATCATCCTGAGGAACAGAGGTTGCCGGTTTGATCACCAGTCAGGGCACTTACAGGAACAGATCAGTGTTCCTGTCTGTCTGTCTGACTCTCCCTCCCTTCCTCCCTTCCTCTTCCGCTAAAATCAATTAAAAAAAATTTGAGGAGTGGTTGGGAGAAAGGCTTTTCTTATTTTAGTGAATGGAATATTTGAAATAGATTTATTACTTCTTGATGTCTTCAGGTTAAATATATGAGCATCAGTTATTGTGTTGGTTTCTTCTGGGTTTTTAAAAAATACATCTGTTTGTAGTTATGCCAAATAGTGTCAAACTGCCTCGTTATTTCTAGTTCTTGTGTCTACTTACATGAGAACTAATGTCTGGTTATTCCTCACTATGAGCCCTTATTTTCCAGTAGTTTGCTATAGCATCTTGCAACCATTTTTCCCAAAATTTACTTTCCAAATAAAAAATCTGCCCTAAAAATATTTTTACTTGGCTTACAAGTTCAGGCAAGGGAATGTAGAGTGCCATTGTGTCTCAGCATTTTGCACAGGAACATTGTATCTTGTGGTAGGATTATTTAAGTGTGCAATACATTATAACTGTCATCTTCCTCTAATGAAGTGAAAGTGTATTCTAAGAAAGTAGAAAAACCTGTGAAGAAAATGTGTAGGCCTGACAGGTCAGGAAGAACTCACATATTAGAAGAAAAATTAGAAATGGTAAAGGATATTGAGACTTGAAAGATAAAGGCTCTACCATCTATCATATGTGTCCCTCTACCAATTACAAGATTTTTATCTGTGAAATGAGAAAATAAAAACAGAGTATAGTTGGTTCTGAAAGCTTTACTGTTAATCACATTATAATACTGCTCACCAAAATTAGGGGATATTTTATCGCTTCATATTCATTTTGAAATATCCCCTAATTTTGGTGAGCAGAATGGTTAGAGAAGGTAGAAATATACCTCATACATTGGGCTGATGCCATAATTAGTGTTGAGTTCCTTAGAGGGTTGATACATATAAGATTTTAGTGTTAATGCTATTTGAGAAAATTTGAGTGAACTAGGTATTTGCTGTGTGTGTGAGAGAGAGAGAGAGAGACAGAGACAGAGGGACAGACAGACAGGAAGAGAGAGAAATGGGAAGTATCAGTTCTTCATTGCTGCACCTTAGTTGTTCATTGATTGCGTTCTCATGTGTGCCTTGACCAGGGGGCTACAGCAGAGCGAGTGACCACTTGCTCTAGCCAGTGACCTTTGGGTTCAAGCCAGCGACCATGGGGTCATGTCTATGATCCCATGCTCAAGCCAGCAACCTTGGGGTCTCGAACCTGGGTCTTTTGCGTCTCCATCCAATGTTCTCTCTACTCCACCACTTCCTGGTCAGGCAGCATTTGCTTTTTCTATTTTTGTTTTTGTTTTTGTTCAGTTGAGAGAAGGGGAGATAGACTCCCACATGCGTCCTGACTGGGATCCACCCAGCAACCCCTATCTGGGGCCAGTGCTCTGCCCATCTGGGGCCATACTCACAACTGAGCTAATTTTAGTGCCTGAGGTGAAGACTCCTCAGGGCCCAGGGCCAATGCGCTAGAGCCGTGGAGAGAGAGAAGAGAGAGAGAGAAGGGGGGAGGAGAGGCAAAGCAGATGGTCACTTCTCCTGTGTGCCCTAACCAGGACTTGAACCCAGGATTTCCACATGCCAGGTTGACACTCTACCACTGGGTCAAACACTACTGTTTTCAAGTTTACTTCTTGACTTTTGCTTCCTTGACTCTGACAGTACACTTTTGTGGATTTCTTCTTTCATCACTAGCTACTCCTTAGTCACCTTAGCTGGCAACCTTTCCTTCCCCAACTTTCAGATTTTGCTGTTTTTCAGGGCTCTGTCCTAGTGTGTTTTCTTTTTTTAGTCTTTCTTCATGACTTTAATTTATATCTTCAGTTCAGTTTATATCTTTGTGCTCCACACATATAAATAAATAGTCTTCATTTATGTGTCTTATAGACTTCTCAGTGTGTCTTCAGTGGAGCTCTTTGTTTCTTCTTCAAATTTGTTCCACTCCTTCCTCCCTTCTGAGACCAGCGCAGCAATGGGTGTGCCCGAAAGGAAGGCGCTGCAGAACTTAAGAAAAACCACACAAGACACAACATAAAGAAGAGATAGGTACAGGGGACTGCCGGCCTCTACAATTGAGAGCCCAGAACTCTACAGCATCATCATACTTACTCGTTTCTTGAATCACCAAACAAATTAGCAGAACATGGGTTAAATTAGCAGAGCATGGGTTCAGGTCAGAGAAGGATGATTAAAACCTTTCAAGGGGCCCTGGCCGGTTGGCTCAGTGGTAGAGCGTCGGCCTGGCGTGCAGGGGTCCCGGGTTCGATTCCCAGCCAGGGCACACAGGAGAAGCGCCCATCTGCTTCTCCACCCCTCTCCCTCTCCTTCCTCTCTATCTCTTCCCCTCCCGCAGCCGAGGCTCCATTGGAGCAAAGATGGCCCAGGCGCTGGGGATGGCTCCTTGGCCTCTGCCCCAGGTGCTGGAGTGGCTCTGGTCGCAACAGAGCGATGCCCCAAAGGGGCAGAGCATCGCCCCTGGTGGGCGTGCCGGGTAGATCCTGGTCGGGTGCATGCGGGAGTCTGTCTGACTGTCTCTCCCCGTTTCCAGCTTCAGAAAAATAAAAAAAAATTAAAAAAAACCTTTCAAGGTATGCAGGAAATGGCTATAGGGATTAGCTGCTTCCATTTAACAATCTTACCAGTGCTTGCCAGGGCAGCGTTCAGCCCCTGTAGGACTTGGCGTTCCAAAGTCCGCACGTAAGACTTGTTTCAGGGCAGCATTTCAGTCTCTGGCCATTTTCCTACACACCCCAGCCTTCTTAAATTTCTGCAAATGCTAGCACTGTCCTCCCTACTGCCCAAGCAGGAACCTAGGAGTCATCTTTGATTCCTCTCCTTTTACTTACTCTGACTCCCCACCCTCAATTCTGTTGACTTTTAGATTACATTCACTGCTACTGTAGTGGTCCTGACGACCAACGTTTAAAAAATTTGGATATTAGTTACATAAAATATCTTTTTCCTTTTACTACTTATCTCCCTAAACCATTCTCCTAGCACTAAGAATGGCCTTTTAAAAACATAGATCATGCCCTGGCCGGTTGGCTCAGCGGTAGAGCGTCGGCCTAGCGTGCGGAGGACCCGGGTTCGATTCCTGGCCAGGGCACACAGGAGAGGCGCCCATTTGCTTCTCCACCCCTCCGCCGCACTTTCCTCTCTGTCTCTCTCTTCCCCTCCCGCAGCCAAGGCTCCATTGGAGCAAAGATGGCCCGGGCGCTGGGGATGGCTCTGTGGCCTCTGCCCCAGGCGCTAGAGTGGCTCTGGTCGCAATATGGCGACGCCCAGGATGGGCAGAGCATCGCCCCCTGATGGGCAGAGCATCGCCCCATGGTGGGCGTGCCGGGTGGATCCCGGTCGGGCGCATGCGGGAGTCTGTCTGACTGTCTCTCCCCGTTTCCAGCTTCAGAAAAGTGAAAAGAAAAAAACAAAACAAAAAAAAAAAACATAGATCATGATAATTTCTTACTTAAAATCTTTCAGTTTTGTTTGTTTGTTTGTTTGTTTTTTGGCACCCTTCCATTTTGCTCTCTAGATTCCACTGAAATTTAGTCATTTTTCACATTCTTTCAGGTGCAAACCAGTCTCTTTGCTGCTTTTACACACTTTATAATGCTTTCCCCTATACCAGGGCTTTCTTCCCTGTTTTGATTTGGCTAGTTCCTGTTCCTCTCAATTTTAGTAGATATTTCAAAAGGACCTTCCTTAATCATGCTGCCTAAAGTAGATCCCCATGTCCATAATCTCTGTCTCTACTTGTTTCTCATGGCATATAGTTTGTAATTGCTGTATTTGCTGCCCTGCCCCACCTCCCAATGTAAGCTCCATGACAGCAGAGACCATGTGTGCCTCATTCACCAACATATCTCCAGCACTTGACCTGCTATCTAGGACATGATAGCTGTTAAGTATTATTTATTGGATGAAATGAGCTGTCATTAACAAACTTGTTGGATTGTATAAAGTGAGGCTTCCATCCATAATAGTCTTAAATTGTTACATGAACTTGATAGTAGCTACCTTAGAAGGGCTTTTGGGCTTTGAACTTTTTCAGGTGATTAACATTACTAAAGTCTGATATCCAACTAAAAGAGAGATAATTTAGAAGCACCATTGCATTTTAAGTGACCTATCATATATTGTGTTATTTCATAAACCATTTTCATTCAAAAAACATTTGTGAAAGTAAACATGAGTTTTCTCTACTGCTCACAGATTTTTCACAGTGACTAATAGTTGCTTCTTTGTCATTTCTAATGTTGTGTGGAACAGGATGCAGAAAACGCCATTCAGCAGATGGGTGGCCAGTGGCTTGGTGGAAGACAAATAAGAACTAACTGGGCAACCCGAAAGCCTCCAGCTCCAAAGAGTACATATGAGTGTAGGTGTATTGGCGAAGAAAAGGAAATATGGAATTTTGGAGGAAAATACACTAGATTTTAAATGTTAGAGCTGTTCCCGGAGACTTATTGCAGAAATAGATGAGAAGCAAATCAAGACTACTGTTCTAAAATGTACTTAGTTTTCATTTTTGTAATTACAAATAATAAGTAGTATCTTTTGTGTCAAGTCTCCTATTCAATAGAGAATATTGAGTAATTTTTTAGACATTCTTGGGGGAGGTTTAATCTTTAATCAAATGTAATATGTATTATATTTATATAAGCATTTTGGTCAAGGTAAATATTACCATTACAGTAGTGTAGTTAATGCTGCATTTTTCTTTCTGAACATTTTATTTAATGAATTAAAAATATAAAACTTTTCATCTCCAGCAAACACCAAACAGCTGTCGTATGATGAGGTTGTAAATCAGTCCAGTCCTAGTAACTGTACTGTGTACTGTGGAGGCGTCACTTCTGGGCTAACAGGTATGGGGGCTTAACTTGTATGGCGTCTTGAGATTAATTTTTAAACTGAAAGTCTTAATATTTGTAGAATTTTAATACAATTTAATGTGTTTTTATTTTTTGTCCAACAGAACAACTTATGCGTCAAACTTTTTCACCATTTGGACAAATAATGGAAATTCGAGTCTTTCCAGATAAAGGATATTCATTTGTTCGGTAGGAGTGGTTAAAAAAAACTCTTTTCCCCCAAATTTGTTTTAGATATTTAACTTAGTGGTTTTCTTTAAAATTTACCTTAGTTATAAAGAAATAAAAATTTCTCTCTAGCAGTTAGCATATTTGCCACTGTTTTTGTAATAGCTCCCTTCTTCCAACACAAAACCAGTAAAACATTCTCTATTAAAAGAAGTTTCTCCAGAAATACAAGAGCGCTGAAAAAAAACAAACAAGAGAATATGCCATTCTATTGATTCTTTTATATGAACTGCCTGGCCCAACTTTATTTTTAAAAATAATATTCTTAACTATTTTAAACAGTTTATATTGGTGATTCTCAATATTGTTTTCAACAGATTCAACTCCCACGAAAGTGCAGCACATGCAATTGTTTCTGTTAATGGAACTACCATTGAAGGTCATGTTGTGAAATGCTATTGGGGCAAAGAAACTCTTGATATGATAAATCCCGTACAGCAGGTGAGAGGGTTCTTGACTTTGCAAAATAACTACTGGGCTAATACTAATAATAATGTTATTTTTAAATGAAATTGCTGATAATCCATGTTAATAAGTTTTTAGTTCATACTAAAATAATAGTATATAAGGGCTCTTCCTACATGTATTATAGTTCCAGAGTGATGGCTCATGGATTGCAGTGGTGACATGATGAATGTGACCTCCTCAATTGACTCATACACAGTGGATTTTAAAATGCTCCGACAAACCTAACAGGGTATTAAATTTTTTCTTAATACGTACTTGGTAGATTTATTCACATACTTGGAGAACTCACAAGCATTGTTGACTTGATTGAAACAAAAATATTGTTGTATTTATGTTTAGGGCCTTTGCATTTTTCTGCTTTTGTTTTTCTAGGCAGATATAGTGGTTAACTTGATCCCACAGAGGTTTCTTTGAGGGAATTGTAAATGGAGCATCAAAATAGGCATAAAATTCTAAACTATTAAGTTCTTTAAGTAAACTGAATATAGAAATAAGTAATCTTTGTATCTTTCTTATGTAAAGGAAATATTCATGTGAATAGTATACAAAACACTTAAACATTCTACTGAGTTCAGTATTTATTACTAGAACATTACCCACTGCCTTAAAAAGAATATGCTATTCAGAGCATCACATCAAGTTAAAGCAATCAATATAACCTCACTTTTTTTGTCACTTTCTCAACTCTTGTTTATCCTTTCATTTTAATTGTAGTGATGGCCCTAAGTGTTATGGCTATGTATATTAGTTATTTGTGGTATATTAGGACATATAACTTCAAATAATACTAAGTTATCTGTTATAATTTCACTTAATAGCAGAATCAAATTGGATATCCACAAGCTTATGGCCAGTGGGGCCAGTGGTATGGAAATGCACAACAAATTGGCCAATATATGCCTAATGGTTGGCAAGTACCTGCATATGGAATGTATGGCCAGGCATGGAACCAGCAGGGATTTAAGTAAGCTCTTTCCCTTTATTATTAGCCTTTGAAAACATCAAGAATTTAGGAAGACATTTTAAGTATTAGTAGATAGCCTGACTTTCTAAAGTGTACAGCTTTAGCCTTTGAAAGACTTAGTTTAGAATGGTTTTTAATTTATAGTTTTCAGTATATATCTTTAAAATTTTGCCTAGAAATATGTTGCCTTGAGATATAACAAGCATTATAAAAATTTTGGTAATGAAACAACTAATATTTAAACAAGAAAATAAGCTTAATAGTTACTAAGCTTTTCCTGTGACTAATGGTCACTTGGCTTTGTTTTGTTTCTTTGTTTCCATTTGGGGCAGAGAGAAATGGGTTGCAGAGAGAAGCATCAACTGGTGGTTCCACTTAGTTCCATTTAGTTGTAGACTCATTGGTCGCTTCTCATGTGTGCCCTGACTAGGGATCAAACCTGTGACCTCAGTGCTCCTGGATGACGCTCTGTCCACTGAACTAGCAGGCCAGGGCCTTGGCCATTCGTGTGTGTGTGTGTGTGTGTGTGTGTCAGAGATAGGGAGAGTCAGAGAGAGGGACAGATAGGGACAGACAGGAAGGGAGAGAGATGAGAAGCATCAATTCTTCTCATCTCTTAGAAGCACCTTAGTTGTTCATTGATTTCTCATATGTGCCTTGACCAGGGGGCTACAGCAGACTTGAGTGACCCCATGCTTGAGCCAGCGACCTTGCGCTCAAGCTGGTGAGCCTTGCTCAAACCAGAGGAGCCCGCGCTTAGCTAGCGACTCGGGGTCTCGAACCTGGGTCCTCCGCATCCCAGTCCAACGCTGTATCCACTGCGCCACCGCCTGGTCAGGCTTGGCCATTCTTGAATTCAGTTGTTTTGTTGCTCTATGAGGATGTTTTTTTTGTTTGTTTGTTAATGATTTTACAGAGAGGCAAGAGAGAGGCAGGAGAGCAAGAAGTATCAACTCATAGCTTCTTCACTTTAGTTCACTGATTGCTTGTTGTATGTGCCTTGACCAGGCAAGCCCAGGGCTTCAAATCAGCAACCCCAGCATTCTAAGTCCACGCTTTCTCCCCTTTGCGACCACAGGCTAGTCTGAGGATGCTTATTTTTAAGGAAGAAAAAAAAAGCTTTGCCTCTACTTTCCTTGACATAACAATTCTTATATTTGAGTTTAAGGAAAAGTATATTTTCTTTGTATATGTTATTTGTTCTTGATGATACATTTTAACCAGTGATTGCCCTCCCCTCTGCTTCTTTCACATGCTCTGCCAGTCAGACACAGTCTTCTGCACCGTGGATGGGACCAAATTATGGAGTGCAGCCGCCTCCAGGACAGAATGGCAGCATGTTGCCTAATCAGCCTGCAGGGTATCGAGTGGCAGGGTATGAAACCCAATGAAAAAGGACTCTAGAATCTAAAGCCAGTGGCTTTGAGGCTACAGGGAGTATAGTAAAGCCGTTGTTTACTTAAAGATTTATCAAATCAGTCAGTGCATATGTCAGATACAATATTTATTTAAAAGGTTCATTTTTTTAATCATGAAATTACTTACCATCCATATTGTTTTAAAAAGAAACAAGATGCTGGATGTCTGCCAATTTTTGCCTTCATTACCTTTTTTAATAAAGTTTCTCAAATCCTTGTTTCAAATACAAATGCAGGGATTGCTGCCACTTTTTTTAAATTAAGAGGCAGAAAATTGCACAATGTTGAACTTTTTTCCACTAAAGTAGTGCAGTTCTAGTTTGCATTCCTGATATGATTTAAAACATGTAATATAAAGATGTTTTAAAAAATGAAAAACCAAAACTGTGCAGAGTCTGGAAGTTCTTTGTAATCTTCAGCTTGTGCACAATTCTGTTTTAGGTTTTTTTTAAGAAATTGTTTGAGCTGTCCCATCTCCATCATTTCCCTTTGGGGTTTTTAAATATAAATTATTAGTTTACATCATTTTTGTATCTACATTTTTTCAAAAATTTGTCTTGCCTTATTAAAGTTCTGTAAACTATACTTAAATGGGGAAAAAATGTTCGATTTGATTGAAAACTTTTCTCAGATGGATTAATTGCATTCATCTTGTTTTTTATGAGAAGGTGCCTCAAAAACTCCCTGTTGACTTTGTTTAAAAGAATTTTTATCTTCTGTGATAAATTTTGCTGTGTACCAGGAAATATAAAAACAAAAACTTGTTACTAAAGAAAATCTCTGAAATGTGATAAGTTCTTATGAACCCGTGCTAATTTCATGTGTCAACTTCTACATTTATGTGTATTATTTCATTATGTAAATTGTTTTAGCAGTTGAATATTTTGCACAGTTATCAAACTGTATGTCATTTCCTTCTTAAAGGTATCATGCAGAGTTGACAGGAGATTTATATGGTTTTAAGTTGTTTGCATGTGAATATCAAATACACACTTTGGTAGTCTTTGAATACAAAGTCATCTGCTCTTGTTTTTCGAGAATTTTGAGACGAAGTTGTATGTAAAGGAATATAATAATTTTCCATTTTCTAGTTAATATTTACTCAAAAAGAGTAAATCAACTTAATTTTAATATGTACAAATGATAGCTGTGAAACTGTAGAATATCCTTATGTTGGGCTTGGGGTTTGTTGTGAACTCCAAAATTAGCCTGAAGGACCAGCCGGGCAAAGCATTTTTTAAATGTTCAGAGGCCAAAAGATAAACAAAAAAAAAAACCTTAAAATCCTACCTCCTTAAACAGCCATCAAAGAGGAGAATCCTCAGTGCAATCATTATTTTGATTCTTTTGGTACCTGTTTTCCTGGAGTTCCCAATCTTTTTTGGGGTGGCTCCGAGCATTAAGAGGTTTAATCTTTGATGGCATTGTTCTAGTTTTGAAATTTCTAGTACATTTCAGAGTCTCTTAGAATAGTTATGGGAGATTTTGTTTTGTTTTCAGTGACTCACAAAGGGGAAGGGTCCCCAGTATATATATTGGGATGGTCAGTTGTTTTTCAGACCGTCAGAGAGCTCCTAGAATTTTATTTAGGAACAGAAAAGGCCTGTGAAATTTTAGTTTCCTGGCCCATATCTTCCAACCAGGAGCAAATGACTGACTCTATACTGGTCTCTAAGCCAATACTCTTGTAAATCACAGCCCAGGAAAGACAACTTATAAATATATAATTCTCTGGAGCTCAATTCTATGCAGTTGTGCTAAGGTTTCATTAAGTCACTGTGTATTTTTAAGTGTTGCTACATTAAAAGTTGCTTTATGAAAGATGAGTAAATTTTTTAAATACTTGGAAATTTTATTTCCTTGTTAACTTCTACAGATCAGGGCATCCAACCAAAAGCAGCTTATGTGAAATATTTAAAAATTACAATATCAGGAAGCTATTTTTAAATTCTCCTGGTTTATGTTTCTATTTTAGAACCCCTTATTTTTCTGTTTCAGAAATATTTTATTTACTACAAATCTGTCAAGTGCAGGGTAAATTATTTGGGCCTAAATAATTTAAGCAAAAGTATAGTTTTTCTTTCATTTTGACTATCTCAAGTAATAACACTTTATTAACCGGTATATTTTTTATTGCACAAATCTCAAAATGTACATTGACTACTTTTTAAAAAGAAAGTGGTATTCATGATGAAAAGGTTACTACTGAACAAATTCATATTTCAGGAACATTGCTAACTTTGGTTTAAATCTTACTTTTCCTGTTAAAACAAATCATTTAAAGATTTTTCCGTCTAAACCTACTGGCATTAGTATCAGGTAAGGAAATTAAAAGTTTTTAAAATGGTTTTATTCTCTGCGATATGCATTCAGATTTTATTTTAAAATACATCTGGTACTGTAAAGAACCTTAAATGACTCACACTTAGTGAGTCATTAATCCAGTATTCTTTGCCCTGACTGTTTGGATATTAAAGTTCCTTTATGTTTTCTATAACCTGTGGGATATTCTTGCAGTGATTATTGTGTGAGAGATTTTTTTTCTTTTTGGTCTAGCTATATTGTTTTATATTCATTCAGATATTTGGTAGTTTTAAAAAATCTTAACTCCAGAAACCATGGTTTGCATTGTGTTAGTGTTTAATACAACAACAAAAAATGGAATGATCTGGATTCAAGTCATTATAAAACCGAGATGTCAAAAAAAAAACACCACACACACACAACCAAGATTTCATTTTTCTTTATGATAATATCTCCATGCTGAAAATGAGATTCACATTGTAGTTTTATTCTTCTGTTTTGTCCATGTACTTCTCTTCCTTTTGTATATGTTGTTTGAGTTCTGTTACATTTGAGAAGGCAGTTGATAGAACTAGATTGCATATACAAAGAGAGTTAGGCTTACTAAATGCTATAGGGTGCTCTTCAGGTTACAGTGACTTTGAAAAAATAAAATGTGTTTATAGGAAACAAAAAACATACTCTTTCAAAGAGTGATTTCTAAAAACAAAATCATTTTTTGTAGGGGGTTACATTTTTTCCAGTCATGGATTTTACTACTGTTGTGTTTAGAATTTGAAGAATATACCTATAAAATAGGAAATTTTAATTTTAAGAGCCTTAATAAAATGTATATGAATGTGTCTCGAATAGGATTTTACATTTGGCCTGTAAAGTTGGAGGCATGTTATTCTGGTATTCAACTTTTGGAAAAAGCAGACACCCGACCAGGGGTTAGTAGGCTAGCACGAAGTGCTGTATAGAAAATAAGGATTAAGCACAATTTTACATACTAGATAAATGAGAACCCTAGCTCCTTGTTCAGCTCTAGCATATGAATGACCACATTTCCACACAATAGGCAGGATTTGGAGGATCCTTCTGTAGAAAAACTAAACTCATGAGAGAAAAGATAGATGCTTCTATCATTTGAGGGTTCCCACCAAAAAGCTAAATGGCCACCAGTCACTACAGTGAGCGGAGTGGGCCAGTCACTAAGCCTTTCCCATGTATACAAATCTTCCAAACAGGTTTTTAGTGCTGTGCTTTTGAATAAAGACAGCCAAAGATCACTAGAAATGAGGAAAACTGATTGTGACAGGTAGATCTTAAAAAAGCAACTATCAAGAATCAGGAGAACTATAATATCCTGAGATGAAAAATGCTGTATTTAAGAAATTAGGATGGGATATTAGTAAAATGTGAGAACAAGAAACTAAAATAGAAATAAATTTAGTAAGAATATTAAAGACAATCTGACTTGTGGTAGCACAGTGGATAGAGTATCAACCTGGGATGCTGAGGTCCCTGGTTTGAAACCCCAAAGTAGACCCAGGCCGGTTGGCTCAGTGGTAGAGCCTCCAATAGCATGTGGA
This sequence comes from Saccopteryx leptura, assembly GCF_036850995.1. Taxonomy (NCBI): domain Eukaryota; kingdom Metazoa; phylum Chordata; class Mammalia; order Chiroptera; family Emballonuridae; genus Saccopteryx; species Saccopteryx leptura. The sequence goes on from NC_089505.1 coordinate 247,127,530, forward strand.
TGTCCTCCCAGGTTCACTTCCCAGTCAGGGCACACAGGAGAGGCAACCATCTGCTTCTTCACCCCTCCCACCCCTCTTCTCCTGCAGCCATGGTTCCATTGGTTCCAGCCTATGGCCCTGGCACTGAGGGCGGCTGGGGGGAGTCACCTCAGGTGCTAAAAATAACTCGGTTGCCAGCATGGTCACAGACAGGTTGTCAGGTGGATCCCAGTTGGGGTGCATGCGGGAGTCTATCCTCCTCTCACTTGGAAAAAGAGGGAGGGGAAAAAAGGGCCAAAGTCGCCAGCTTGAGCACAGGATCATCAACATGGTCCCAAGGTCACTGGCTTGAAGCCCAAAGGTCTTTGGCTTAAGCAAGGGGTCACTGGCTCAGCTGGAGCTCCCCGCCCAACACACACACACACATACACACACACACACAGCAATCAATGAAAAACTAAAGGGCCACAACTACAGTTGATGCTTCTCATCTCTCTCCCTTAGGAAAAAAAAACTTTGGCACTGTTGACATTTGAGACCAGATAATTCTTTGTTGTGAAGTCTGTCTTGTGCATTGTAGAATCTTTAACATCTATGGCATCTACTCACTAGATGCTAGTAGCAGTGCTCACAGTTGAGAACACGTTTAGATAATCACTTGGCACCCATACAATCTCAAACAACTAGGTATTGAAACCCCACAGTTAGAAGGTCACCATCCAGATGATCCAGGAATACGCTGATGATCACTTAAAACTGAAATAGACAAAATTGGAAACAAATTCCTGGAAAAAGTGTACCCTCTTCCCCTACTTCCACTTTAAGAACTTAACCAAAAAACTAAAGGACCATTTTCCCAGGCAACCTGCCTACAGCGCCCCCTCTAGTAAGTAGCAGAACCAGGGCCAAAGTTTCAGGAAATACACACACACATATAGAGGCCTCACCCTTAACATATTACACTCGGGTTTTTCTTCAATCACAAACAGGGCATTTAGATTTATTCTGTGTGATTCTAAGGACCAGACTAAAACATAAGCTGATTTCAACTCATTATATGGGACTACATCAAAAGTAGTTAAGGGAGAAAAAACGACAAAATTACATAAGTCATAGAAACAGCGGATACTACCGTGATCAAGACCTTTGACAAAAGGCTAAGTCGCCTGACCTGTGGTGGCGCAGTGGATAAAGCATCGACTTGGAAATGCTGAGGTTACCGGTTCAAAGCCCTGGGCTTGCCTGGTCAAAGCACATATGGGAGTTGATGCTTCCAGCTCCTCCCCCCTTCTCTCTCTCTCTGTCTCTCCCTCTCCTCTCTAAAATGAATTTTAAAAAAAGGCTAAGTCGCAGCTGATATCTAGTAATTGTTCATCGTTATCAATGGAACTCTACTCAGAAACGGGAGTCTCTCAGGCCTAAAACAGTCATGGCCAGCCCTAAAGCTGTCAGTGCCTTCGGAACTAGGAGGGTGGGACGGAAACACTCGAACGCCCGCGAAGAACCTGAGCGAAACTCTCCAGGTAAACGCAAATTCTACAACCGGATTCCGCAGCAATTCTCGGCAGTCTCCAGGAGGAAGAAACTTCACCTCCCATCAGACAACGCGAGTGAGGTGGGCGGGCACTTACAGCACGTGGGTGGCATGGACCAATAACGACTGTCGTTACAGCCAACAGTTTGGCTACGTTTGTAAAAGACCGCGACAGACGAAGAAAGAGGAGGTGAGGGCGGTTAACAGCGTGGGGCTCTGGGGCCGCGGGTGGGGGTGGGGGTGGGGGCGCAGGGCAGGTAAAGAGGCCGTACTGACAGAAGGCGGAGCGGCGGTGGAACAGGTGTAGAGCCTGGAATCCCGACGAAGAGCGTGCCTAAGGAGCGGGGTGTGGGCCAGGCGTTGCTTCTGCTTGGGCCTGATTTATAACCGGAAGAGAGCCTTCCGCGGGGAGGATGCTGGGAAACAGGTCCTGGGTGGGGCGTCCGGGACCATGTGGGTCCCGGAAACGAAGCGAGAGATGCACGTACCCGAGGCCCCTTTTCCAGACACGTTTCTTCATTTCCCTGGGGGCTTTTCTGCATCATTCTGAGGCCGCGCAGGGCACCCTGTGCCGGGAATCTAGGCTTCAGGCTTCCACGACTGCCCCTTCCTCTCATTTGTGATTTGAGAAGGAATCCAGTGGGTTCCAGACTAACAGCTAAAATAATATGATGTGGCTGTGAGACATTCATCACGTCATTACTTTGAGACAATTTCCTCATCTCTAAAGATGAGTACAATAGTACCTACTTCACAGGAGCATGGTTTCAATGTAAGGGATGTCTAAACCTGTAAGAATTTGTATGAATTTGAGTCAAACTGACAGTTGCCAGGAAGCAAAGTCTCAATGGATTGAGAAAATGCTCAAGAGAATGGCAGTTTTGCACCTTATTTTATACGTTAGAATTCAAAGCTGAAGACGTAGGGGGGGTTACATGAAATCCATTGGTGATAGATTAGGGAGATAGGAGAAAGTAAAGCCCGGGAAATCTCTGGGATTGGGTGAAAGGTAAACTGATTAGACATTATTTTTACATAGGTGGGTATAGGATAGTTAACAGCATAACAATGAGATTTGTGATCCCATGCTCTGGTGGGAGATTGTGCCCTAAAGAGTCTGGAAGAAGGAAATTACCCTGACAGTCCAAAGATTTGTTATAGGTAGATGCAGAAAAATAGTAGGCTGCCTGACCAGGCGGTGGCGCAGTGGATAGAGCATCGGACTAGGATGCGGAAGGACCCAGGTTCGAGACCCCCAGGTCGCCAGCTTGAGCGTGGGCTCATCTGGTGTGAGAAAAAGCTCACCAGCTTGGACCCAAGGTTGCTGACTCAAGCAAGGGGTTACTCAGTCTGCTGAAGACCCACAGTCAAGGCACATATGAGAAAGCAATCAACGAACAACTAAGGTGTTGCAACGAAAAACTGATGATTGATGCTTCTCATCTCTTTCCGTTCCTTTCTGTCTGTCCCTATCTATCCCTCTCTCTGACTCTCCCCCCTGACTGGGGATCCACCCAGCAACTCCCATCTGAGGCTGATACTCCACCCATCTGGGGCCATGCTCCCAACCAAGCTATTTTTAGCACCTGAGGTGCAGGCTCCATGGAGCCATCCTTAGTGCTCAGGCTGATGTGCTTGAACCAGTCAAGCCATGGCTGTAGTAGGGGGAGAGTGGGGTTGGGGGAAGGAGTGGAGAAGCAAATAGTCGCTTCTCCTGTGTGCCCTGACCAGGAATTGAACGCAGGACATCCACATGCCCAGCCAATGGTCTACCACTGAGCCAACCGATCAGGGCCTAGCAATTCTTTATTCCCAAATAGACCCATTTTGCTGGAGAAATATCAGGCTATTTGTTTAAGATCAACACAAATAAACTATAAAAGTATGTAGTAAAAATTTCCCTCCCACGTTGGTCCCCGTTCACCAATAAGGTAACTATTCCTATTAGTTTATCAGTTTAGAGAGTTTTAAACAATTGTATTTCATTTACAAGCTAATACAAATATACATAAATATTTCCCTTTTTTTAAAGATTTTATTCATTTGGTGGGGGGGGAGCAGGAAGCATCAACTCCATATGTGCCTTGACCAGGCAAGCCTAGGGTTTTGAACTGGCGTCCTCAGCGTTCCGGGTCAATGCTCCAACCATTGCACCACCGCCGGTCAGGCAATGTTTCCCTTTTTTATACACAATTGGCAGCATATTATAAATGCTGTTCTGAGTCTTGCTTTTTCACTTAACTTTTTTTTTTTCTTTTCAGGGACCTTAATAACTTTAAATGTCTTTAAGGCTTGTAACATGGCTTTACTATTGCCAGCTTTCTCCAAATCACTTAACATTTCTTAAAGATCAGAAGATCCAACACATAAAGTTCTTTAATCTTTTTTTTTTTACAATTTTATTTATTAATTTTACAGAAGGAGGAGGTGAGAAGTATCATCTCACAGTTGCTTCACTTCAGTTGATGACTGATTGATTGCTTTTTGTATGTGCCTTGACCAGGCAAGTCCAGGGTTTTGAACCAGCAGCCTCAGCATTCCAGGTCGACACATCTGCTGTGCCACCACAGGCCAGGCCTCAGTCTATTTTTTAAACAGCTGTAAAAATAATTTATTTTTTGAAATGTATTCCATTAGGTCATAATTAATTTAATTTTTTCTTGATAGCCATTAGTTTATTTTTAATGTTTTCCTGTTACAAAAATGCTTCACTGAGTAGCCTTATATATTACTCATTTTGAAAGTGGGAGTATATCTGTAAGATACATTATTAGTAGAAGTACTGGGTCAAAAGAAGCCTGACCAGGCAGTGCTGCAGTGGATAGAATGTCTGCCTGGGACCCTGAGGACTCAGGTTTGAAACCCCGATGTCACTGGCTTGAGCGTGAGATCATAGGCATGACTCCATGGTTGCTGGCTTGAGCGAGGGGTCACTGGCTCTGCTGGAGCACCCCCTCATCAAGGCACATATGAGAAAGCAATCAATGAACAACTAGGGTGCCACAACTATGAGTTGATGCTTCTCATCTCTCTTTCTGTCTGTCTGTCTCTTTCTGTCCCGCCCTCACTAAAAAAAGGGGGGGAATATGCAGTGAAAAGATTAGACAAGCCAAAATTGAAGAGCATTCCCTATAAAATACCTGACTCTTCAAAACTGTCAAGATTATGGGGCCCTGGCCGGTAGGCACAGTGGTAGTAGCTTGTGGATGTCCTGGATCCAACTACCCATCAGGGCACACAGGAGAAGCGACCATCTGCTTCTCTACCCCTCTCCCTCTTGCTTCTCTCTCTCTCTCTCTCTCTCTCTCTCTCTCTCTCTTCTCCCGCAGCCATGACTTGATTGAGCAAGTTGGCTCCAAGTGCTGAGGATGGCTCCATGGCCTCTGCCTAAGGTGCTAAGTAAAGCTCTGTTGCTGAGCAACGGAGCAACACCCCAGATGAGCAGAGTATTGCCCCATAGGGGGCTTGCTGGGTGGATCCTGGTCAGGGCGCTAGCAGTCTGTCTGTGCCTCCCCTCCTCTCACTTAGTAAATAATAATAATAAATTTTAAAAAAAGTTTATAGAAAATAAGAAAAGACAAATTCTTAGATCTTAGAAGAGCAAAGAGACATGATAGCTAAATGCAGTGTGACGTCTTAAATTGGTTCTTGGAACAGAAAAAAGGACAAAGACTAGAATTTAGTTAATAATAACATACCAGTGTTGGCTTTTTAGTTTGTTTTTTTTCTATTGATTTGAGAGACAGAGAGAAAGGGAAGGGGGAGAGAAGTTGGAAGGGGAAGGGGGAACAGCATCAACTTACTGCTTCACTTAGTTGTTCCATTTAGTTGTGCACTCATGGATTGCTTCTCCTGTGTGCCCTGACCCAAGATTGAACTTGTGGCCTCAGAGCATTGGGACAATGTTTTATCCATTCAAGTAGCCACCTAGTCAAGGCCTGACTTCTTAGTTTTGACATGTCTTTATTTTGTATCTGCAACTTTTCTGAAAATGTGAAATTTTCTTTAAAAATTTACTCTTTAGAAAAGAGCATTAGTGAAAAAACAGTTGAAATCCTTATAAAGCCTGTAGTAGAGTTAATAGTATTGTACCAATGTTAAAACCTTAGTTTTTACAAATGTCCCATGGTTATTAAGATGCCAACATTTGGGAAAGCTGTGTGAAGAGTAATAATACAGGAACCCTCTGTTATTCTTGTAACTTTTCAAAAAAAAATTTTTTTATTGAATTTAGAGAGGGAGGAGGACAGAGAGAGAGAGAAACATTGATTTGTAGTTCCACTTATTTATGCATTAATTTTCTGATTCTTAGATATGCCCTGACCAAAAATCAAACTCACAACCTTGGCATATCAGGATAACGCTGAACTAGCGGGCCAAGGCTTAACTTAAGACTTTTCGTATGAAAAATGGTTGTTTAGCTTAAATAAGATACTAATATTGTGAGATTCAAATGAAATGGATATGAAGCATGGTATATATATATACCATGACTCTGGGTGTTTTTGACAAGTCCCTGTGTAGTGCCATTAATACTGCAATTTACCTTCTTGCAATTAAAAGTACAAATCAACCATTTCCATAAAAATTTGTCTTTTTTTTTTTTTTTACAGAGACAGAGAGAGTCAGAGAGAAGGATAGACAGGGACAGGCAGACAGGAACGGAGAGATGAGAAGCATCAATCATTAGTTTTTCGTTGCGCATTGTGACACCTTAGTTGTTCATTGATTGCTTTCTCATATGTGCCTTGACCACGGGCCTTCAACAGACCGAGTAACCCCTTGCTCAAGCCAGCAACCTTGGGCTCAAGCTGGTGAGCTTTTGCTCAAACCAGATGAGCCCGCGCTCAAGCTGGCGACCTCGGGGTCTCAAACCTGGGTCCTCCACATCCCAGTCCGACGCTCTTTCCACTGCACCACCGCCTGGTCAGGCACAATTTGTCTATTTCTTAACTATTTTTGAAAGATTTAGATTCCTATTCTGAGAGGAAAGAATCATTCTGTCTTTGTATAACTTTAATATTTTTCTTGTTTTATTTATAGACTGCCAAGATCATGTAGGCCGGTGTGAATCTTCTTTGACTGTGAGATATTGGTAGGAGCTTTGCCATTGACTGGCCAAGAAGGAGGATGCAGAAATGTGTCCATTGTTACTCTGTGGAGTTCAAACTTCGGAAGACTTTGATTTAAGCAGTAACATTTACTCTGTAAATGATTATGTCTTCACCTGTCCTCTATGATCATCACAAACTAATGAAACACAAACTAATGAAACAGCTCTTTATGTCTTATGAATTTAGGTTACACCATTTTCTAGATGCTCTGGCAGCTGAAACAGGTAGGATTGGGCTGGATGTTGTGAGTAAGGGTGGAAGGGAAAGTACTAACATTTCCCATTTTTCAGCTGTTGCTCAAGTTAAACATCTTGTGCATGTAAAGATTAGGTTAATTGATCTAGGTTGTTGTATCAAACATGATTGAACCTAGAGAAATGCTTTAGTTGTTACATTAGGATTTTTTAAAATATATAGAGATATGAAAGGCAATGTTTCCTCCACTTTCATTTTGTTTGAGAGCTTAAACTGATGTGTTTGAGAGTACTGTTTGAAAATAGGGGATAGCTTCTTCATGTTTCAGTTTCTGCAGTAAATACCATAAGTGATTTTAACTCTGGTGTGTTTGTGTGTGTGTGTGTGTGTATATGTACTCATGCTGATGGGCTTATTGTCTTTTCTAGGGACTTGTGAAAAATGGAACCAAACTCTCTGAGAACTAAAGTCCCAGCTTTCTTATCTGATTTGGGGAAGGCCACATTGAGGGGAATCAGAAAGTGTCCCCGATGTGGCACATACAATGGAACCCGGGGACTGAGCTGTAAGAACAAGACTTGTGGAACCATATTCCGCTATGGTGCACGGAAGCAGCCTAGTGTGGAAGCTGTCAAAATCATAACAGGCTCTGATCTACAGGTCTACTCGGTGCGGCAAAGGGATCGGGGCCCTGATTACCGATGCTTTGTGGAGCTGGGTGTTTCAGAGACAACAATCCAGACAGTAGATGGGACAATCATCACTCAGCTGAGCTCTGGACGGTGTTATGTCCCTGCCTGCCTGAAAGCTGCCACCCAGAGTGTTGTGGAAAACCAATGCCAGCATATCAAGTTGGCAGTAAACTGCCAGGCAGAGGCCACCCCTCTGACTCTAAAGAGCTCAGTCCTGAATGCAATGCAGGCCTCCTCGGAAACCAAGCAAACCATCTGGCAGTTGGCCACAGAACCCACAGGTCCCCTTGTGCAGAGAATTACTAAAAACATTTTGGTGGTGAAATGTAAGGCAAGCCAGAAGCATAGTTTGGGGTACTTGCATACATCTTTTGTGCAGAAAATCAGTGCCAAAAGCTTGCCTGAGCGCCGTTTCTTCTGCTCCTGCCAGACTCTGAAATCACACAAGTTGAATGCTTCCAAGGATGAGGCAGCACAGAGATGCATTCATTTCTTTGCTTGCATCTGTGCCTTTGCCAGTGATGAGACATTGGCTCAGGAATTCTCAGACTTCTTAAATTTTGATTCCAGCGGTAGGTGGTATGGTTAACTCTGTTTTCTAAAATGACAATGAAAGAGTCCCACTGATGGCATTTGGAGATTGTCCTAGCAACCTTCAAAAGCAGTTGCTAGATAATTCAATAAAAAGCATTCCTTCTTTTAATCCCAGTCAGCACTTACATAAAGGTTGGTTGGTTGGTTAGTTGATTAGTTGAAATCATGATCAAGAGACTCGGACATTTTCATTGAGACAGTGAATCTAGTAAAGTTAGCTCCTTTGATTTCTTGACTCTTTCACAGATGCCCTATGTAAATAATAAAAACAACCAAAAAATCCCTTTTCTTTTGGCTTGTTTGCTTGTTTCTTATCTCTGAAAATGGGGAAAACAAGTACCTTGCTCAAAAGAAAACCTTTAGTTTATAAATCAAGTCTTTTGCTGCAGTTAACATATTTTTATCTTATAAGTGCTTTTTATTTTCATTTCTCAATCATCTTTAGTTGGCAGTAGCTCCCAACTTTTTTTTCTAATTTATTGATTTTAGAGAGAGATTTGTTATTCCACTTATTTATGTTGGTTGATTCTTTTCTTTTTTAAGATATATTTTATTTTTTTAAATGTTATTCAGTTTTTTTAGAGAGAGAGAGAGAGAGAGAGAAAGAGAAGGGAAGGAGCAGAAAGCATCAACTCCCATATGTGCCAGGGTTTTAAACCGGTGACCTCAGCGTTGCCAGGTCAAACACTTTATCCACTGCCCCACCACAGGTCAGACCTGTTGATTGATTCTTGTATGTTCCTTTGACTGGGGATCTAACCTGCAACCTTGGCATATCAGGATGACACTCTAACCAACTGAGCTACCTGGCCAGGGAAGTAGCTTCCAACTTTTTAGTTTTATATTTCGCTGTAGAGCCCTCTGTCAAGTTAATGTTATATGAACAAAAACATGTTTTGGGCTGTTCTTTAGATTTTATTTATTTATTTTTAGAGAGAGAGAAGGGGGGGAGGAGCAGGAAGCATCAACTCCCATATGTGCCTTGACCAGGCGAGCCCAGGGTTTTGAACTGGCGACCTCAGCATTCCAGGTCGATGTTTTATCCACTGCTCCACCACAGGTCTGGGCTGTCCTTTAAAGGAACTTTTTTTATCAGATCCACAATCTTTTTTTTAAATTAAATTTATTGGTTGACATTGGTTAATAACATAAGTTTCAAGCATACAATCCTATAATACATCATCTGTATATTGCACTGTGTACTCACCACCCATATAATCTAGTCTCCTGTATATTTGACCCCCTTTACTCTCTTCATCATCCTCCCACCACTTTCCCCTCCACTAACCTTCAAACTGTTGTCCAGGGGTCCCCAAACTACAGCCCGCGGGCCGCATGCGGCCCCCTAAGGCCATTTATCCGGCCCCCACCGCACTTCCGGGAGGGGCACCTCTTTCATTGGTGGTCAGTGAGAGGAGCACGTTGACCATCTCATTAGCCAAAAGCAGGCCTATAGTTCCCATTGAAATACTGGTCAGTTTGTTGAGTTAAATTTACTTGTTCTTTATTTTAAATATTGTATTTGTTCCCGTTTTGTTTTTTTACTTTAAAATAAGATATGTGCAGTGTGCATAGGAATTTGTTCATAGTTTTTTTTATAGTCTGGCCCTCCAACGGTCTGAGGGACAGTGAACTGCCCCCTTGTGTAAAAAGTTTGGGGACCCCTGTTGTTGTCTGTGTCTATAAATTCTTTTGTTTTATTGTTTCTTTCTTTCTGTTTTATATCCCACATGAGTGAAATCATATGCTTTTTGTCCTTTTCCATCTGACTTATTTTGTTAAGCATGATACTCTCAAGATCTATCCGTGTTGTTGCAAATGTCATTATTTCAGTGTTTCTTATGGCTGCATAGTATTCCATCATATAGATGTACTACATATTCTTTCTCCAGTCATCTACTGAAGGACACTTAGGTTGTTTCCATGTCTTGGCCACTATAAATAATGCTGCAGTGAACATAGGGGTACATAAAGCTTTACAAATAAATGTTTTCAAATTATTTGAGTAGATATCCAGAAGAGGGATTGCTGGATCATATAGTAGCTCTATTCTTAATTTTTTGAGTAACTTACATACTGTCTTCTGTAGTGGCTGTGCCAGTTTACATTCACACCAGCAGTATATGAAGAGTTCTTTTTTTCTACAACCTCTCCAATGGCAATCACTCCATTGTTTGGGGATTTGGATTTTTATAAATTAATTTTTCTCTTAAGTAGAGATTCATACTTCCTCTTAGATATTAATAACTCAGAAATCTGTATATTTTAGGTCTTAAAGAGATTATTGTGCCCCAATTGGGTTGCCATTCAGAATCAACAGTATCAGCTTGTGAGTCTACTCCATCTAAGACAAAGAAGAGGAAAAAGGATGAATTATCTGGTGAGAAGCTGTTTGGTTTGTTTGTTTGATGGTGTTATTGTTACAGATTGTTTTACATTTGTTTCATTGAATCTCAGCAATTATAAGAAACAGGGTTTTTTTTGGTTTGTTTTTTATAAATAAATTTTTATTAATTTTAATGGGGTAACATCAATAAATCAGGGTACATATATATTCAAAGAAAACATGTCCAGGTTATCTTGTCATTCAATTATGTTGCATACCCATCACCCAAAGTCAGATTGTCCTCCGTCACCTGTCTAGTTTTCTTTGTGCCCCTCCCCTTCCCCCAAGAAACAGTTTTTATGGGTTCTTTTCCCTGAATAAGTATTACTTTCCTTTGATCATTATTTGACCAGTCAAGCTAGAGTTGGTTTTACTGGCTAAATATAAGATCAAACCAAATTCAACTCTTATTATGGAATATGTTTGTTCATCCCTTAAACCAGTGGTCCTCAACCTTTTTTGGGCCATGGACCAGTTTAATGTCAGAAAATATTTTCATGGACCGGCCTTTAGGGTGGGACGGATAAATGTATCACGTGACCGAGACAAGCGTCAAGAGTGAGTCTTAGACAGATGCAACAGAGGGAATCTGGTCATTTTTAAAAAATAAAATATCATTCAGACTTAAATATAAATAAAATGGGTATAATGTAAGTTATTTATTCTTTCTCTGCGGACCCTTACCAAATGGCCCATGGGCTGGTACCAGTCTGCGGCTCAGGGGTTGGGGACCACTGCCTTAAACATTCAGACCAGTCTTACACTCTAACCTGCCTTAGGACGGGGTTATGAAGTTTTTATCTGTAGAATGTTTTTAAAAGGTTGGGAAAATAATTCATTGTATTTTCCATACTAATGTGAAAATATAGTTTATTACTTGCATTTTTCTGTAAAGAGCTCAGAAAAGTAAAATGTTATATATAAAGGCTAATGCTAATTTCTTCTAGACACTGAAGTTAAATTAGAAATTGTCAAAAACTTTTTATGTTTTAGCCTCTTCAGAAATTAGTGTAAAATCTATTTAATACTCTACAAACATATTATTAAGCACTATAATAATTTATGCTTTAGGTGTACAGATGAACAGTTCACTGTTGCCTCAAGAGTCAGTGAGCAGTAATCTAAGGAAAAGTGGCCTGAAAAAGCCTGTGGTTGCTTCTTCATTAAAAAGGCAGGGTAAGTTTCCCCTCCCCAGAATAGGTTAAAAAGGTAGAAAATCATCCAAAAGAAGGTAAAAGCAATAAATCCAAAAAAAACATTGCATGGTGTCCCCCAAGGAATGCTAAGATAAACACTTGATGACACTGAGGCTAAAGTCAAAAGGGTAGGGAACCTTTTTGGCTGAGAGAGCCATGAACGCCACATATTTTAAAATGTAATTCCGCGAGAGCCATACAATGACCCGTGTACGTTATGCATTATCCAATAAAAATTTGGTGTTGTCCCGGAGGACAGCTGTGATTGGCTCCAGCTACCCGCAACCATGAACATGAACGGTAGGAAATGAATGGATTGTAATACATGAGAATGTTTTGTATTTTAACGTTACTATTTTTTTTTTATTAAAGATTTGTCTGCAAGCCAGATGCAGCCATCAAAAGAGCCACATCTGGCTCACAAGCCATAGGTTCCCGACCCCTGGTCTATCCTGTCGCACTGGTCTCAAATCATGCTCAAAAACAAACTGTGTCTTTTATTTTTTATTTTATTTTATTTTTTTACAGTGACAGAGAGAGAGTCAGATAGAGGGATAGATAGAGACAGACAGACAGGAATGGAGAGAGATGAGAAGCATAAATCATCAGTTTTTGTTGCAACACCATAGTTGTTCATTGATTGCTTTCTCATATGTGCCATGACCGTGGGCCTTCAGCAGACTGAGTAACCCCCCGCTCAAGCCAGTGACCTTGGGTCCATGCTAGTGAGCTTTTTTGCTCAAGCCAGATGAGCCCATGCTCAAGCTGGCTATCCTGGGGTCTCGAACCTGGGTCCTTTCGCATCCCAGTCCTATGCTCTATCCACTGCGCCACCGCCTGGTCAGGCCAAATTGTGTCTTTTAAATAACAAATGCGGCCCTGGTCGGTTGGCTCAGTGGTAGAGCATTGGCCTGGTGTGCAGGAATCCCAGGTTTGATTCCCGGCCAGGGCACACAGGAGAAGCGCCCATCTGCTTCTCCACCCCTCCCCCTCTCCTTCCTCTCTGTCTCTCTCTTCCCCTCCTTCAGCTAAGGCTCCATTGGAGCAAAGTTGGCCCAGGCGCTGAGGATGGCTCCATGACCTCTACCTCAGGCGCTAGAATGGCTCTGGTTGCGACAGAGCAACGCCCCAGATGGGCAGAGCATCACCCCCTGGTGGACATGCTAGGTGGATCCCGGTCGGGCGCATGCGGGAGTCTGTCTGACTGCTTCCCCATTTCCAGCTTCGGAAAAATACAAAAATAAATAAATAAATAAATAACAAATGCAACAAAAATTACTGATTTTTTTTGGCAGAGGTGTTTTGTAGGATTTTTCCCTCTTGTTATTTATTACTCATATGTAGTTGGTACGGAAATTTAAATTTGAAAAAGAAACATACTTTATAATTATTCAGTGATAAATAGCTGTTGAAAGACAATTAAGTCTGTTCTCCATAGTTAGTGAAGTTTAAAAACATGGTTTTATTAAAAGCAATAACATAGCTAGCATTCTGAATTTATGAATACAGAATGACTTAATTTGAACATAATATGTTATGTTTTGTTTTGTTTTGTTTTGACAGAGAGAGAGTCAGACAGAGTCAGACAGGATGGGAGAGAGATGAGAAGCATCAATTCTTTGTTGCAGCTCCTTAGTTGTTCAGTGATTGTTTTCTCAGATGTGCCTTGACCAGGGGGCTACAGCAAAGTGAGTGACCCCTCGCTCAATCCAGCAACCTTGGGCTTCAAGCCAGCGACCTTTGGGCTCAATCCAGCGACCATGGGGTTATGTCTATGATCCCACACTCAAGCCAGCGACCCCTTACTCAAGCTGATGAACCCGTGCTCAAGCCAATGAGCCTGCCCCCAAGCTGACAACCTCTGGGTTTTGAACCTGGGTTCTCTGCATTCCAATTCAACACTATCCACTGTGCCACCACCTGGCCAGGCTTAATATATATATATATATATATATATATCACTTTGCTACTGAAAATAAGCACAAACATTTGAGGAGCAACAGTTTAACTTCTTATTTTTAGCAGGAGGGACAGAGAGAGGGACAGATAGAGACAGGCAGACAGGAAGGAGATAGATGAGAAGCATCAATTCTTTGTTGCGGCACCTTAGTTCATTGATTGTTTTCTCATATGCGCCTTGATATGCGGGGGTGGGGGGGAGCTACAGCAGAGCGAGTGACCCCTTGCTCAAGCCAGCAATCTTGGGCTTCAAGCCAGCAACCTTTGGGCTCAAGCCAGTGACCATAGGGTCATGTCTATGATCCCACACTGAAGCCTGTGAGCCTGCGCTCAAGCTAGATAAGCCCACATTCAAGCCCGTGACCTTGGGGTTTTGAAAATGAGTCCTCTTGGTCCCAGTCCAGCGCTCTATCCACTGCGCCACCAACTGGTCAGGCTGTTTAACTTCTTATACACTGTATAAAAATAGTTTAGTTCACCTGAACAGGTCGTGGCGCAGTGGATAGAGCGTCGGGCTGGGATGCCGAGGACCCAGGTTCGAGACCCCCAAGGTCACCAGCTTGAGTGCAGGCTCATCGGGTTTGAGCAAAGCTCACCAGCTTGGACCCAAGGTTGCTGGCTCGAGCAAGAGGTTACTCGGTCTGCTGAAGGCCCATGGTCAGGCACATATGAGAAAGCAATCAATGAACAACTAAGGTGTCACAACGAAAAACTGATGATTAATGCTTCTCATTTCTCTCTGTTCCTGTCTGTCTGTTCCTGTCTATCCCTCTCTCTGACTCTCTGTCTCTGTAGGAAAAAAAAAAAAGTTGCTAAAGCGTTTTTTTTGTTTTTCCTAGCCTGCTGTCAGGTGTTAGATGAGGCACAAGTGACCTTATCCTTCCAAGACTGGCTGGCTAGTGTCACAGAACGCATCCATCAAACCATGCACTATCAGTTTGATGGTAAGTATTGGTCACCCAACTGGGTTGTTGCTGAAAGTGGGAGAAATTAAAGTAATTGTGCTAGAGTTCTCATAATAGGAAAAGTAACTGAGCTTGACTCCAGAGTACATTGAGCCACAAAAAGTTGAAATATAAGTGAAAGAAAGGAACAATCACATAATTAAAATGTAGGATCGCCCTGGCCGGATGGCTCAGTGGTAGAGCGTTGGCCTGGCGTGCAGGAGTCCCGGGTTCGATTCCCGGCCAGGGCACACAGGAGAAGCACCCATCTGCTTCTCCACCCCTCCCCCTCTCCTTCTTCTCTATCTCTCTCTTCCCCTCTCACAGCCGAGGCTCCTTTGGAGCAACGTTGGCCTGGGCGCTAAGGATGGCTCTGTGGCCTCTGCCTCAGGCACTAGAATGGCTCTGAGTGCAACAGAGCAATGCCCCAGATGGGCAGAGCATCACCCCCTGGTAGGCATGCCAGGTAGATCCTAGTTGGGCACATGAAGGAGTCTGACTGACTGCCTCCCCGTTTCCAACTTCAGAAAAATACAAAAAATATATATATATATAAATATATATAATATATATATTTATATATATTTTTTATATATATATTATATATATATATAAAATGCAGGATCAATAAAATGAATTTAGGCCCTGGCCGGTTGGCTCAGCGGTAGAGCATCGGCCTGGTGTGCGGGGGACCCAGGTTCGATTCCCGGCCAGGGCACATAGGATAAGCGCCCATTTGCTTCTCCACCCCCCCCCCCTCTCCTTCCTCTCTGTCTCTCTCTTCCCCTCCTGCAGCCAAGGCTCCATTGGAGCAAAGATGGCCCGGGCACTGGGGATGGCTCCTTGGCCTCTGCCCCAGGTGCTAGAGTGGCTCTGGTCTCGGCAGAGCGACGCCCCAGAGGGGCAGAGCATCGCCCTCTGGTGGGCAGAGCATCGCCCCTGGTGGGCGTGCCGGGTGGATCCCGGTCGGGCGCATGCGGGAGTCTGTCTGTCTCTCCCCGTTTCCAGCTTCAGAAAAAAAATAAATAAATAAAATAAAATGAATTTAGAAATGGAAGAGGAAAAACAGCAAATACATAAAGGTAGATAGCTTTGATCTTGGGGTGTAGTGTGCTTTGTGAGGGAGTTATCAAAGCTTTAGAAGATCATCCTAGCCCTGGCTGGGTAACTCAGTTGGTTAGAGCATCATCCTGATATGCCAAGAATGTGGGTTCAATTCCTTGTCAGGGCACAATACAAGAATCAACCAGCCCTGGCTGATTGGCTTAGTGGTAGAGCATCTGCCCAGTGTGTGGATGTCCCAGGTTCAATTCCTGGTCAAGGCACACAGGAGAATCTGCTTCTCCACCCCTTTCCTTCCCCCTTCTTCCTTTCTCTTCCTCTTCGGTAGCCATGGCTCAGTTGGTTTGAGCGCATTAGCCCCCAGTGCTGAGGATGACTCCATGGAGCCATCATAAATAAGTGGAACATGCATAAATAAGGGGAACAACAAGTCATTGTTTCTCTCTCTCTCTCTCTCTCCCTCCCTCTCTCTCTCTCTCTTCCTCCCTCCCTTCCTCTCTCTTTGAAATCAATTATTAAATAAAAATGAGATAGTTCTCTCAAACTTAAAATTGAAACAAGAGGGGAGAAAGTTTAGAGAAAATCTAAACATATAAGACTAAAATAGTTCTATAATATTACATAGCATGCTAAGGAAGATTGGAGAACACAGGCTTGGTATTAGTATGATAGTTCATGAAACCTCAGCAATTTCAGAGGTAGAACATCTAGCCAGTCCTTGCCCCTTGCCTCAAAAGCATCCTTGATGGATAGTTTTCCAGGCTTTGTGCAGTGATGAGGAGCTCACGGCTTTCTGAGATAGATCACAACATTGTTGGACAGTGATAGCTGTGAGGAAGGTTTTCTTCATGCTAAGTGGACATGTTTGCTTATAATACTTCTGTTGGATCTACTACTATACTCTGGCCACATTGAATAGGTCTATTTCTGTTCCCAAAAAAACAGTCCCTGCTATTATATACATATCTGTAGCTCTCCTTGACAGGTTTTTCCTTTTTTTTCTTTTTCTTTTTCTTTTCTTTATTAATTTATTTGTTTTAGAGAGGCAGGGGAAGAGAGAGAGAGAAAGGCAGGAGGAGGAGCAGAAAGCATCAACTCCCATGTGTGCCTTGATCAGCAAGCCCAAGGTTTCCAACTGGCAACAGTATTCCAGGTCAACACTAGCCACTGCACCACCACAGGTCTTTTCTTTTCCAAGTGTTACATCTTAGGTCTTGAAACTCTCCTCCTAGCAGATCGTATCATTTTGATGTTCATTGCTGATTATGTTGCAGTTTATGACTATCATTTTAAAAATAAAGTACTCCCCCCCCCCAAATAAAAATAAAGTACCCTAAGCTGAATAGTAGTAGCCTGATGGCAGAAACTCAGTGAAAGAAGATGAGTGTTGGAGGATTAGAATAGTATGACTTTATGGTGAGGAAAGGGACAAGAATGGAGAGCTTGAAATACATTATTTTATTTTTATTCAGAAAAAATAAAACTTTAGAAGTTACTTTTTAGAAAATAAAAGAAGCTAAGGAGGGTTAAAGAGAATGTTTTTCTTTTTTTTTGAAGTTTTTATTTATTGTTTGCAACGAACCCACATCCCAAAACAGAAAATAGAACATTGGCAATAATGTCAGCTATACATTGTGGTCCTTTTCCATCCTTTTCCTGTACCACCCCCTCTCACCAGCTCCATTACCATCACCTTTGTCCAAGTCACCTTGAGTCTGTTTCTTTCATGAAGGCTTTTCAAGATTATTTTGTAAACATAAGCTCTAGCATCACATCAGCTGAGTTCTGGTGACTTAGCACTTCTTTTAGAGCTGTTATGATTTCAATATGTAGCCCATAATCTAATTTTAAGATGAAAGGTTTTAAAATTCTTTTGTGAGGTGACTTTTCTAAACTGCCCAGATATTAATATTTTAGTAACTCAAAAGCAGTGACAGGCCCTGGCCAGTTGGCTCAGTGGTAGAGCGTCGGCCTGGCGTGCAGGAGTCCCGGGTTCGATTCCTGGCCACTAATAGAGAAAAACGTTTAGCATTTTGTTTTGGACATGATAACTTAGGGAAGCTTTGAGCCATTTAAACGCAAATATGAAATAGTCAGTTGAATATCCTCAGAATAGAGGTCAACATAAGAAAGAAAATGTTGATATTTAAGTTATTATAAATGATATTCACAAACACCCATCTGCTTCTCCACCCCTCCCCCTCTCCTACCTCTCTGTCTCTCTCTTCCCCTCCTGCAGCCAAGGCTTCATTGGAGCAAAGTTTGCCCGGGGCGGGGCGTTGAGGATGGCTCTGTGGCCTCTGCCTCAGGCTCTAGAATGGCTCCGATTGCGGCAGAGCGACGCCCCCTGGTGGGCATGCCGGGTGGATCCCGGTCGAGCGCATGAGGGAGTCTGACTGCCTCCCCATTTCCAACTTCGGAAAAATACAAAAAAAAAAAAAAAAAGGCAGTGACAGTTTTGTCATTAACATTCTGTATTCAATAACGTAGGCAAAATCAATAGAAAGAATGTAAAGTCTTTCTCTGTGTAATTCTAGAAGACCTTTTATTTTAATTTTCCTTGGCTTGACCTTTGTTTCAAAAAGACTTTAAGAGTCTTTTTTTAAGAGACATTCTTTAAGTTGTATGTTTATCCACATGGTTTGGGATATTTTCCCTCTGCTAAGGCTAGGCAGCCCCTTGGACAGTGTTTTGTAGAGCAGTAGTCCCCAACCTTTTTTGGGCCACGGATCGGTTTAATGTGAGAAAATATTTTCACGGACTGGCCTTTAGAGTGGGACGGATAAATGTATCACGTGACCGAGACAAGCGTCTACAGCGAGTCTTAGACTGATATAACAGGGAATCTGGTCATTTTTTAAAAATAAAACATTGTTCAGACTTAAATATAAATAAAACGGAAATAATGTAAGTTATTTATTCTTTCTCTGTGGACTGGTACCAAATGACCCATGGACCGGTACTGGTCTGTGGCCCAGGGGTTGGGGACCACTGTTGTAGAGGACTCTTTCGACCCCTCCCTTGAACACTCAGTTGACTTTTGTTCACCTGATGTTTTATAAATTTCTTTAAAAGGTATGTTAAGTATTTTTAAACATTTTACCTCCCTTGAGGTCGTATTTAGAGAGAAAGACTGTTGTTTATTGGATAAAGATTGTCCTAATTTTGTATTCTAATTTGACATTCACGGTCCTGACTAGCTGAGAGAGACAGCATGTCACTATTTTGTTTAGACATGAATGCATATAGCAAGTGCCTGGGGAGAGTCAGAAGGAGTGAATCAAGTTTGCCTTCTGAACTCAGCTTCATTGTTCTCATCTCATTTCATACACTCTTTCAAGAAAGTCTGTGCTGTGCTGGTGTTTCTAAAATTGGGGATTTGGAAAGTTATTCTTGGTGGATGACAAGGGTCTGCTATATTTTTTGTGGTTCAAAGGGATCAAGAGTAGGGCTGCTGACAGTGCTTGGCTCATCAATATCAATCAAAGCCTTCTTTTTGCCTCTGTAGAAAGAAATCTGTCCTTCAATTCCATTTCTTCTACCTCTTTCTCTACATCAGGAAGTCCACTGAGTTTCTTTATTTTTTCCTGTATATGAGTTTCTTAAATGAGTTCCTTTTTTTTTTTAACTTTGAAATAGTTTTATTGGCTCATAAGACCTTTGCATATTAAAAAAATTCCCAAAGCTCTATGCAGTATTAAATCACTATTACATTTTTTACCAATTAAAACTACCCAGAATATACATTTTTTTTAAGATTTTATTTATTCATTATAGAGAGGGGGGGAGAGAGAGAGAGAGAGAGAGAGAGAGAGAGAGAGAGAGAGAGAGAGAAGGGGGGGAGGAGCAGGAAGCATCAACTCCCATATGTGCCTTGACCAGGCAAGCCCAGGGTTTTGAACCGGCAACCTCAGTGTTTCTAGGTTGACGCTTTATCCACTGCGCCACCACAGGTCAGGCAGAATATACATTTTTTAAAGAAAAAAAAATCCTACAGAACTGAATTCTGAAATGACATTATGACTTAAATACTATGACAAAATAGATAATTCCTTACAACATCAATTCATTGCACAAAGCTGCCAGATGCTTCATAAGCATAACCATTGCAGAGTACAAATGAACACAATTTCAACAGTACACATTTAGTTGAAGTAATTGTGCATCCACCTAAGTTACTCTCAAATTTCTGACAAGAAAAGTTGGTCTGGGCCCTGGCCAGTTGGCTCAGCAGTAGAGCATTGGCCCCACGTGTGGAAGTCCCAGATTCAATTTCTGGTCAGGGCACACAGAAGTGACCATCTACTTTGCCACCCCTCCCCCTCTCTCTCTTTCTCTTCTTCTCCTGCAGCCATGGCTCAAATGATTTGAGCAAGTTGGCCCTACATGATCAATGAGGATATCTCTATAGCCTCACCTCAGGTGCTAAAATAGTTTGGTTGCTGAGCAACAGAGTAGCAGCCCCAGATGGGCAGAGCATTGCCCAGTAGGGGGCTTGCTGGGTGGATCCCAGTTGGGGTGCATACAGGAACCTTTCTGTCTGCTTTCCCACCTCTCACTTAATTTATAAAAAAAAAAAAAGTTGGTCTATTTTAACTGAGTTTCTTCTTCTTCTTTTGTAAAGGCAAACCAGAGCCACTGGTGTTCCACATTCCTCAGTCCTTTTTTGATGCCCTGCAACAGAGAATATCTATAGGAAGCACAAAAAAACGGCTACCCAATTCCACTACAGGTATGGGATTTTTTCATCAGGAATAGCAGCAAATGTCTTGACCTTAGAGAATTATGTTTGAAAAAATAATGTGGAATTTTCAGGATTAGGACTTCTAGCCACAGTCTGAGAGCATAAAGCAGGGGTCCCCAAACTACAGCCCGCAGGTCACATGCAGCCCCCTGAGGCCATTTATCCGGCCCCCACCACACTTCCAGAAGGGGCACCTCTTTCATTGGTGGTCAGTGAGAGGAGCATAGTTCCCACTGAAATACTGGTCAGTTTATTGATTTAAATTTACTTGTTCTTTATTTTAAATATTGTATTTGTTCCCATTTTGTTTTTTTACTTTAAAATAAGATATGTGCAGTGTGCATAGGGATTTGTTCATAGTTTTTTTTTATAGTCCGGCCCTCCAATGGTCTGAGGGACAGTGAACTGGCCCCCTGTGTAAAAAGTTTGGGGACCCCTGGCATAAAGCCCTAGCCAGTCAGCTCTTGGAATAATGATCATACTTTTCAGTTATCCCATACTGACTCCGGTGCAAGTTAATGGAACAATTCAGAAAGCGCAGACTTGGTAAAAGAACAACAATGAAGTGCAATGCAGATGCCCACCAAGAAGTTTGATATTTTCTAGATATGAATCAATTTCAACAAAAGCATTGTGAGCTCCAATTGTTATCTGGGCTGGCTTCTTGGAAGCATATTATAGTATGTATCAAAAACTAACTTAGATTTTGTGATTCCCAATTTTTGATAAAGGAAATTTTTTATTTGTTTGTTTGTTTTATTAAGTGGGGCAGAGAGATAGAGTCCCACATGTGCCCCGATGGGGATCCACCCAGCAAGCCCCTTTCTGGGCAATACTCTGCCCATCTTTGGCCATTGCTCCATTGTTCAGCAACCAAGCTATTTTAATGCCTGAGGCAAGGCCATGGAACCATCCTCATCACCCAGGGCCAACTTGCTCTAACTAGTCGAGCCATGGCTGTAGGAGCAAGAGAGAGAGAGGGAGAAAGGGGGGAGGGAGAGGTGCAGAGAAGCAGATGATCGCTTCTTCTATGTGCCCTGACCAGGAATTGAACCTGTAACTTCCACACACCTGGCCAATATTCTACCACTGAGCCAACCGGCCAAGGCCGAAGATTTTATTTTTATAGTAATTCTTAGGCTTGGAACACTTTATTATTACTTTATTTTGGTACTTATTTCTTGGTTTTATATAACATCTTTCTACTAGACATCTCAACATACTTATTGGGGAGTATAAGGAAATAAGAGAAAAAAAAGGAGGAAGAAAGGATTTCTCAGTGACAAGAGTAACTACAGTTAGAAATCCATGCTATTTCTTCGGCAAATTGTTATTTGGTGATATAATACGGGCTGTGGGACTGTGTAAGGTTTAATTCTGGTTTTGAATAATGCAAGCTGAGGCCCTGGCCAGTTGGCTCAGTGGTAGAGCATCGGCCTGGCGTGCAGGAGTCCCAGGTTCGATTCCCGGCCGGGGCACACAAGAGAAGCACCCATCTGCTTCTCCACCCCTCCCTCTCTCCTTCCTCTCTGTCTCTCTCTTCCCCTCCTGCAGCCAAGGCTCCATTGGAGCAAAGTTTGCCCGGGCACTGAGGATGGCTCTGTGGCCTCTGCCTCAGGCGCTAGAATGGCTCTGATTGCGGCAGAGTGACACTCCAGATGGGCAGAGCGTCGCCCCCTGGTGGGCATGCCGGGTGGATCTCGGTCTGGCACATGCAGAAGTCTGTCTGACTGCCTCCCCGTTTCCAGCTTCAGAAAAATACACACACAAAAAAAGAATAATGCAAGCTGTTAATTACTGTTTACAGCAGGGGTCTCAAACTCAACTCAGCATGTGGGCCGCAGAGCAAGATCACAGCCTTTCGGCGGGTGCACTAGGTCTACAAAAGGCAACTGTTATGCAACACTTTTCTCACTGCAGTTGAAAACAAAAAAAAATCAGTACAACAAGCACAATTGTACATGCAGTTTACTCAGTGTCACAAAACGACCAGAAACTGTAGTTCGCATCACAATTGCTGTTAACTAAGCTAATATCTAGCTAGGATGCTAGAGAAATGAAAAATACAAGTAGGCCCCTAGGCTTACTTAATTTTATCTAAAATATTTTGAACTTCGTGGATTAGTCTGCGGGCCGCACAAAATTGTTTGGCGGGCCGCATGCGGCCCGCGGGCCGCGAGTTTGAGACCCCTGGTTTAGGGCCATGAAAATCTTTGTATTCACAGCTTATCTACCTAATTTTTGAAGCAGTGTTGATTCTTCTGGGGGTTTTTTTGTGACAGAGACAGAGAGAAGGACAGACAGGGACAGACAGACAGGAAGAGAGAGATGAGAAGCGTCAATTTTTCATTGTGGCACCTTAGTTGTTCATTGATTGCTTTCTTTTTTTTTTTTTTTTTGGATTTTTCTGAAGCTGGAAACAGGGAGAGACAGTCAGACAGACTCCCGCATGCGCCCGACCGGGATCCACCCGGCACGCTCACCAGGGGCGATGCTCTGCCCACCAGGGGGCGATGCTCTGCCCCTCTGGGGCGTCACTCTGACATGACCAGAGCCACTCTAGCACCTGGGGCAGAGGCCAAGGAGCCATCCCCAGCACCCGGGCCATCTTTGCTCCAATGGAGCCTTGGCTGAGGGAGGGGAAGAGAGAGACAGAGAGGAAGGGGGTGGTGGAGAAGCAAATGGGCGCCTCCCCCCATGTGCCCCGGCCTGGAATCGAACCTGGGTCCCCCGCACGCCAGGCCGACGCTCTACCGCCGAGCCAACCAGCCAGGGCCTCATTGATTGCTTTCTAATATGTGCCTTGACCAGAGGGCTACAGCATTCTAAGTGACCCCTTGCTCAAGCCAGCAACCTTGGGCTCAAGCTGGCGAGCCTTGCTCAAACCAGATGAGCCCATGCTCAAGCTGGTGACCTCGAGGTTTCAAACCTGGTCCTCTGTATCCCAGTCCGACACTCTATCCACTGCGCCACCACCTGGTCAGGCTCATTGTGGCTCCTTAGTTGTTCATTGATTGCTTTCTCATACATGCCTTAACCAGGGAGTTACAGCAGAACAAGTGACCCCTTGCTCAAGCCAGCGACCATGGGGTTGTGTCTATGATCCCACACTTAAGCCACCGACCCCTTACTCAAGCTGGTGAGCTCATGCTCAAGCCAGATGAGCTCACGCTCAAGCCAGTGACCTCAGGGTTTCATAGCTGGGTCCTCTGCATCCTAGTCTAACTCCACTGCGCCACTGCCTGG
This sequence comes from Saccopteryx leptura, assembly GCF_036850995.1. Lineage (NCBI taxonomy): Eukaryota > Metazoa > Chordata > Mammalia > Chiroptera > Emballonuridae > Saccopteryx > Saccopteryx leptura. The sequence goes on from NC_089505.1 coordinate 247,151,175, forward strand.
TCAGGCTCTTTCTTCTAGTTTAAACTTTTGGTCTAGTACATTAATTTTAATCCATCCCTTAGCTAGTTTTGCAGACTTTTGGTGGAACCCCTTTATAATCCTGCAGGCATGGTAATGGATTGGCAACCAAATTAGCAGGCTTAAACTCCATGTAATTATTTTAAGGACTATGATTTGACCTCTGATATATCTAAAGTTGCAAGAGATTATAAGAAGCATTTTTAATGGACTCCTGTGCATGTAACTTTACCAAACAAAGAAACAAGTTTCTAAGGAACTAGAAATAAATAGCATCTCAAAGAAGCATCAGAGACTTTATGCAACAGAAATTCTAGATATATCATATTAATGTCAAACCCTACTATATATTTGCCTCTAGATTTTCTTTTTTAAAAATGCTGAGATTCACCCTGGCCAGATGGCTCGGTTGGCTGGAGTGTTGTCCCGAAGCACAGAGGTTGCCAGTTCAATCCCCAGTCAGAACACGTACAGGAACAGATCTGTGTTCCTGTCTCTCTCTCCCTGCCTTTCTCTCTTTCTCTCTCTCAAATCAGTAAATTAAAAAAAGAATCCCACTCCTGTGCCCCTTTCTCTCTCTTCTCTCCATAATCAATAAATAAAATTTTAAAAATAAAAAAGTTTTTAAAAATGCCTGACCTGTGCTGGCACAGTAGATAAAGCGTCGCCCTGGAATGCTGAGGTTGCTGTTCGAAACCCCGGGCTTGCCTGGTCAAGACACATTCAGAAAGCAACTACTACAAGTAGGAGCTTATCACTCCTAGTCCCCCCTTTCTCTTTCCTTTATCCATAATCAATAAATAAAATTTTAAAAATAGTTTAAATATAAGATTCTATAAGGCAAGAATAGCACTGCACTGAAGTATCTAGAAAGAAACTGGGTAAGAAATAGTGTAAGAGAATGTTATTTTCTTGGTAGTCTAATTTTATTCCCTTTTTACATTGAAGCTTTTGTTCGAAAAGATGCCTTGCCGTTGGGAACCTTTTCCAAGTATACCTGGCATATCACCAATATCCTGCAAGTTAAACAAATCTTAGATACCCCCGAGGTAAGAGTTTATTTCTACAGTAGTGGGAAGTAAGAGAGGGAAGCAAGTGCAGAAAGTATGTATGTACCAGTTCCTTGAGTTACAGACAACAAAAACAATTCTTTTTTTTCGTATTAAGAGATTATTCAGCCCTGGCTGGTGGTGCGGTAGATAATGTCATCCTGGGGCGCTGAGGTTGCCAGTTTGATCCTGGGGTTGCTGGCTCTGTCCTGGGGTCACCAGCTCAGTCCTGAGGATGCCACCTCAACCCCAAGATCTCTAGTTCGAGCCGGGTCAGGGTACAGTAAGGGCACCTATGAGAAGCAGTTAGTGGATGCACAACTAAATGGAACAATGAGTTGATGCTTCTCTCTCTCTCTCTCTCTCTCTCTGTTCCCCCCTTCCTTTCTCTCAAATCAATGGGGGGGAAGAGATATTTTTAAAGTACTTTAAAAAAATTTTTTTAAAGATTTTACTTACTCATTTTAGAGAGGAGAGAGAGAAAGAGAGAGAAGGGAGGGGAAGGAGCAGGAAGCATCAATTCCCATATGTGCCTTGACCAGGCAAGCCCAGGGTTTTGAACCAGCAACCTCAACATTCCAGGTCTATGCTTTATCCACTGGACCACCACAGGTCAGGCCAAAAAAAAGAGATTATTCAGATATTTATAGCTGTATAGTGCTGATTGATTTTAATGGGTATTACCTCAAGCTTGAAAAAGTATCTTAAATTGGCATATTCTTTTAAGAAATTGGAGTATTTTTCTTTGCCTTTGGGATCAGAAAACAGGGATGATTTTTTTTGTAAATCAAATAATCTATTAGCTGTGGTGAGCTCTAGATTAACTGGCAGGCAGCTAAAAAATATATAAATAATTTGAGATGATATACTATTTGTGAAATTAGTGGACCCAGCAAAATTAAACACACCTTCCCAAACTGCAATTTAGTTCCGAGAGAAATGACCCTTAGTTTTTGTTCTTTTTCACAGAGAAATATTAGATACTTTTGAACATTTATTTTTTAAGAAAACCCTGAAAATTTGAGGATTTCCCCTTTTTACAATAATGGGAAAAGTGTACAATCGTGTAGAATATCAGTATAATGTGATGTGATGCATTTAGAGTAACTGGTCAAACGGAGGTAGAAAGAGACTTTGCATGGAGCATGGGGGGCATGATGTGTGTAGAAGGTGTTACATTGAATGGGACACTTGAAACCATGTCAACACAATAAATTAAAAATATAATAATTTTTTTTAATGTCAAAAAACAATTGGAGAGTAGCTGAATTTTGCCTTGGCCTGATAGCTTGGTTTGTTAGAATGTTATCCCAATATGCAAGGGTTGTGGGTTCGATCCCCAGTCAGAGCACATACAGGAGCAGATCGATGTTTCTGTCTTCCTCTCTCTCCCTTCCTTTATCTATAAAATCAGTCAATTTTTTTTTAAAAATAAATATTCAAAAAAAGAGTACCTTAATTTCAGGGCATTGTTATGTTCAGAAGAAGAATAAATTGTTTGGTAGCTATAGAACTTGTGAACCCTGGAGAACTATATAAGCACTAAAGACATTTGAGGAACTTTCTTAAATGCAGGATATTACAGAGGCAGCTTCTAGCCTGGAACAGTGGTATTTAGGGAGGCAATGAGCAACCCAGACCAAAAGCAAGTGAGGAAAGAAAGCTAATAATCTTTGCGCTTCTGTCTGTTGGGCGTTATTTACCTGTATCACCTCATTCATGTATTTTGCAGATGAGAAACAGGCTTTGAGAAGTTCATCCTGCTGTTTAGTGGCAAAGACAAAAGTTCAGTTCAAGTTCTGTCTGGCTCAGTCCCAAGGATGATGTGAAGCACAAAGGATGGTGAGGTCAGCTGTAGGTGTTATCAATAGAGATTTTAGGAGAATGGTCTAGCACAGAAATTGGGGAAGGAAAAAAAAATTATAGAGCAGGTCTGTGCCAGATGTGGTCATATAGCCATGAGGATGTTCAGTTCACTATGGTTTGGCTGGGGTTCAAATTAAAGTTATAGAGAATAAAGGAAAGCTAGGTCATGAATGGTGTAAGAAAGAAAAGGCAGATTTTGTTGACAGAATTTACTTGAAAATACAAGGGGAAAAAAATACAAGGGGAAGTTTTAATTAATTTGAATGTGCTTAATAAGGAGAAATGAATACTACACATAAAATATCTGTTCTCATCCAAGTGTTTGTCTACTTAGAAAGTTTTTCTTTCTCTCCTTTGTCTTGGTATTGCCTCCTTGTCCAGATGCCCTTGGAAATTACCCGTAGTTTTATCCAGAACCGGGATGGGACTTATGAGCTGTTTAAATGTCCTAAAGTGGAAGTGGAAAGCATAGCAGAAACCTATGGTCGTATGGAAAAGCAACCAGTGCTACGACCCTTGGAACTAAAAACGTTTCTCAAAGTTGGTAAGGATTGGTTTCAATAGTGCATCTCCCTGTAAAGGTCAACTTAGGTGTACTACATTGTCGTAGACTTTAGATCTTGACCTTAAACAAAAAAGGCACATTTATTCATCTTGTAAAGGTAATCCTGGGATAAGGTATTTTGTTTCATTTGGGCCAGGGCTTTAAAAATTAAATTATAGAAAAAATACTTGTTCATTATAGAGAAATCATAGATTTTATAAAGAAGAAATATAAAAACTACTGTACTCCCACTCACCATAGACAACATCACCATGAAAATAATATGTCCACTTCCAAAACTCTTTTCTGTGTGTGAAGAGTTTCTAAAACATGGGATCATATCTCAGCTGCCTTTCCACTTAAAAATATATAATTAACAGTTCTCCATGTCTGTCTTTATTTTTATTTTTTACTATTTTTATTGTTCTAAAACATACATAACAAAATTTACCATTTTAACTAGTTTCAAGTTCTCTGACATGAAGTACATTCACATTTTTTGTGCAACCATCACCACCATTCATCTCCAGAAGTTTTTCATCTTTTGCAACTGAAACTGTACCCATTAAACACTAACTCCCCACTCTGCCTGCTTGTAGCCCTTGGCAACCACCATTCTCCTCTCTGTCTCTTTGAATTTGAATATTCTAGGTTTTTCCATGTTGTAGCAGGTGAGACAGAACAGAGAGAGAGAAATACAGAAAGAGGGACAGACAGACAGGAAGAGAGAGAGAGATGAGAAGCATCAATTCTTTGTTGTGGCATCTGAGTTGTTTATTGATTGCTTTCTAATATGTGCCTTGACCAAGGGGCTGCAGCAAAGTAAGTGACCCCTTGCTCGAACCAGCGACCTTGGGCTCTAAGCCAGAGACCTTGGGCTTCAAGCGAGCAACCTCTGGGCTCAAGCTAGCGACCATGGGGTCATGTCTATGATCCCACGCTCAAGCTGGTGAGCCTGTGCTCAAGCGGATGAGCCTGTGCTCAAGCGGATGAGCCTACACTCTAGCTGGCGGCCTTGGGGTTTTGAACCTGGGTCCTCTGCATCCCAGTCCGACACTCTATCCTCTGTGCTACCGCTTGGTCAGGCTGTTTTGTCACCTTTTAAATTTGTATTATCCTCAGTATTAATGAGAACAAACTTTCATATTAGTCTTTTGTATATGATAAATTGCTTTTTGCATTTTTTTTTTTGCTTTTTGTATTTTTAATAAAATAAAATTTTATTTTTATATTAAGTAAAGTATTTTATGGTATATAAATACTGAGATCTCTGTATAATAATTTAATAATAATGATGACGGTAACAAGTGGCACTGATGAGCACCTACTGTGCCAAGTATTATCTTAGTGATTTACGATGCATTAATTAATTTAATGCTCATCGTCTCACTGAGAGGTAGATTCTGTGATCCCTAGTTACAGATGAGTAAACTGAGAAGATAGGTTTAGTCTTTCTGCTTAGTTATACAACTAGTAAGTGGTAGAGCTAGGCTTCAATTCCAGGCAGTTTTGGACTTCAAAGCCTGTACTTCTAACCTCTAGTACTTCTTCTTCCACTGATTAGACTATAAGCTCTTCCTTGGCAGTGAACTATGTCACTTTTGTTCATCACTGTACCCCAAGATAACATTGTGCCTGGCTGATAATAGGCACTCAATAAAGACTTGTTGGCCTGACCTGTGGTGACGCAGTGGATAAAGTGTCGACCTCGAATGCTGAGATCGCCGGTTCAAAACCCTGGGCTTGCCTGGTCAAGGCACATATGGGAGTTGATGCTTCCTGCTCCTCCCTTCTCTCTCTCTCTCTCTCTCTCCTGTTTAAAATGAATAAATAAAGTCTTAAAAAAAAAAAGACTTGTTGAATGAAGAATGAATGAATGAGTGGCAGCCACAATTTTAATTACCTTAGCATTGCCATGTGTCTCATTCATTTCTCTAATTGTATACTTATTCTTTTAGAAGTTTAGAATTTATAATTATTTTGTCAAATTCTTGTATTTCTAGAATAAATCCTAGTTGGTATTTTTTTCTTTTGAGATACATATATATTCTATTTGCTATTTTGGGTCTTTTTTTGGGGGGAGGTTGTTTTATTTTGTTTTTAAAGATTTTATTTATTGATTTTACAGAGAGAGGGATGGACGAGAAGTAGTTTCTTCACTCTAGATGTTCATTGGTTGCTTGTGGTATGTGCCTTGACCGGGCAAGCCTAGGGTTTCGAACCAGTAACCTCAGCATTCCAGGTCAATGCTTTATCCACTGCGCCATCACAAGTCAGACTATTTGCTATTTTGAGAGGCAGGAAGGGAGAAGAGAGATGAGAAGCATCAACTCATAGTTGCTTCACTTTTGTTGTTCTTTGCCTCTCATACATGACCTGACCAAGGGGCTCAAGCTGAGCCAGTGACCCCTTGCTCAAGCCAGTGACTTTGGGCTCAGGTGGTAACTGCCTACAATTTCCTTTTTGGAGGCTTTTTGTTGGGTTTTGGTAAAAGTTATATAAAAAATAATTCTGGAAAGCTTTGGAACAAATTTTCTTAGGACATACCCATTCCATGAATGTTTAAAAGAATTATTCTCATACTTAACCCTTTCTTGCAGGTAATTCTCTAAAATATGTTCAATTTCTCTTGATTTACATTTGCACTTATAGTTTATATATTTTCTTGAATTAATTTTTATAATTTATATTTTTCCCCAAACTCATCCATTTTTATCCCAAATTTAAATTATGTTATAAAAATTAAAAAACAGTAACATTTAAAATAGAGTCAGGAGAGTAGAGAGAGAACTCTCATGTACACATCACTCAGTGCACACTACTGATCCCAATAGGAAGAGAGGTGCTTTGCATCTCCAATAGACAAGTGAAACTCCTCTACCTAAGCAGGAGGAAGAAGAAATTCTTCCTTGCCCTGTAGCAGCTTAGACACTGGGAAATTGAAAAGTCATTATTCTTTGAACTTTCAGTTTCCTCCAATAGTTTCTTCTATTACAAGAGCTTCGCCTGACCAGGCGCTGGCGCAGTGGATAGAACGTCGGACTGGGATGCGGAGGATCCAGGTTTGAGACCCTGAGGTCGCCAGCTTAAGCGTGGACTCATCTGGTTTGGGCAAAGCTCACCAGCTTGGACCCAAGGTCGCTGGCTCGAGCAAGGGGTTACTCGGTCTGCTGAAGACCCACGGTCAAGGCACATATGAGAAAACAATCAATGAACAACTAAGGTGTCACAACGAAAATTGATGGTTGATGCTTCTCATCTCTCTCCATTTCCTGTCTGTCTGTCCCTATCTATCCCTCTCTCTGAATCTCTGTATCTCTAAAAAATAAAATTAAATAAAAAAAAAAAGCTTCTCTCAAGCCTTTGAAAGAGCAGTCCTCTCCTCTCTGTTGTTTCTCTAGGCTTACTGTGGCGGTTCACTATCTGACTACATGTCCCCAGTTACAGTTCTTTGTTATTCCCTAATAAACCCATTTTACTGGAGAAATATCTGGCTATTTGTTTAAGGTCAACAGTGTAGATTTTAATAACTTTTGGTGTAGATTATCATCACATAACTTTTAAAATCTACTCTAACTCTGAAATTATATTCTATCAGAATTTTGTCTGTTTTATGGGGGTTTTTTTCCAAAAAAATTGGCTTTTGTATTTATCCAGTTCTAAATTTGTTTTATTTTATTTTATTTATTCATTTTTAGAGAGGGAGAGAGAAAGACAAAGAGGGAGAGAGAGGAGAGAGAGACAGAGAGAGAGAGAAGGGAGGAGGAGCTGGAAGCATCAACTCCCATATGTGCCTTGACCAGGCAAGCCCAGGGTTTCAAACCGGCGACCTCAGCATTTCCAGGTCGACGCTTTATCCACTGCGTCACCACAGGTCAGGCTTAAATTTGTTTTAATTATTTTTTGCTTTTGTATGTATGTCTCCTAGCTCTTTAAATATTTTTCTTGGAATTATTTTATTTTTGTAACTTTTAAATGGCATTCTCAGTTAATATTGTAAATTCATGTTTGATATAAAAACATTTAAAGTTCTTATTATTAATATATAAATAGTGTATAATTGTAGTTTAGTTTCTGTCTTCATTACTTTGCATTTAAATTTTCAGTTGGTTGAGGCTTTTTATTTTTATATTGTTATCAATTTCTAATTTTATTATTTTGAGGTAAAAAAATATACCTTTTCAATTTCTATTTATTAAGGAATTTAGAACTATTTTCTCACTAACCTAATATATGAATTTGGGCTAGTGATGATATTTATCTAATATAAAGTCTTACATAGCTTTAAAATAAGTCATATTTTAGCATGACCAGGTGGTGGCGCAGTGGCTAGAGTGTCGACCTGGAACCCTGAGGACCCAGGCTTGAAAAACAGGTCAGGCCCTGGCCGGTTGGCTCAGTGGTAGAGCGTCAGCCTGGCGTGCGGAAGTCCCGGGTTGGATTCCCAGCCAGGGCACACAGGAGAAGCGCCCATCTGCTTCTCCACCCCTCCCCCTCTCCTTCTCTGTCTCTCTCTTCCCCTTCCGCAGCTGAGGCTCCATTGGAGCAAAAGATGGCCTGGGCACTGGGGATGGCACCTTGGCCTTTGCCCCAGGCGCTGGAGTGGCTCTGATTGCGACAGAGCGACACCCTGGATGGGCAGAGCGTCGCCCCCTGGTGGGCATGCCGGGTGGATCCCGGTCGGGTGCATGCGGGAGTCTGTCTGACTGCCTCCCTATTTCCAGCTTCAGAAAAATACAAAAAAAAAAAACAAAAACTGAGGTCACCGACTTGAGCACAAGCTCATCCAGCTTGAGTGTGGAATCATAAATATGACCCCATGGTCACTGGCTTGAGCCCAAGGTCTCTGACTTGAGCAAGGGTTCACTGGCTCAGCTGGAGCCCCCCCAATCAAGGCATGTATAAAAAAGCAATCAATCGCCTGGCATGTGGTGGTACAGTGAGTAAAGCATCGACCTGGAATGCTGAGGTTGCTGGTTTGAAACCTGGGCTTGCCTGGTCAAGGCAGATATGGGAGTTGATACTTTCTTCTCCTCCCCTCTTTTCTCTCTCTCTCTCACTCTCTCCTCTATAAAATGAATAAATAAAATCTTTTTAAAAAGAGAGAAAGCAATCAATAAACAACTAAGTGCCGCAATTACAAGTTGTGGCTTCTCATCTCGCTCCCTTCCTGTCTGTCTGCCCCTGTCTCTTTCTCTCAAAAAAATTTTTTGAGGCCCTGGCTGGTTGGCTCAGTGGTAGAGCGTCGGCCTGGCGTCCCGGGTTCAGTTCCTGGCCAGGGCACACAGGAGAAGCGCCCATCTGCTTCTCCACCCCTCCCCCTCTCCTTCCTCTCTGTCTCTCTCTTCCCCTCCCGCAGCCAAGGCTCCATTGGAGCAAAGTTGGCCCGGGCACTGAGGATGGCTCCATGGCCTCTGCCTCAGGCACTAGAATGGCTCTGGTTGCAACAGAGCAATGGCCCAGATGGGCTGAGCATCGCCCCCTGGTGGGCATGCCAGGTGGATCCCAGTCGGGCGCATGCTGGAGTCTGTCTGACTGCCTCCCCATTTCCAACTTCAGAGAAATACAAAAAAAAATTTTTTTTTGCCTGACCTGTGGTGGTGCAGTGGATAAAGCGTCAACCTGGAAAACTGAGGTCGCTGGTTCAAAACCCTGGACTTGCCTGGTCAAGGCACATATGGGTGTTGATGCTTCCTGCTCCTACCCCCTTCTCTCTCTCTCTCTCTCTCTCTCTCTCTCTCTCTCTCTCCTCTCTCAAATGAATAAATAAAATCTTAAAAAAAATTTTTTAATGAGTCATATTTTAAAATTTGTCTTCTTTATCTTCATTTATTATCTCTGAACTGCTAAAGACTGAAGAGTTGCCTGACCATGTGGTGGCGCAGTTTGTAGAGCATTGGCCTGGGACACTGAGGACCCAAGTTTGAAACCCCAAGGTCGCTGGCTTGAGCGCTGGCTCATCTGGCTTGAGTGCAAACTCACCGGCTTGAGCGCTGGCTCATCTGGCTTGAGTGCAAACTCACCAGCTTGAGCGCTGGGTCTCTGGCTTGAGCATGGGATCATAGACATGACCCCATAGTAGCTGGCTTGAAGCTCAAGGTTGCTGACTTGAGCCCAAGGTCGCTGGTTTGAGCAAGGGGTCATTAGCTCTACTGGAGCCCCCTGGTCAAGGCACATATGAGAAAGCAGTCAATAACAACTAAGGTGCCACAACTATGAGTTTATGCTTCTCATTTCTCTACTTTCCTGTCTCTCTTTTGCGCTAAAAAAAAAAAAAAAAAAGACTGAAGAGTCGTGATACAATTTCCTATTACAATTCTTTTCCTCAGAATGTCTTCTATTTCTACGAGTTTAAGTATTGTAATGCAGTATTTTTGACACATCAGAGTTATTGACAGATGTTGTATCTACCTTAAACAAAGTCCAATATTTCTCCAGCAAAATAAGTTTATTTGGGAACAATAAAGAATTGCAGTTTAGGATATGCAGCCTAATGGCAAATCTTGTGCAAGTCCAGGGAACAAAGGTGAGGAACTGTTTTTTTATAGAGGAAAGGGGGCTGTTTATTTTTTTTTTTTTTTCTGAAGCTGGAAACGGGGAGAGACAGTCAGACAGATTCCTGCATGCGCCCGACCAGGATCCACCGGGCACGCCCACCAGGGGCGAGGCTCTGCCCACCAGGGGGCAATGCTCTGCCTCTGCCTCTCCGGGCATCGCTCTGCCGCGACTAGAGCCACTCTAGCGCCTGGGGCAGAGGCCAAGGAGCCATCCCCAGCGCCCAGGCCATCTTTGCTCCAATGGAGCCTTGGCTGCGGAAGGGGAAGAGAGAGACAGAGAGGAAGGAGGGGGGGTGGAGAAGAAAATGGGCGCTTCTCCTATGTGCCCTGGCCGGGAATCGAACCTGGGTCCCCCGCACGCCAGGCCGACGCTCTACCGCTGAGCCAACCGGCCAGGGCTATTTTTTTTTATGAATAAATTTTTATTAATTTTAATGGGGTGACATCAATAAATCAGGGTACATATATTCAAAGGAAACATGTCCAGGTTATCTTGTCATTCAATTATGTTGCATACCCATCACCCAAAGTCAGATTGTCCTCCGTCACCTTCTATCTAGTTTTCTTTGTGACCCTCCCCCTCCCCCTCCCTGAAAGGGGGCTGTTTAAAGGGGATTGTTGTAAACAATGAGGAATGTAAACATTGGAGGAAAGAGGGAGTTTGAAGTGTAGTGACTTTTCATTGGCTGAGTAGTTGCCATGTGAGACAATTCTTCCTTCTTTAGTGGAGTAGAAACACATCTTCATGAGGAGATGGAAAGTATTCTTGTCCTGTTTGGGGTAACTGTCAATGAGTGGTAGAGATCTGAGAGCTCCCCGCTTAGGCTCTTCCAAGTCTAATTTAAATGAGGTTTCTGTTTATTGATCTTCACATTGTCAATGTAAATTATATATGGTACTTGTCTTAGTCCATGGAAGCTGCTATACAGAATATCATAAACTAGGTGACTTTTTTTTTTCTTTTTTTAGTTAGAGAGAAAGACAGGAAAGGAGAGATGAAAAATCATAGTTGTAGCACCTTAGTTGTTCGTTGATTGCTTTCTCAATGTGTCTTGACGTAGGGGTGGGGGATTCCAGCCAAGCCAGTGACCTTGGGGTCATGTCTATGATCCCATGCTCAGGCCAGCAACCCTATGCTCAAGCTGATGAACCTTACTCAAACCAGAGGAGCCCGCACTCAAGTTGGCGACCACAAGGTTTCGAACCTGGGACCTCTGCATCCCAGTCCTATGCTTTATCCATTGCACCACTGCCTGGTCAGGCTAAATCAGGCATGGCCAACAGTTTTTGCCCCCAGGCCAGATTAGAAAGGAAACTTTTTTCACGGGCTGGATGAAATATTAAAATAAAAAAATGTTGCCTGGGCCCTGGCCGGTTGGCTCAGTGGTAGAGCGTCGGCCTGGCGTGCAGAAGTCCCGGGTTTGATTCCCAGCCAGGGCACACAGGAGAAGCGCCCATCTGCTTCTCCACTCCTCCCCCTCTCCTTCCTCTCTGTCTCTCTCTTCCCCTCCCGCAGCCAAGGCTGCACTGGAGCAAAGATGGCCTGGGCGTTAGGGATGGCTCCTTGGCCTCTGCCCCAGGCGCTAGAGTGGCTCTGGTCGCAACAGAGCGACCCCCCGGAGGGGCAGAGCGTCGCCCCCTGGTGGGCGTGCCAGGTGGATCCTGGTCGGGAGCATGCGGGAGTCTGTCTGTCTCTCCCCGTTTCCAGCTTCAGAAAAATACAGAAAAAAGAGAAACAAAAAAAATGTTGCCTGACCTGTGGTGGCGCAGTGGATAAAGTGTCGACCTGGGAACGCTGAGGTCGCTGGTTCAAAACCCTGGGCTTGCCTGGCCAAGGCACATATGAGAGTTGATGCTTTCTGCTCCTCTCCCTTCTCTCTCTCTCTCTTTTACTCTCTTTCTCTCTCTGTGTCTCTCTAAAAAGAACTGAATAAAGTTAAAAATAAAATTAAAAAATGTTAAATACAAAAACGATTTAAGTAAACAAAATTTTATTATGTAATTTGTTTATGAATAAATGTGAGTGAAAAAATTTTAATATACAATATTATTTTAATAAAATATAATTACATACCGTATAAATATCCAAACTGTATCACAATCAATCAAAACAATATTCAATTAATAGAATGAGCTTGAAGAGGTTATATCATAAATAAAACAATTATTTCGTTTTACAAACAGCCTGGACACGTTTTCAGTTATCAACTGCAGCTATTGTGTATGCTACAATGCCACTTGATTCAGCACATTTGACCACAAAAATAATGAATTGTTTGACCTTGGATGTGCACTTGCAAACTCCGCCTAAAAGAATGTGGGTTTCACATAGCCGCTAAACGTCAAACAGTACATATCGAGTACAGACAAGTACAAAAGTTGTAAATTTTTATAATGGAATTTTTTTTTTTTTTTTTTTTTTTTTTTTCATTTTTCTGAAGCTGGAAACGGGGAGAGACAGTCAGACAGACTCCCGCATGCGCCCGACCGGGATCCACCCGGCACGCCCACCAGGGGCGACGCTCTGCCCACCAGGGGGCGATGCTCTGCCCATCCTGGGCGTCGCCATATTGCGACCAGAGCCACTCTAGCGCCTGAGGCGGAGGCCACAGAGCCATCCCCAGCGCCCGGGCCATCTTTGCTCCAATGGAGCCTCGGCTGCGGGAGGGGAAGAGAGAGACAGAGAGGAAAGCGCGGCGGAGGGGTGGAGAAGCAAATGGGCGCTTCTCCTATGTGCCCTGGCCGGGAATCGAACCCGGGTCCTCCGCACGCTAGGCCGACGCTCTACCGCTGAGCCAACCGGCCAGGGCGGAATTTTTTTAAAAAATAAAGAAGTATCATAAATCCATTTGACCAATTATTGAAAGTTAACCCTAGATTATTCACACGCGGAATTCTTTTCCACGTATCACTATCTTCTTAAATATCTTGATTTCCAATAATCAAAGATGCTTCTGCTTCTGAGTAGCTGAGATTTTAAAGTAGTGGAGAATATTAAAAATCTAATCGCATGCTGGGCCCTAGCCGGTTGGCTCAGCGGTAGAGCGTCGGCCTGGCGTGCAGGAGTCCCGGGTTCGATTCCCGGCTAGGGCACACAGGAGAAGTGCCCATCTGCTTCTCCACCCCTCCCCCTCTCCTTCCTCTCTGTTCTCTCTTCCCCTCCTGCAGCCGAGGCTCCATTGGAGCAAAGATGACCCGGGCTCTGGGGATGGCTCTGTGGCCTCTGCCTCAGGCGCTAGAATGGCTCTGGATGCAACAGAGCGATGCCCCAGAGGGGCAGAACATCGCCCCTGGTGGGCATGCCTGGTGGATCCCGGTCAGGCGCATGCGAGAGTCTGTCTGACTGCCTCCCCGTTTCCAGCTTCAGCTTCGGAAAAATGAAAAAAAAAAAAAAAAGTCGCGGGCTGCATGATCTCATTACAGGGGCCGGATCCGGCTCGCAGGCTGTATGTTGGCTATGCCTGGGCTAAACTGTGTTTCTTACAAACAAGAGCAAAATATTTATCTTAGTTTGGGAGGCTGGGAAGTCCAAGATCAAGGCATTGGCTAATTCAATGTTTGGTGAGGGCTGACTTCCTAATTCATAGATGGCAATCTCACATGGACAGAAAGGGTGGAGAGTCTCTTTTTGTGACAGAGACAGACAGAGAGAGAGAAGGACAGACACACAGGAAGAGAGATGAGAAGCATCAATTCTTTGTTATGACACACCTTAGTTGTTCACTGATTGCTTTCTCATATGTGCCTTGACTGGGGGGCTACAGCAGAGCAAGTGACCCTTTGCTCAAGCCAGTAACCTCGGGGTTTCGAACCTGGGTCCTCTGTCCCAGTCCGATGCTCTATCCACTGTACTACCGCCTGGTCAGACAGGTGAAGGGTCTCTTATAAGAGCATTCATTCTTCAGGGCTCCACCCTTATGACCTAAGCACCTCTCAAAGGGCCCACCTCCAGATACCATCACAATAGGGGTTAGCTTTTCCATTTATGAATTTTGGAAGCATACATTCAGTCTATAGCAATACTTTATCAGTATAAAAATAAATTTTGTCCTTAAATTTCTTTGTCCATTATTACAATAGTGACACCAGCTTTCTTTTTTCAGTTTTCTGTTTGCCATCCTTTTACTTTTAACTTTTTTGTGACACTTTGTTTTGGTTGAATCTCTTTTTTTTTTGTGTGTGTGTGTGTGTGTGTGTGTGTGTGTGTGTGTGTATTTTTCTGAAGCTGGAAACGGGGAGAGACAGTAAGACAGACTCCCGCATGCGCCTGACCAGGATCCACCCGGCACGCCCACCAGGGGCGACACTCTGCCCACGAGGGGGCGATGCTCTGCCCCTCCGGGGCATTGCTCTGCCGTGACCAGAGCCACTCTAGTGCCTGGGGCAGACGCCAAGGAGCCATCCCCAGCACCCGGGCCATCTTTGCTCCAATGGAGCCTTGGCTGCGGGAGGGGAAGAGAGAGACAGAGAGGAAGGAGGGGGTGGGGGTGGAGAAGCAAATGGGCGCCTCTCCTATGTGCCCTGGCCGGGAATCGAACCTGGGTCCCCCGCACGCCAGGCCGATGCTTTACCGCTGAGCCAACTGGCCAGGGCCCTGGTTGAATCTCTTATTAACATTGTATCATATATCCTGACCAGGTGATGGCGTAGTGGATAAAGCATCGGACTAGGATGCGGAGGACCCAGGTTTGAGACCCCAAGGTTGCCAGCTTGAGCGCGGGCTCGTCTGGTTTGAGCAAAGCTCACCAGCTTGGACCCAAGGTCGCTGGCTCAAGTAAGGAGTTACGGCCCTGGCCGGTTAGCTCAGTGGCAGAGCGTCGGCCTGGCGTGCAGGAGTCTCGGGTTCGATTCCCAGCCAGGGCACACAGGAGAAGCGCCCATTTGCTTCTCCACCCCTCCCCTTCTCCTTCTTCTCTGTCTCTCTCTTCCCCTCCCGCAGCCAAGGCTCCACTGGAGCAAAGTTGGCCCGGGCGCTGAGGATGGCTCTGTGCCCTCTGCCTCAGGCGCTAGAATGGCTCTGATTGCGGCAGAGTGACGCCCCGGATGGGCAGAGCATCACCCCTTGGTGGGCGTGCCGGGTGGATCCCGGTCGGGCACATGCGGGAGTCTGTCTGACTGCCTCCCCGTTTCCAACTTAAGAAAAATGCAAAAAAAAAAAAGGGGGTTACTCGGTCTGCTGAAGGCCCACAGGCACATGTGAGAAAGCAATCAATGAACAACTAAAATGTCGCAATGAAAAACTAATAATGCCCTGGCCGGTTGGCTCAGCGGTGGAGCGTCGGCCTAGCGTGCGGAGGACCCGGGTTCGATTCCCGGCCAGGGCACATGGGAGAAGCGCCCATTTGCTTCTCCACCCCTCCGCCACGCTTTCCTCTCTGTCTCTCTCTTCCCCTCCCGCAGCCAAGGCTCCATTGGAGCAGAGATGGCCCGGGCGCTGGGCATGGCTCTGTGGCCTCTGCCTCAGGAGCTAGAGTGGCTCTGGTCGCAATATGGCGACGCCCAGGATGGGCAGAGCATCGCCCCCTGAAGGGCAGAGCGTCGCCCCATGGTGGGCGTGCCGGGTGGATCCCGGTCGGGCGCATGCGGGAGTCTGTCTGACTGTCTCTCCCCGTTTCCAGCTTCAGAAAAGTGAAAAAAAAAAAAAAAAAAAAAAAAAAAAAAAAACTAATAATTGATGCTTCTCATCTCTCTCCGTTCCTGCCTATCCCTCTCTCTGACTCACTCTCTGTCTCTGTAAAAAAAATTTTTTTTAATTGTATAGTTGAGTTAATTTTAATAATTTATCCTATTTATTATAATTGATATAATTGGTCTTCTGTCTTGTTTTGCTTTGTGGTTTGCAAAATGGACTGTGTTTTTTGTTCTTGTTTCCATAGTTTTGAAGGTGTTACTATATTCTTAAATTTTGCTGGAATTTTTATATTTCTCATAAGCATTCTTTAACCTACGGTTTTTGTTGTTGTTTTTTGGTTTTGTTTTAGAGAAACAGACAGGAAGGGAGAGAGATGAGAAGAATCAACTCATAGTTGCAGCACTTTAGTTTTTCATTATTGCTTCTCATACGTGCCTTGACTGGGGGGCTTCAGCTGAGCCAGTGACCCCTTGCTCAAGCCAGCAACCTTGGGCTTCAAGCCAGCTACCATGGGGTCATGTCTATGATCTCATGCTCAAGCTGGATGAGTGCACACTCAGGCTGGGGACCTTGGGTTTTCAAGCCTGGGATTTCAGTGTCCCAGATCAACAATCTATCCACTGCACCACCACTGGTTAGGCCCTAAGTTTTTCATGTTTAAATATTTGATCCTCTGAAATTTATTTTGATGTAAAATATAGAATGAGATTCTTCCCCCTTTTATTTTCTTGTTGATAGTTATCTGCTTGATGCGATAGTTATCTGCATGATTAAGGTGACCAACTTTTACAATGAAAAGGAGGACAAAAATAAATGGAAGAAAACAATATCGTAAATAAAAGAAACATTTTATTTATTGCAACAATAATACACTATAATATAAATGCATAATAAAACATTTGTAATATTTTATATTATAATTATGCTTACATGCCTATTAATTTTTAACAATTTTAATAATTGTAAGAAAAAATACTCATTTAAATACAAATATGTCACATCACACGCAATGGATCCACTCTGCATCGATCGAATACGGACATTTACAGATTAGTCTTCCAATATCAAAAAGGAGGACATGTAGGAGGACACTCTTTGAGGGAGGACAGAACTTACAAAAGAAAGACTGTCCTCCTTAAAGGAGTACGATTGGTCACCTTATACATGATGCATACCACTTATTATAAGAAACACTTACCTGTATTTCTTTTACTAATTAAAAATGCTGCCTTTACCTTATACTAAATTTCTATTTCTATTCTATTTGTGTCCATTTCGGATCTTTCTGTTTTGTTCTTTTAGTCTTATCTTAATATGTGCCAGTACCACACTCTTTTGATTATTATTTTTTTAAGATTTTATTTATTGGTTTTACAGAGGGGAGAGTGGCAAGAAACTGTAGAGACCCTGAACAGGAACATAGAACAGGGACACAGTTCAGTGCAAAAGCCACAGTGTTATCACTGACAGACGTACAGAACACAATACACTAGGGATAGAATTAGCAATTCTGATTAATCAGTAGATGGGTAGATATCCCAGAAGTGAGCTACTTCCCCTGCTCTTTTGTCCACTCTAAAGAAGTTCCCCTTCCTGACTTCCTCACTCTTGTCTCTGCTTCTATTTGTATACATCAATAAATACCCATAGGGACTGGGGGTCAGAACTGTTCTCATGAAACCTGTACAAGGGACTGTGAGGTGGTCTCCCTAGGTCCCTTGGTGCACTTCATCTGGTCTCCAAGTATTGTCTCCACAAAAAGAAACATTGACTCATAGCTGCTTCACTTTAGTTGCTCTTAGCTTGCTTGTCATATGTGCCTTGACTGGGTAAGCCCAGGGCTTCAAACCAGTGACCTCAGCATCCCAGGTCAATGTTCCATCCACTGTGCCACCATATTCTTTCGGTAATTAAGGATTTGTAATATAGAACCACATAGATTTTAATTCTATTTATTTGTTTTATTTTTTTAAAGATTTTATTTATTTATTTATTTTGGAGAGAGGAGAGAGAGAGGGTTGGGGGGAGGAAGGAATGGGAAGCACCAACTTGCAGTTGCTTCTTGTATGTGCCTTGACTAGGCAAGCGGGGAGTTTGAACCAGAGACTTCAGCATTCCAGGTCAAGCCTTCTCACTGCGCCACCACAGGTCAGGCTTTTCTGGTTTCCTTGAAACAACTGTTTCTTACTAGTCTCACTTTTAATTTCATCCAGCTGTTCTGTCCTCTCAGTCTGGCTCTCCTTATGATTCTTTTGGCCCTATTTTCATAAAGCCTGGGTCTTATTTTATTCAAGAATGCCAGACAGTTCCCTGAAATTTATTTTGGATAGATAAAGCAGTAATTGCTTTTACCTTCTTTTGGTTCCTGTGGTTGTTTTTCTCCCCCCACCCCCCCATACAGGGTTTGTTTGTTTTATTTATTTTTTCTTTTTTATTCCTGAACAGAGTAAGATCTGTCCAGACTCAAATTTTGGAATTGTACTAATCAGTGTTCCTTTCTTGTTCTTTTTTTGTCTTCAGGCAACACTTCCCCAGATCAAAAGGAGCCAACCCCTTTCATCATCGAGTGGATCCCAGATATCCTTCCTCAATCTAAGATTGGTGAGCTGCGGATCAAGTTTGAGTATGGTCACCACCGGAATGGGCATGTGGCAGAGTACCAAGACCAGCGCCCCTCCCTTGGCCAGCCCTTGGAACTGGCCCCTCTGACCACCATCACTTTCCCTTGAGGCAAAACAAGAGTAGTTTAATGCTAAATTTGCACATCACCACCCCTTGACAACTTTAAATACCAGTTAGATACTTAAATGGCCCTGTTCCTTAGTGAACTGCTTTTGCTAAAATGGAGTTTCTTTTTTTATTTTTTTTTAAGATTTTATTTACTCATTTTTAGAGAGAGGAGTCAGAGAGAAAGGTGAGGGAGAGGGGCAGGAAACAACTTGTCATTGCCTTGACCGCGTAAGCACAAGGCCTCGAACCAGCGACCTCAGCTTTCCAGGTTGATGATGCTTTATCCACTGCACTACCACAGGTCAAGCTAAAATGCAGTTTCTTAATGAATTCAAGTGAATTCTGTTGGAGAAAAACTCTTCTTGTAAATAGCCTTTTTGGTGCTGATGTGTATAGTCTTCATTATAAATGAGGTGGTATATCTGACTAGAGCTTTTAAAGGAACAAAAGAAAACCAGCTCATTTTCCTTCTTAAAGGATTCACCTTTAGAGTTTGTCTCAATCTTTGAAGTAATTAGCAAAACTCCACCTTACACTAACAACATTGGAAAGTTAATACCCTGGTTAAGAATAATGTTCCCTGGCCGGTTGGCTCAGCGGTAGAGCGTCGGCCTAGCGTGCAGAGGACCCGGGTTCGATTCCCGGCCAGGGCACACAGGAGAAGCGCCCATTTGCTTCTCCAACCCTCTGCCGCGCTTTCCTCTCTGTCTCTCTCTTCCCCTCCCGCAGCCAAGGCTCCATTGGAGCAAAGATGATCCGGGCGCTGGGGATGGCTCTGTGGCCTCTGCCTCAGGCGCTAGAGTGGCTCTGGTCGCAACATGGTGACGCCCAGGATGGGCAGAGCATCGCCCCCTGGTGGGCAGAGCATCGCCCCTGGTGGGCGTGCCGGGTGGATCCTGGTCAGGCGCATGCGGGAGTCTGCCTGACTGTCTCTCCGTTTCCAGCTTGAGAAAAATGAAAAAAAAAAAAAAGAATAATGTTAAGGGCAATCCTAGCAGAGTTCCCTTTTATTCTGTTATCAAATAAAACACAGTGTCATTAGTTTTTCTAAATTATATTTCATGTTGGCCTGATTATAAAATTATGAACCTTTGGTGGGGGGGATTTAGGTGATAGGGAAATAGGAAAAAGAGGTCCAGGTGTGAAGGGAATATTGACAAGTCAAACTAATGCTTGTGATTGCTTTTTCACTTGATATTTATTTCCTTCTTTAAAAAGTTTAACCTTTTGCCTGACCAGGCAGTAGCGCAGTGGATAGAGCGTCGGACTGGAATGCGGAGGACCCAGGTTCGAGTCCCCGAGGTTGCCAGCTTGAGCACAAGCTCATCTGGCTTGAGCAAAAAAAGCTCACCTGCTTGGACCCAAGGTCGCTGGCTCGAGCAAGGGGTTACTTGGTCTGCTGAAGACCCGCGGTCAAGGCACATATGAGAAAGCAATCAATGAGCTAGGGTGTCGCAACGAAAAACTGATGATTGATACTTCTCATCTCTCTCCGTTCCTGACTGTCCCTATCTATCCCTCTCTCTGACTCTCTGTCTCTGAATAAAAAATAATAAAAATTTTTAAAAATTAAAAAAAAGTTTAATCTTTTAAGTAGGTAAAATTCAGTTCCTACTTCTGGGTTCATTGACTAGAATGGAGATAGGAAAGACAAAGAAGTGGAAGCCTATTTTCAAGGAGAAAAGGAAATGAACACTTCCTATATGCCAATAGGTGCCAGGTTCTTTTATTTGCATTCCTACTTTTTCCCCCTCATGCATTTGTGTGAGAGAGAAAGACAGGAAAGGAGAAAGATGAGAAGCATCAACTTGTAGTTGTGGCGCTTTTAGTTGTTCATGGATTGCTTCTTATATAGCCTTAACCAGGAGACTCCAGCTGAGCCAGTGACTCCTTGCTTAAACCAGTGACCATGGGGTCAGGTCTATGATCTCACACTCAAGTCGATGACCCTGCGCTCAAGCTAGTTAGCCTGTGCTCAAGCCAGTGACCTCGGTGTTCTGAACCTGGGACCTCAGCATCCCAGGTTGACACTATCCACTGCACAATCACAGGCTCTACTTAATTATTTTTCTCATTTGGCCTTAAAATTTTTTTAAACTGATTTTAGGGGGAGAGAAAGAGAAAGAAACTTTAATTTGTTGTTTCACTTATTTATGCATTACTTGGTTTCTTGTATGTGCCCTGAGCCAGCATCAAACCAGGCAACTATGGTATATGGGGATGATGCTCTGACCAACTGAGCTACTCAGCCAGGGCCTCATTTAGTCTTTATTATTCTTTGAATATTAGGTATTACCCCTTCTTTTATAAAGTTAAAGGCACAGCCTCTCTGAGGTTAAGTATCTTGCTGGAAACAATTAAAAATAGTGTTTTGTTTTACTCCGAAGTAAACTAAAAAAAATATTTATTTTACAGAGAGGAAGGGGAAGAGAGAGACAGGAACATGGATCTGTTTCTGTATGTGCCCTGACTGGGATTAAATTGGTAACCTCTGTGCTTCAGGACTACTCTCTAAGCAACAGCTATTCCACCAGGGCTCCACTTTATCACATTGCTTTGTATAAATTCCTTATAATCCATTGACCTTGGGAAGGAAAGAAAAGTCTATAAGAAGTTCTCTCTGGTTTGCTTTTGATTGCAAATAACAAAAACTCAACTGTCATCAACTTAGACAAAAATGGGAATGAATGACTAGTTCATGGACACTAAAATAGGGCTAGACAAGCAATTGGCGTAGAGCTGGGTGTGGTTGGGCCTCAGAACACTAGAGCATTTTGGTGTTAACCTATCATGTCCCTGCTTCTATTAGATCTGCTGTCATTTCATGCTTGCTAGTATTTAGAAGAGTGACAGGCCACTAGGAGACCTCCAGAAAATGTGACTCTTAAGAACTACCCACCTAAGTGAAGGTCTGTAGGCTTGCTCAAGGATCCAGATGTCATCAGCCCTGTGGCCTTCTGGGCCCAGCAATTCCCAGTCAAATAAGTCTATCCCATCTTTCAGTGATTACTGTTATGTCTGGTCTGCCAATATCCTGCCCTTCCCTCCAGCCCACATGTGTATACACATACATGCACACACATCACACACACTCCAGCCCCCAGCCCTAGCCATTTACAGATTGCAACCTGTGAATGTCATAGAACCAGGCACTGTCAGAAAGAGCCCAGAACTTGTCCTCCACTAGAACCCAAGGAAAGCCCACTCTATCTGCTAAAAGTGAAGAAAGGAAAGGGCTTTCTTCCCCAGTCCTCTCAGTGAAATGGACCCTCTCAAGCATAAGTTACAAACACACAAAAAGTCAGCCACAAAGACAACTCTTGTGTTTACTTTTTTTTTTTAAGTTTTTTATTTTATTTATTCATTTTTAGAGGGGGGAGAGAGAGAGAGGAGAGAGAGAGAGAGAGAGAAGGGGGGAGGAGCAGGAAGTATCAACTCCCCTATGTGCCTTGACCAGGCAAGCCCAGGGTTTTGAACCGGCGACCTCAGCATTTCCAGGTCGACGCTTTATCCACTGCGCCACCACAGGTCAGGCCTTGTGTTTACTTTTTTGTGAACTTTCCCAAGATGGACTGGCTTACCCCTTATTTCTCTTCTATCTACCAGATTCTAATTTTCTAGCCTTCCTTTGCATCTTGTGCCATTTTCAGATACTCCTTTATTTGTTAAACCACCTTTCAGACCATGTTCTCCATCTCCCTTCTCTCCAGTCACCCAGATCTGCAAGCTCCCTTCATGTCTACCATCCCACCAGCCTTGCCAAGGGAGCAGATTGACTTGTTTTAAAACTGTACCTTAGGGCCCTGGCCGGTTGGCTCAGCGGTAGAGCGTCGGCCTGGCGTGCAGGGGACCCGGGTTCGATTCCTGTCCAGGGCACTATAGGAGAAGCGCCCATTTGCTTCTCCACCCCCCCCCCTCCTTCCTCTCTGTCTCTCTCTTCCCCTCCTGCAGCAAAGGCTCCATTGGAGCAAAGATGGCCCGGGCGCTGGGGTTGGCTCCTTGGCCTCTGCCCCAGGTTCTGGAGTGGCTCTGGTCGCGGCAGAGCAACGCCCCGGAGGGGCAGAGCATTGCCCCCTGGTGGGCAGAGCGTAGCACCTGGTGGGCGTGCCGGGTGGATCCCTGTCGGGCGCATGCGGGAGTCTGTCTGACTGTCTCTCCCCGTTTCCAGCTTCGGAAAAAAGAAAAACAAACAAACAAACAAAAAAACTGTACCTTAGCCTGACCAGGCAGTGGTGCAGTGAATAGTCCATCAGACTAGGATGCACAGAACCCAGGTTCAAAACCCTGTGAACCCTGTGGTTGCCAGCTTGAGTGTAGGCTCACTGACTTGAATGCGGGGTAGCCGGCTTAAGCGCAGGGTCACTGGCTTGAGCGTGGGATTATAGACATGACTCCATGGTTGCTGGCTTGAAGCCCAAGGTCACTGGCTTGAGCAAGGGATCACTTGCTCTGCTGTAGCCCAGGGCCCCGGTTAAGGCACATATGAGAAAGCAATCAATGAACAACTAAGGACTCGCAACAAAGAATTGATGCTTCTCATCTCTCTCCCTTTCTGTCTCTATCTGTCCCTCTCTCTGTCAAAAAAAATCCCCCCCCCCCCCAACAACAGAAAAAAGCCCTGTACCTTAATGTGCATAGGAATTACCCAGGAATCTAGTTAAGAAGTGCCTATTCTGATTTAGAAGTTCTAGGGTGGGGTCCAAGATTCTCCATTTGTAACGTCAAGCTGAATGTAGCAAGTACTGAACTGCAGACATGCAGATAGACTAAGATTGCACTTTGAGTAGCAAGACTTAATGCCTGACCTGGTCTTGTGACTCACACCTTTCAATGTCACCAATGGGGGCAGTGCTGGAGGTCAATGAAAACAAATAGTGGTCCTTACATGTAACTAGGGCACTAGCTAGCACAAGGGTCTGGAACCTATGGCTTGCAAGCCAGATGTGGCTCTTTTGATGGCTGCATCTGGCTCGCAGACAAATCTTTAATAAAAAATGATGTTAAAAATATAAAACATTCTCATGTATTACAATCCATTCATTTCCTACCGCTCGTGTTCATGGTTGTGGGTGGCTGGAGCCAATCACAGCTGTCCCCCGGGACAACACCAAATTTTTATTGGATAATGCGTAAGGTACACAGGTCGTTGTATGGCTCTCATGGAATTACATTTTAAAATATGTGGTGTTCATGGCTCTCTCAGCCAGAAAGGTTCCTGACCCCTGATAGCACATAGCTAGGTGGTTTAAGGCAGTGGCTTAGTGCGAGCTGCTTTATGGCATGCTTGTATGAAGTTATTCCTTCTGATGAAGGCACTAACCTTGCTTCAACTCAACAGCCCCAGAAGAGGACCATGGGTCTGCAATCATATACATTTCCAGTTCTGCCTTCTCCCCAGCACATTTTCTATATTCCTCCTACATCCACCATTCTAAGGTCCAGATTTAAGCCCTGGGTTCAAACCCCTACTCTTCCACCTGCTTATTAATCCTCTGAACCTGTTTCCTCACTTGGAGCATGTGCATGTAAATAAGAGAGAGAGAGAGAGAGAGAGAGAGAGAGTGTGTGTGTGTGTGTGTGTGTGTGTGTGTGTGTGTGTGTGAAAAACGCTCATTAAATAACTTGCCTTTACCCTTTCGCCTATTATTTGCACTTCTTTTCATCTTCTAACTCAGCCTTCAGGCTCTAACAGTGCTTTGTTCCTACTTGAGAATTTTGTACTGTTGTTATACAGCAAGATTAGTTTCGTTAAAAACAGAAAAGATGAAGTAAATATGAAAAGGAGAGGTGCTGATACTCATTTTCATTATTTTTCCCAAATTTCCTGAACATTATTACTTTAATAAATTCAAACAGGCAAGGTTACAACCACAAAAGGAGAATGCAGATCCAAAACCTACTGAAAGGAGGCCGCAGAGAAACAATCGGAGGCATAGGGGTGGGAGCTAGTCACATGGCTGTACGCCCTCGCCCCCGCGAGATGACGTCAGCACGCTCTCTCGCCTGCGCTTCCGCTTACGGCCGGCTTGTCCGCTCTTTTCCCACCAGGCGGCGCCGCAGAACATTGTTGAATAGGCCTCCTGCGCCGCCGCACTGGTCACCCCGACACGTGACCACCTTCGCGTATTTTCTGGAGAGCGCGGGAAGGCGAGTGCTGGAGGGTGGTGACGTCACCGGGGTTCCCCGCGTAGCTCGCGGGGCGGGGCCGCGGACGTGGCGCACGCTGGGAGGGGAGAGGGAGGAGAAGAAAGGACGGAGAGGGGGAGCAGTGGTGGGGCGTGCAGGCCCCCGCCAGGCTGAGCGGGCCGCGCCCTCCCCAGCGCCCGACTCGTGACTCGCTGTGGGGCCGAGCCCAAACCCCCAGCTGCGGGAAAGATGCTGACGAGGCGAGTCTCGGCGGGGAGGGGCGCGGGCGGCCTTGCGCGACGCTCTCCCGAGGTCGTTTGCCGGCCGGGCAGCCCCCAGGCGTGCCTTTAGATCCGCTTTTAAGCCGGCCACCGACTTCAGGCGCCTTCGGCGACCGCGCCCTCCTGCGGGCGGGACCGAGCCTGGAATCTGACCCCCGGGTTTTCCGAGGCGGCGGAGTGGAGTCGGGGCGCGTGGGGCCGAGCTGCACCGCACCCCACCCCACCCCAGGCTCCAGACCGCGCGGCTCGGCGGTGCAGTCGCCGCGCTGCGGCCCAGGCTGTTCCGGCCTGCTGGGGAAAGAGAGAACCTGGGCTCTGGAAGGAGACCTGGGTTTGACTCTTGGCCCACCACATACTATCTGCCTTGAGCGAGTCATTCAGTATTTCTGAATTTCGGTTTTCTTTAAAATACAAATAATACCATTCACTTCACAGATTCTTTAGTCTGTGCTTGGCACATGGTAGGCGGTTCGTAAAAACATGAAAATTTCTGTTTTTTCTTATCTGGTCCTTAGGGCCAGTTTACAGTGGCATTAATCCCTGGGTATTCCTTAAAACAAAGGACTGTGTGGTTCCCAGTACTGGTTTTTAATAGTTTCTCTTTGTAAGTAAGAGCTCCACAACTTGCCCAGTAGCTTTGAAAGAAAAGGTAGCAAAGGACATCCATGATCTGAATTTAGGGAGGGGTGATTATTGGAATTTTTCTTTGGGCCCGAGAACCTGTGAAACTACTTAACTGAGAGACCACAAAATTTAAGGCTGGAAACCTGGTCTAGGGCACACTCTGCCTCGGGGCACCTTTCAGTTGTCTTGATCCTCTTGCTGCCCTTCCCCAGAACATTGCACCTCGTATTACATTGCTATGGCCAAGTCTTCTTTCCTGGGATGGCCTGAGCCCTGGGGACAAGCTGGCCTTCAGTAGCTTATATGAAGTTGGTCTAACCAAGCAAACAGTGCGAGACTATCTCCTGGTAGGAAGAAACTAATGTATTATGAAGTGCTTTTTTAGATGTGTCAGGGACAGTATTCTGCTTTCCACTCAAATTATTTCATTTGATTCCCACAACCAGTCCTGTGAACTAGGTAGAATTTATCATCTCTATATAAGAGGAGGAAACTTGTTCAGCAGGCAAAGTAACGACCTCACATTTACGGCAATATTATGGTAGAGGCTTGACCAGGCGGTGGTGCAGTAGATAGAGCGTCGGACTGGGATGTGGAGGACCCAGGTTCGAGACCCGGAGGTCGCCAGCTTGAACGCGGGCTCATCTGGTTTGAGCAAAGCTCACCAGCCTGGACCCAAGGTCGCTGGCTTGAGCAAGGGGTTACTCGGTCTGCTGTAGCCCCACAGTCAAGGCACATATGAGAAAGCAATCAATGAACAACTAAGGTTTCGCAAAGAAAAAGTGATGATTGATGCTTCTCATCTCTCTGCGTTCCTGTATGTCTGTCCCTATCTATCCCTCTCTCTGACTCTCTGTCTCTGTAAAAAAAGCAAACAAACAAACAAAAAACAAGATTATGGTAGAGCTGCCTGACCTCTGGTGGTGCAGTGGATAAAGCGTCAACCTGGGAACACAGGTCGCCGGTTCAAAACCCTGCACTTGTCTGGTCAAGGTATATATGGGAGTTGATGCTTCCTGCTCCTCCCTCCTCTCTCTCTCTCTCTCTCTCTCTCTCTCTCTCTCTCTCCTCTCTAAAAATGAATAAATAAAAAATTAAAAAAAGATTATGGTAGAGCCAGTGCTCTTTGAGGCCATAGTAAGGTCCAGTTCCAGGGCTCTGGAAGGAAAGAGGCAGTACCTAGTCAGCCTTCTGAAAAGAGTATGAGATGCTCAGGATCATCCCGGAGAGTATGAGAAGGTGGAATAGTACCCTGTGAGCTTACCCTCTGTATCCTCATTCTTGGCCACTCCAGACATTTTTATCAGGGCGAAAGCAAGTTAAGTGACCCATCAAGGGCAGCATTTGAAGCTCAAGAAGCTCCAAAAGACAGAAGGGGCAGTCCTCCCCCCCCCCCCCACTCCCCGGTTTGTCATGGGTGGGTTAATGAAAGGACTTACGTGTGTTAGATTGAGACCTATTTTTTTTTAGTACCATCTAGCAGGAGCCACCTCTCTTACCTGCTGCTTCTACAAACCATTGCTTATTTTTCTTCAGCAGTGCAAATGGCAGAAATGTGGAGCCTGTGTAATTTTGATTCAGTGTACCTCAGGGACAGCTGTGTTATCTGTATTATATCGTGTGAATGGCAGCCCATACACTGCTCAGTTGTATGTGGAACTGTATGACACAAGAGAAAGGTAACAAAAGACAGAAGTCTCCTCTCCATTTTCTTTTCTTTCTTTTTTCTTTTTTTGTGACAGAGACAGAGGACAGACAGACAGGAAGGGAGAGAGATGAGAAGCATCAATTCTTTGTTGCGGCACCGTAGTTGTTCATTGATTGCTTTCTCATATGTGCCTTGACCAGAGGGCTACAGCAGAGTGAGTGACCCCTTGCTCGAGCCAGCGACCTTGGGCTCAAACTGGTGAGCCTTGCTCAAATCAGATGAGCCCTCGCTCAAGCTGGCGACCTCAGGCCCTCAAACTTGGGTCCTCCGCGTCCCAGTCTGATGCTCAATCCACTGTGCCACTGCCTAGTCAGGCTCTTTCATTATTTTTTTTAATTGAACTTGGCTAGAGCCAAAAATAAATTCCAAGAATAAGGGGAACTAATAGGGCCCAAGTATTTTGGAGTAGTTCCTCAAAACCCAGGGCTTTATAGGTAAATAGTCCTTGGTTTTGAACAAGGCAGGTAGCTTTTGTGTTACAGATCCAGAAAGCAGATGAGCCTAGTTGACCCAGGGCCACTTTCAATGAAGAGTGAATACTTCATTTTCTTACTCTTTGCTGCCAAAGTAGTCCTTCCGGTTGTGACTCATGTTAACATACTTATTAAAACCTGCAAGGCATGGGCCTTCAGGCACTTATAGTCTAATTGGCGAGTGTCTTCTGTTTTGTCATTACAGCCTTTGCACCTGAATTACAGATAATCACATATAATGAATTATTAGCTATCTGTGAAAGTAAACCTAGAAACTGTCTATAAATTTGTTGCCTAAAAGTTTGAGGACACCCGAAACACTAATCATGTCTGGGAGCAATCTCAGGAAGGAAGGATTATAATTTGGAAAGTGGTTGTAATTTAGATTGCCTAATGTGTTATACAGCAGTTTGTGGAACTGAGCAGAAGGTGTTTGGTCATCCTTGGAAGTATGGAAGTTAGCCCTGGCATTGCCCAAGGAAGGACAGGTTTTGATTAAGGGGACTTGAGCTCCATGATTTCCTTGATCACACTGCCCCTATATTAGAGAATGGGCCCAGCCCTAAATGAGAGACATAACCTTAGGTTGGTTACTTTTGTTCTAAGTCCATATTTACTAAGCAGTCTTTAGCCCATGAGGAAGACATCAACCAGTCAGGCTGTAGCGTAAACAAATGTTCTTAGGTTTACTGCTTGTATTGTGGCAGTACCCTGTGCGTGTAGTCTGTGGAAAGCTGCAGGTGCTTGCCCTCAGGGCAGCAGATTGCAAATTGTAGACTGCCTGCTGTCATAGGGAGGGGCAATTGTTTACTGGAGTACAGAAAGAGAGAGCTTGAGAGAGAGCATGAGCGAGAAGAGGAGTGGGAAAATGAGACTGGAGAATGAGTTTGGGGTGTGGAACTGGAGACCACGTCGAAGCTTGAGAGTCCTGAGAGAAAGGGAAGCAGTCTTCTCTGCCTGTTTGCTCATCCGCTGTTATGAGACTTTTTTTTTTTTTTTTTTTTTTACAGAGACAGAGAGTGAGTCAGAGAGAGGGATAGACAGGGACAGTCAGAAACGGAGAGACATGAGAAGCATCAATCATTAGTTTTTCATTGCACGTTGCAACACCTTAGTTGTTCATTGATTGCTTTCTCATACATGCCTTGACCGCGGGCCTTCAGCAGACTGAGTAGCCCCTTTTGCTGGAGCCAGCAACCTTGGGTCCAAGCTGGTGGGCCTTGCTCATCTCTTGCTCAAACCAGATGAGCCCACTCTCAAGCTGGCGACCTCAGGGTCTCAAACCTGGGTCCTCTGCATCCCAGTTCGATGCTCTATCCACTGCACCACCACCTGGTCAGGCTGTTATGAGACTTTGATAAATAAAATGGCCCACCATTTTCTGGCTCCACAGTTCCTTTACCATCTCCCCAAATCCAGTGAAAACCTGCATGGCCATGGTGGCAGCCTCTGGCCTTACACAGGCTAATTCAAGCATTCTAGTTCATTAGAATGTCCATCATTTAATGGTGTAAATCTGGGCATTGGCATTTGGTTCGTATGTTCATAGGCCTTCTTGTAAACTTAGTTAATATAAGGTCTACCAGAAAGTTCTGTCTGTTTTTGGAATAAAACAAAATACAAATTTTTCTTACCATCAATAAACTTTATTAAATAATAGAATTGCCATTATTATTAATGATTTCTTGCCAGCGTGAGGGCAATTTATATATCCCATTTTTGAAAAATGTTTTATCTTTTTATGTGAAAATTTGAACCAGTGCTTGTTTGATATCTTCTTCATTTTTGAATTTTTTGCCCTTCAAAAAATTTTGTAAGGACAAAAACAAGTGATAGTTGGACGGTGCTAAGTCCGGGGAATATGGTGGATGCGACAGACATGCTTCTGTAGCATTTCTTCCTTGTTGAAATTCGTAAAAATTACAGTGGCATAAATGAACTTTATCAGTAGCCATGGGTACACTATGGCTTCACACATAAGACTAACGTGAATCAACTTTGTTTTAGTTAATTTGCTACGTCGGTATGTATACATTAAGTGATAAAAATAGAGAGGCACACATGCACCAAATAAACATGTGTTTACGTGTCGAAACTTGTTGTGATAGAAACAGACAGAACTTTCCGGTAGACCTTATAGGTGTTTGAAAGATGAATCTTCTTACAGTGGGCCAGCCTGAAAGTGTAAGGCCCAGATTGGGTTTCTTGTTTAAATTCATCAAGAGAGGCCCTGGCCATTTGGCTCAGCAGTAGAGCATCAGCCTGGTGTGTGGATGTCCCAGGTTTGATTCCCAGTCAGAGCACAGAGGAGAAGCTACCATCTACTTTTCCACCCCTCCCCCTCTCCCCGTCTCCCTTTTCTCTCCCTCTGTCTCTCTCTGTCTTCCCCTCCTACAGCCATGGTTGGAGCAAGTTGGCCCCGGAGTGCTAAGAATGGCTCCATGATCTTGCCTCAGGCCCTAAAATAGTTTGGTTGCCAAGCAATGGAGCAACAGCCCCAGATGGCAGAGCATCATCCCATATGGGGCTTGCTGGGAGGATCCCGGTCAGGGCACAAGTGAGAGTCTGTTTCTCTGCCTCCCTGCTTCTCACTTAAGAAAAATAAATAAATAAATAAATAAATTCAGCAAGAGAAGCACTGCCTAGTGAGGACCTATGGGAAAGGGCTAGCAACAAAAGAAACATCCAAACCTGTAGAGAATTTTCATAAGATTTTATTTGAGTCAAATTGACGACATACTGGGGAGCAAGATATTAAATGCTCCAAAAAATAAATTTTGAAGCTTCTTTTATGCATTTGAAATTAAAGAGGATATGTAAGGAAGACTATATGACGGTGGCAGAAAGTAAAGCCAGCATTGGATTAGGAGATTATGTGCTTCCTTAAGGGTGGTTATGTGTTGAGTGGTATTCTGGCACCTCAAAGGTGTGTTAACCTAGATGCACAAGAACAGTAGAAAAGGCTTGCTTAAAAAGCTTTTGCTATAAAGGATATAGTCTGAGGCATGTTTACCCACCATAACCTGGCTGCTTAGGAATTTATGATTTATTACAGCACCCCTTTTTCATCCACAGGGCGTAGGAGAGGGGGGAGCAGAGGCAGGAAGCAGGCTTTGCCAAGGAAATACTACCTTTGTTTTATTGTCAACCTTCCTGTGAGATCACTGGGGAAGGCTAAAGGGTGGTGCCACAGAGAAGATGGCAGGACTTGCCACATAGATACAATTTCAGTAGGCAGTAGAGATGTCAGAGGTGGAGAAGAATTACCCCTTCCCCTTCAGTGAAGTTCCCCGCTAGAGCTGATGTAAAATATATGGCCATCTGATTGCTTAGCTGTTAAGCGAAAAGAAAAATGTTGTGGCAAGAGAGAGAGTGGTAGGCCCCAGAGAAAAGGAAGGGAAGATCAACTGTTCAGTCAACAAGCTTTTTATTCAACATTTATTATCTACTGTATGACAGGCACTTAGCTGGATGCTGAGGATACAGAAATGAACAAATGGCACAAAAGCCCTATCTTCAAAAAGTTTACATTCTAGTGAGAAGAGAGAGAGAGAGAGACTATGAAAGGAAGGAAAAAGAGGAAAGGAGGGAGGAATGACTATATAGTGTGTCAGGTGTGCTCTGGAGGTAAACTAAAATGAGGGGTGGGGAGGTGGGAAGATATGCTGAGGTGTTTCTCCTCCAAATTTTTTTATTTTTATTTTATTTTTTTATATTTTTCTGAAGCTAGAAACGGGGAGAGACAGACAGACAGACTCCCGCATGCGCCCGACCGGGATCTACCCGGCACGCCCACCAGGGGGCGACGCTCTGCCCACCAGGGGGTGATGCTCTGCCCCTCCGGGGCGTCGACCAGAGCCACTCTAGCGCCTGGGGCAGAGGCCAAGGAGCCATCCCCAGCGCCCGGGCCATCTTTGCTCCAATGGAGCCTCAGCTGCGGGAGGGGAAGAGAGAGACAGAGAGGAAGGAGAGGGGGAGGGGTGGAGAGGCAGATGGACACTTCTCCTGTGTGCCCTGGTCGGGAATCGAACCCGGGACTTTTGCACGCCAGGCCGATGCTCTACCACTGAGCCAACTGACCAGGGCTCTCCTCCAAATTTTAACTGAATTATGTGCAAGTTAATATAAAGGTAAAAATACAGCCTTTGATCATTTTCTGTGAGTTGGAGAGCTGACCAGGTTGTGACCCAGGAGATAAAGTTTGTCTGTGAATATGACTCACTGGGGACAAATAAGCCAAAATCTCTGAATGGAGCTTATTCTTCTGAAAGCCAGAAAAGCCAGGTGTGATGACGGAGGAAAATGGAATTTGTACCCTAGGCCCCTAAATATAAACCCTATGGTTCTAAGACAATAAGTGTTGCTCTTGTAGAGCTAAGCAGGAAAGAGGAAAAAGCAAAAGTAGCACCCTCTGAGCTCCTTTTCCTGCCCAGGCTGTGGTAACTGGGAGTGGTAAAGAGGGGAGGAAGGCAGGCATGGAGATGGGTGGGGGCCTTAGAATCTGCAGAGACCACATGTTTTCCTTAGGAGGTTTCCATTTCACAGACGCATGAGGAGGCTAGAGATAGTGAAGTTGAGAGAAGGATTTCAACCTCTCCACCTGTCCTCTCCAGTTCTGAAACCAAGAGTTTCAGAACTATAACATTTATCATACACCTTCTTGGTTCCAGAGATGAAATTGTGACACAAAAATATTGACATTCTGCCTGACCAGGCGGTTGTGCAGTGAATAGAGCATCAGGCTGGGATGCGGAGGACCCAGGTTTAAAACCCCAAGGTTGCTGGCTTGAGCACAGGCTCATCCGGCTTTAGTGTAGGGTCACTGGCTTGAGTGTGGGATTATAGACATGACCCCATGGTTGCTGGCTTGAGCCCAAGGTTGCTGGCGTGAGCAAGTGGTCACTTGCTCTGCTGGAGCCCCCCAGTCAAGGCACATATGAGAAAGTAATCAGTGAACAACAAAGGAGCTGCACTGAGAATTGATGTTTCTCATCTCTTCCCATTCCTGTCTGTCCCTATCTGTCCATCTCTCTGTCTTTCTGTCAAACACACACAAAAAATAAATAATTAAAAATAAATTAAAAATTGGCATTCTGACACATTTTGATGGCTTATGAACATACTAGGACAGAATAGTAGAAGGAAGTAGAAGTTTGTGGTTGAGGAGGGAAAGATCAAATGTGGGACAGTATTACTACTAGTGTGAACAGATAATCCCTATTGGAACAAGGCTGAAAGATATAACAGCTTCTCAAAAGTCTGCATTGACCTGCAAGATGGAGTCAGTGATCACCTATAATCTCTTTGAAGCTGGGGAACTGGGATGGGGGTTATAGTTGAAATTGGTTCAGTGACAAAATTTTTGTTCACCTGCCACCTCCCTCTCCTGCTCCTCTGTTAATCATGAAATTAGAGGAAATTTAAAAGAATTCCTAATAGAAGGCGCTGGGGGACTTCTGTTCTTGGCTGTCTTTGATGCTCTCTAGCTGAGTCCTTGGGCAAGTCTCTATACCTCTTGGAGTTCTGGCTTTCTCTTCTCCACACAAAGAACTTGAACTAATCTCTGTTGGTCCCTCAGACATTCTGTAAAGAGAGAAAAATGGGAGCCCCTTTACCAAACCAGCATGTTTGGGTGGTAGGAAGTTGGTTACTTACAGGTAGTTAACTGTCATCCTTTTTTGAATAATGTTTTTCCTTTTTGCTTCTGCACAGAAGAAGCAATGGACATAATAAGCACAAGAAAAGTTCTGTGGGGACCTGAGAAGTAGCATCTCACCCAGCTGTTATAGTCTGAGTCTGCGATTTAGAAGGACCTGCAGGCTAACCAATACTTTTTTTTTTTATTCATTTTTAGAGAGGAGAGAGAGGGGGAGAGAGGAGGAGCTGGAAGCATCAACTCCCATATGTGCCTTGACCAGGCAAGCCCAGGGTTTCGAACCGGCGACCTCAGCATTTCCAGGTCGACGCTTTATCCACTGCACCACCACAGGTCAGGCCGAACCAATAATTTTT
Organism: Saccopteryx leptura; assembly: GCF_036850995.1. Taxonomy (NCBI): domain Eukaryota; kingdom Metazoa; phylum Chordata; class Mammalia; order Chiroptera; family Emballonuridae; genus Saccopteryx; species Saccopteryx leptura. The sequence goes on from NC_089505.1 coordinate 247,184,795, forward strand.
ATATGTAGTCAGCAGTGTCCATGAGAACTCATAAAAGCAACCATACTCTTTGACCTAAAAATGGCAGCCCTTGCCTGACCTGTGGTGGTGCAGTGGATAACGTGTCAACTTGGAATGCCGATGTCACTGGTTTGAAACCCTGGGCTTACCTGGTCAGGACACATATGAGAGTTGATGCTTCTTGTTCCTCCCCCCCTTCTCTCTCTCTCTCTCTCTCTCTCTCTCTCTCCGTCTCTCCTCTCTAAAAAAAATGAATAAATAAAAAATAATTAGCCTGACCAGGTGGTGGTGCAGTGGATAGAGTGTTGGACTGGGATGCGGAAGACCCAGGTTCAAGACCCCGAGGTCTCCAGCTTGAGCCTGGGCTCATCTGGTTTGAGCAAAAGCCCACCAGCATGGACCCAAGGCCACTGGCCCCAGCAAGGAGTTACTTGGTCTGCTAAAGGCCCGCGGTCAAGGCACATATGAGAAAGCAATCAATGAACAACTAAGGTGTTGCAACGCACAACAAAAAACTAATAATTGATGCTTCTCACCTCTCTCCGTTCCTGTCTGTCTGTCCCTGTCTATCCCTCTCTCTGACTCACTGTCTCTGTAAAAAATAAATAAATAAATAAAATTTAAAAAATTAAAAAATAATTAAAAATAAATAAATAAAAATGGCAACTCTCTCCTGTACTACATGTTGATCCTGTATCCACCCATTTCTCAACGCCCACACTGGCACTACCTCAGTTCAGCCCATCTTCATCTCTCACCTGCATCACTGAAGGTACCTACCTGATTTTCCTGCATCCACTTTTACCCTGTTTAAGTCTTCCCCCAATATGCTTGCCTCCTGTGCAAACCTGGTCACTTTCCTCCTTAAAACCCTTTAGGGGCTCCTCATTGTCTTCAGATGTTTTTTGTTTGTTTTTTGTTTTGTTTTGGGTTTTGGGTTTTGTTTTTTTTTACAGGGACAGAGAGAGAGAGATAGATAGGACAGACAGACAGGAACAGAGAGAGATGAGAAGCATCAATCATCAGTTTTTCATTGCGACACCTTAGTTGTTCATTGATTGCTTTCTCATGTGTGCCTTGACCGCATGCCTTCAGCAGACCGAGTAACCCCTTGCTCGAACAAGCGACCTTGGGTCCAAGCTGGTGAGCTTTGTGCTCGAGCCAGATGAGCCCGCGCTCAAGCTGGCAACCTCGGGGTCTCGAACCCGGGTTCTTCTGCATCTTAGTCCAACACTCTATACACTGCACCACTACCTGGTCAGGCTTCAGATGTTTATTAGCAGCTAATAGTATCCATCACTGTCTGAGTCCCAGTGAAAGACAACAGACACAAGACCCAGCTTTTAGCATGACATAAGTCTTGGTCACCTGCTCCTGATTTCTTCTTCATTCTTATCGCTTCCACCCCATCCTCTTTCACCCTTTATTCTCCACCCACACTGAACTATGTGAAAATCTGCCTAAGCCGTGTTTTCTGTCACCTCTGTACCTTTGCACATGTTGGTCCCACTGTTTTAATAGTCTTTTTTCTTTTTAATGTTTTAGAGAGAGGGAGAAAAAGACATCAATTTGTTGTTCCACATTTATGCATTCATTGTTTGTTTCTTACATGTGCCCTGATGAGGGCATAGAACCCACAACCTTGGAATATCAGGATGATACTCTAACCAACTGTGCTACACAGCCAAGGTGACCAGCTTTCTTTCCTTTGACACTTCTGGCTAATTCCTCCTTAATCTTCAGGTGTTGAACTCGGACATCAAGTCTCTGGTTATAGTTCCCTAACTTTCTGATGTTGCCATACTGGAAACAAGGCAGTACATTACAAAGTCAGAGCAGTTCCACTGTGTGCAAGCACCCATCATAGTGCCTTACTTTAACTTGATTTTCTGGCCCTGGCCGGTTGGTAGAGCTTCGGCCTGGCGTGCTGGAGTCCCGGGTTCGATTCCCGGCCAGGGCACACAGGAGAAGCGCCCATCTGCTTCTCCACCCCTCCCCCTCTCCTTCCACTCTGTCTCTCTCTTCCCCTCCCGCAGCCAAGGCTGCATTGGAGCAAAGTTGACCCGGGCGCTGAGGATGGCTCCATGGCCTCTGCCTCAGGCGCTAAAATGGCTTTGGTTGCGACAGATCAACGCCCCAGATGAGCAGAGCATCACCCCCTGGTGGGCATGCCGGGTGGATCCTGGTTGGGTGCATGCGGGAGTCTGTCTGACTGCCTCCCCATTTCCAGCTTCAGAAAAAAAATACACACACAAAAAAAATCAATAAAATATAACTTGATTTTCTTAGCTCTCCACCATTAGACTGTGAACTGCTCAAAGACAGGAAACATTTGCATTCCTAACACCTAGCAAAGTGCTTGAAACCTCGGAGGTGTTCTATAAATGTTTGTTGAATGACTAAGTAAATAAATTAATGAATGCATGATTGCTCTGTCAGTGGTCAGCAAACTCATTAGTCAACAGAGCCAAATATCAGCAGTACAACGATTGAAATTTCTTTTGAGAGCCAAATTTTTTAAACTTAAACTATATAGGTAGGTACATTGTTATTAACTTAATTAGAGTGGAGTACCCTTTGTGGAAGAGCCACACTCAGGGGCTAAAGAGCCGCATGTGGCTTGTGAGCCGCAGTTAGCCAACCAAGGCTCTGTCTGATCCTGAGCTTGATGTAACAAGCCTGGAGAACGGGGCCCTGGCCACTTACACCCTTGTTTTAATGGATCTCCCCCTTTTTTGTGTGTGTGACAAAGAGAGAGAAATAGAGACAGACAGGAAGGGAGAGACATGAGAAGCATCAATCCTTCATTGTGACACCTTAGTTCATTGATTGCTTTCTCATTTGTGTCTTGACTGGGGGGCTATAGCAGACCCAGTGACCCCTTGCTCGAGCCAGTGACCTTGGACTCAAGCTGGTGAACCTTGCTCAAACCAGATGAGCCTGCACTCAAGTTGGCAACCTCAGGGTTTCAAACCTGGGTCCTCCGTGTCCCAGTCGGAAGCTCTATCTATTGCACCACCGCCTGGTCAGGCTTAATGGATTCTTTTATACCCTGTGATACCTCCAGGGACACATACTGTTCAATGCATAGTCTTAAGACTATTTGGCTGAACTAAATTGTCTATGCTGTTCAACACCATTTGGCAAAGCCTATGGACACTGGGAATCCCACAGGCAATCTTCAGTCACAAGCAAAATGTGGCCTGCCACTTTAAACAGTAATTCTTATACCCTGAGTTTGTCACATCTTTATGACAAATTTGGTCTAAGGCTGTTTGTTGAGGCCCTATCTGCTCAGAATCTGCCTGGAACCTTTCCCAGGCCCCCATGTTCCCATGTTTCTCTTCACCTGAAAGAACAACTGTTGTGGACCGTTAATGGCAAAAAGCCATTATAGATTCAAGGCTTGGCAGGGGGCTAAGTTCTCCCCTCTCCATCTCCATATTTGGCTTTGATCCTGAGTGTTTGCACCCACTCTACTTGCTTCCTTGGGTTGCAGGAAGCAATATACACGCCCTTCCTCTGACTCTTTGTTTGTTTCAGATGTTTGTAAATTTCACTAATGTATCCTGTGTAAAGTTCCTGTCTTAGCCTTTGATATGCAACTTTGTATCAGGGTCCTTGATTTGCATATGACTATATAATAAAGCGAACTGGGGCTATGAGGCACTCAGATACTGCCAAGCAGTTTGAGGAGTCCTCCCGATCCCATCGGTTTTGTTCTGACAAAGTGTGTTTCCTTAATTCCGCACCGTTATTTGGAGCTGCGCTGGTCCGCGGCAAACAACTACTTATCATTAGTGGGAATGGGTAATATTCATACCAGCTTTTGATCTCTCCTTTGCAAGCTCACAATCTCACAGATTTCTAAGATTTTTCAAGAACGTGATCTGGCAGTTTTCCATCTGTCATTTATTTTATATTTTTCAGTGACAGAACTGTGTTTCAAGCCAGGATGTCCTGAGAGGAAACCTGAGTAATTTAACACCTTCTTCCTGCTGCTCTGTTTTGTGTAGATATGTGGAAGCCACAGTGGTGCAATAGCTTCTTACTGCTTTTTACCATCTGTGGTGTTCATTATCCTCAGCCCGGTTGGGGTTTTCCTATGAGAATAAGCCAGTACAGAATGAATCTCGCGCTATCATTCCCAGTGACACTATACAGAATGGACATGCAGTCTCAATGCAGCTTTCTGCTCTGTGTTCCTAGAAAATTTAACAATGCTTGATAGCTGTGTCCTGGCCCTGAATTCTTGAGGGGAGGTGTATGGTATGGTGCTAAAACACCTAAATCCCTGCTGTTGGGCAAACAATTTTTTTTTAAGTTTCCTGGCTTGTATTTGGGCAGCGCATAGTCTATGCGGGTGTTTGCCCTCAAGGCTGCAGATTGCAAATTGCAGATTGGCTCCTGCTTGGGAGGGGCCGTTGTTTGCTATTGTTTGCTGGAGAAAGGTTTTTTTTCCCCCAGCCTGTTTTTCAGAGAGAGAGAGAGAGAGAGAGGATGCAAAGACTGGTGGGGAGTCTGTGAATCTGGGAGAGTCTGGACAATGTGTCAGGGCTTTGGGAGCTCTGAGAGGGAAGCCGTCTTCCTTGTCTGTTTGCTTGTCTGCTATTGCAAGACTTTAATAAACAGAATGGCCCACCATTTTCTGGCTCCACAGTTCCTTTACCCAAATCCAAAGAGAACATGCATGCGCATGTCCTCAGCGATGGCTACTGGCCTTACACCTGCCACGCTCATCATTGCTGAGAATGACTTGATTTATTATTATTATTTTTTGCATTTTTCCAAAGCTAGAAACGGGGAGGCAGTCAGACAGACTCCTGCATGTGCCCAACCAGGATCCACCCGGCATGCCCACCAGGGGGCGATGCTCTGCCCATCTGGGGCATCGCTCTGTTGCATCCAGAGCCATTCTAGCGCCCGAGGTAGAGGCCACAGAGCCAGCCCCAGCGCCACAGAGCCAGCCCCAGCGCCCGGGCCATCTTTGCTCCAATGGAGCCTTGGCTGCGGGAGGGGAAGAGAGAGAGAGAGAGGAAGGAGAGGGGGAGGGGTGGAGAAGCAGATGGGCGCTTCTCCTGTGTGCCCTGGCCGGGAATCGAACCTGGGACTCCTGCACGCCAGGCCGACGCTCTACCACTGAGCCAACTGGCCAGGGCTATTGAGAATGACTTGATTTTAAACCCACATTTTTTGGGTAAGATTTTATTTTATTGATTTTAGAGAGAGAGGAGAGAGAGACAGAGAGAGAGGTGGGGGGAGGAATGGGAAACATCAACTTGTAGTAGTTGCTTCTCATATGTGCCCTGACCCAGCAAGCCCAGGATTTTGAATTGGCAACCTCAGCATTCCAAGTTTATGCTCTGTCTACTGCACCACCACAGGTCAGGCTAAACCCACATTTGATTTGCACAAAACCTTTCATTGAACACACCTGGCATACATCTCAAATTTCTTGTACATTAGCCAAGGAAGTCTAACTATTGAAAGCCTACAGCTATGATACTGTTATGATTAAATTAACACCCCAAAAGTTTAGTGAATCTTATGTGAATTACATTAACTAGATTTAGAACCATGGCTATAATGTTTGCAATATAAAAATCATTTCCCAAAACCTTAAAAAAATGAGACAGCCATTTCTATAAATATTTCTAACACACAGCTAATCATGAAAATGTCCACAACTCAGTGATATGGTTGATACCTTGCTGTATGGCCAGGAGGCGCGGCCACCATCACAGCAGCCTGGCCCATGCAGGTTCGCACTGGATTGGGACAGTCAGTAAAGAAACAACGGAGCCACAAACTGGTGGGCCTTTATCTTTAATCCTAGCTTGCACCCAGTGGGCAAGTAAAAACACACACTGGGCTCCAAAACCCACTCATTCAGTGCTCACAAAACCACTGACTTATTCGAGTTTCCTAGAATTAAAGGTTTCTAGCTCACTAGCCTTATTCTCCTTTGTTCCTTATCTCTTTCTCTCTGCACAAACTCTGCACAAAGTGGCTTTTCTTTCAGCACTTCGCCATCTTGGCTGCTTCCCCTGGCCTCCTCCACGTGGCCTTTCTCTCCTCTGCTCTCTAGTTCTAATCTTAGGAACCGAGTGGTCTGTCCCACTTTATAGTGCAGAAATCAAAACCTTTAATCCAATATACAAAATAGAGAAGTCTCTAGTACAAAGTCTCTTGTCTGAGGCATGATGGGATTGCACCACCCCACATCAAAAAGGGTGGGAAAGGCTTAGTCCTAAAACCAAGCCCGGGGCTACAAGGATCCCGCCTGCCCACAGCCCGTCCCCAACACACATTAATATCACCTGGGCGACGGGCTTCCATGTGGGCAGCACCATCTTTAACAAAGTGAGCATAATATACAGTGTGTCCATAAAGTCATGGTGCACTTTTGACCGGGCACAGGAAAGCAACAAAAGATGATAGAAATGTGTTGGGCAGATAAAATGTATTATGCTCACTTTGTTAAAGAGGCCATCGCCCAGGTGATATTAATGTGTGTTGGAGATCGTTGTAACCTGGGGCTTGGTTATGGGATTAAGCCTTTCCCACCCTTTTTGATGTAGGGCGGTACAATCCAATCATGCCTCAGAGAAGTGACTTTGTATTAGAGACTACCCTATTTTGTATATTGGATTAAAGGTTGTGAAGCTACACTATAAAATGGGGGCAGAACGGGACTTGGCTCTTGGTTCCTGAGATTTTCAGCAGAGGAGAGAGTAGAGCCAGCAGCGGGAGGAGGCCACGTGGAGGAGGTCAGGAGAAGCAGCCAAGATGGTGGAGTGCTGAGTGAGATGCCAGTTTGTGTAGAGTTTGTATCTGGGATAAGGAAGGAGATGGGGAACTGAGGAGAAGAAGGCTGGTGAGCTAGAAACCTTTGATTCTAGGAAACTCGGATAAGTCAGTGGCTTTGTGAGCACTGAGTGTGACTGGGTTTTGGAGCCCAGTGTGTATTTTTACTTGCCCGCCGGGTGCAAGGTAGGATTAAAAGCTATGGCCCATCAGTTTTTGGCTCCGCTGTTTCTTTACCGACTGTCCGAATCCAATGCGAACCTGCATGGGCTGGGCTGCTCTGATGGTAGCCCTGGCCCTGATTACTGGCTTTACAAAATGTGAAATCTGCACCAAATAAAAGGAAAACCCTCCCAATTTCTGTAGGATGATGTGGCCGCATGTGCGCATGCGCAGATGATGACTTAACACCGTGTATATAGCGGAGCAGCCCACGGCCATGCCAGTCGAGATGTGGACAGCACAGAGGAAAGTTCAGTGTGTTCTGTGGCTCACTAAATTCGAATCCGTGACCAAAGTGCAACGTGAATATCGGCGCATTTTTTTTTAATTTCTTTTTTTTTTTTAATTTAATTTTATTTATTTTTAGAGAGGAGAGAGAGAGTGAGAGAGAGGAGAGAGAGACAGAGAGAGAAGGGGGAGGAGCTGGAAGCATCAACTCCCATATGTGCCTTGACAGGCAAGCCCAGGGTTTCGAACCGGCGACCTCAGCGTTTCCAGGTTGACGCTTTATCCACTGCGCCACCACAGGTCAGGCCAATATCGGCGCATTTATAATGAAGCGCCACCACATAGGAATAACATTACTTGGTGGGATAAGCAGTTGAAGGAAACCGGCAGTGTGGTGGAGAAACCCCGTTCTGGTAGGCCATCAGTCAGTGATGAGTCTGTAGAGGCTATACGGGATAGCTACCTAAGGAGCACTGAAAAATCTGTGCGTGAGCCCACATCGAACTGCACTGAATAGGTATGAAACCAGGAGAGTTTTCCTTTTATTTGGTGCAGATTTTACATTTCTATCATCTTTTGTTGCTTTCCTGTGACCGGTCAAAAGTGTACCATGACTTTATGGACACGCTGTATTTTATCTGCCCAACACTTGCAAATGGATTTAAAGAAAAAAAAAAGGCCTGAACAGGCAGTGGCACAGTGGATAGAGCATCGGACTGGGGTGTCGAGGACCCAGGTTCAAGACCCCGAGGTCACCAGTTTGAGTATGGGCTCATCTGGTGTGAGCAAAGCTCATCAGCTTTGAGCCAAGGTTGCTGGCTTGAGCAAAGGGTTACTCGGTCTGCTGAAGGCCCACATATGAGAAAGCAATCAATGAACAACTAAGGTGTCGCAACAAAAAACTGATAATTGATGCTTCTCATCTCTCTCTGTTTCTGTCTGTTCCTATCTATCCCTCTCTCTGACTCTCGCTCTGTCTCTATAAAAAAAAAATAAAAAATAAAAAAAAAATGAAGGAGTCCAGCCTGACCAGGCGGTGGCGCAGTGGATAGAGCGTTGGACTGGGATGCTCAGGACCCAGGTTCGAGACCCCGAGGTCTCCAGCTTGAGCACGGGTTCATCTGGTTTGAGCAAAAGCTCACCAGCTTGGACCCAGATCACTGGCTCGAGCAAGGGGCTACTCGGTCTGCTGAAGGCCCACGGTCAAAGCACATATGAGAAAGCAATCAATGAACAACTAAGGTGTTGCAATGCGCAACGAAAAACTAATGATTGATGCTTCTCATCTCTCCATTCCTGTCTGTCTGTCCCTGTCTATTCCTCTCTCTGACTCTCTCTCTGTCTCTGTAAAAAAAGAAAAAAGAAAAAATGAATGAATCCAGAGACATTTATTAGCTGAAGGTATCCTAACAGGATTGATAGAAATTGGGAGCAGGATCTGGGTCTTTGTTTTTGGACCCAGCACAGGGCCTCAGCCAGCCATGGATACACAGTAGGTGTCAATTAACACAGTCACTGAATTACTAAATGGAAATTTACTGGGGCTCTTTGTGCTGCTCGACTTCACACACATAGACCTGCCCCGTGGGATTCTTAGCAAGAACAGATATTTTATGAGAACTGTCACTCCAAGTTGATTGGATGGACAAACTGAAACCAAAAGATTTTCTTTTAAAACCAAACTCTGCTAAATTTTACAACTGGGATGTTCTACTTTGGGTGGAGAGTTGGACAAAATTACCTATAATTTGAGGTTTGCAGATTTAGGAAAATACAGAATTAAAAAAAAAAAAGACACTATGATGAACCCAGCAGGCGAGCTGGCAGGAAGTCAGACTGCGGTCCTGGCCTGAGAGGAGAACACAGACCAAAGGAGAAATAAATAAATAAAAGGTAGCCAGAGCTAATAAGGTATTTTGCAAAGTTTTGAAGAGCTTTCCAGGTTTTTCTGGAAAAAGGAAGGAAAGGAATAGAGAAAAGGAAGAGGATTGGTTAACAGCTGGCTTCAAAAATGCTGATGAGTGGATTTGCCTGTTGGGTTTGTTTTTCTAAGTCAAGGATAAGGGAAGAGGGTGTGATTGGCCTAGCATTGCTTGCTGGCGGAGCAGTCTTCCCTGGTCTGTGTGCTGTCGCTGTTGTTAGAGCAAGGAGGCCAGAGAGACCTGCTTTCCTGGGTGACTCATTGAAATGGGGACAAAAACTGCCCTCCAAATATGTCTCAGTCCTGTGGAAAAGTGAGAAGGACAGGAGTTTTATTTTATTTTGCTTTTTAAATGTTTATATATTTGAATAGTTAACTCATTTATGTGGCTCAGAACTAAAAATATATATATATATATATTAAAAGGTATATAATGAAAGTTTGTTTGCTGTTCCTCAACCCCATCTGCCCATTTACCCCAACCCAAATATATTAATTACCCTGTTATTAGGTTTTGGTTTATCCTAATATTTCTTTTGCATATACAAGCTTAAAAAATCTCTTTACTCCATTTTAACGTAAATGATACTGTGTTATACATACCTCTGAACCTTCTGAGTTTTCTTTTTCCCACTAACTGTATCTTGGAAATAAATAGTGTTCTCATTTTTAAGGGGCAGCATTTTACTGTGTATGTATGCACTATAATATAACTGATTCCTACTGAGCTACATTTAGGTTATTTTCAGTCTTTGTGTGTGTTTTTTTTGTGTGTGTTTTTTTCAACTTTATTCATTTTAGAGAGGAGAGAGAGAGAAAGAGAGAGAGAGAGAGAGAGAGAGAGAGAGAAGGGAGGAGCAGAAAGCATCAACTCCCATATGTGCCTTGACCAGGCAAGCCCAGGGTTTTGAACCAGCAACCTCAGTGTTCCAGGTTGAAGCTTTATCCACTGTGCCACCACAGGTCAGGCCAGTCTTTCTTATTACACATAATGGTATGGACTTTCGAGACAGATGTACCTTCAAAACCTACTGATGCTTACTAGATGATTGACTTTGGGCCTTCACTGCCTCATTAGAAAAACAGGGATTATTTTATGTCTTTATTATCTGTCACATAATATTGCTATGAAAGATTCCACTTGATCTTAGCCAAAAGGCCAAGAAGCAATGAAAGATTAAATAATATAGTATACAAAATATTTGAGAGATAGTAGGTCTCATTGAAAAGGTATACAGGCCTGACCTGTGGTGGTGCAGTGGATAAAGCGTCGACCTGGAAATGCTGAGGTTGCCGGTTCAAAACCCTGGGCTTGCCTGGTCAAGGCACATATGGGAGTTGATGCTTCCAGCTCCTCCCCCCCCCTTCTCTCTCTCTGTCTCTTCTCTCTCTCTCTCTCTCTCTCTCTCTCTCTATCTCTATCTCTGTCTCTCCCTCTCCTCTCTAAAATGAATTAAAAAAGAAAAGAAAAGAAAAGAGTATACGGCCCTAGCTAGTTGGCTCAGTAGTAGAGCATCAGCCCAGTGTGTGGAAGTCCCGGATTCGATTCTCAACCAAGGCACACAGGAGAAGTGCCCATCTGCTTCTCCACCCTTACCCCTCTCCTTTCTCTCTATTTCTCCCTTACCCTCCTGCAGCCAAGGCTCCATTGGAGCAAGTTGGCCCGGGTGGTGAGGATGGCTCCATGGCCTCCACCTCAGGTTCTAGAATGGCTCTGATTGCAGCAGAGCAACACCCCAGATGGGCAGAACATCGCCCCTGGGCATGCCGGGTGGATCTCGGTTGGGCGCATGCGGGAGTCTGTCTCTCTGTCCCCCCCCCCTTCTCACTTCAGAAAAATACGAAATATAAAAAAAAAAACCAGTATATGTTGCAACTGGGCATGGTAAAATTTACTTTTGGAAAAAATGATACTTTGATTATTTCCACTGAAATAAAACAATTATATATATATATATATATATATTTTTTAGGAGTAATACATGTTTAATATTTTTTAAAATTCAGGTAAGCAAAGAGAAATATAAATAGCCTATAGTCTTAACACTCATTACCGCTGCCTTTTTTTTTTTTTTTTTTTTTTTTTTTTTAGAGACAGAGAGTGAGTCAGAGAGAGGGATAGACAGGGACAGACAGACAGAAACAGAAATATGAGAAGCATCAATCATTAGTTTTTTGTTGCGCATTGCATCACCTTAGTTGTTTGATTGCTTTCTCATATATGCCTTGACCGCGGGCCTTCAGCAGACCAAGTAACCCCTTGCTCGAGCCAGCGACCTTGGGTTCAAGCTGGTGAACTGTTGGGCAGATAGAGTATATTATGCTCACTTTGTTAAAAATGACGCTGCCCATGTGGAGGCCGTTGCCCAGGTGATATTAATGTGTGTTGGGGATCGTTGTAGCCTGGGGCTTGGTTTTGGGATTAAGCCTTTCCCACCCGTCTTGATGTGGGGTGGTACAATACAATCATGCCTCAGAGAAGTGACTTTGTTTATTTATTTATTTTTACAGAGACAGAGAGAGTCAGAGAGAGAAATAGATAGGGACAGACAGGAATGGAGAGAGATGAGAAGCATCAATCATTAGTTTTTCTTGCGACACCTTAGTGTTCATAGATCGCTTTCTCATATGTGCCTTGACCAGGGCCTTCAGCAAACCGAGTAACCCCTTGCTCGAGCCAGCGACCCTGGGTCCAAGCTGGTGAGCTTTGCTCAAACCAGACGAGCCCGCGCTCAAGCTGGCGACCTCAGGGTCTCGAACCTGGGTCCTCCACATCCCAGTCCGACGCTCCATCCACTGCGCCACCGCCTGGTCAGGCCAGAGAAGTGACTTTGTATTAGAGACTTCCCTATTTTGTATATTGGATTAAAGGTTGTGAAGCTACACTATAAAATGGGGGCAGAACGGGACTTGGCTCTTGGTTTCTGGGATGATTAGCATGACAGAGGAGAGAGCAGAGCAGAGAGCAGAAGGAGGCCACGTGGAGTAGGCCAGGAGAAGCAGGCAAGATGGCGGAGTGCTGAGTGAGAAGCCAGTTTGTGTAGAGTTTGTATCTGGGATAAGGAAGGAGATGGGGAACTGAGGAGAATACGGCTGGTGAGCTAGAAACCTTTGATTCTAGGTGTAAAGCCAGCAGGCAGGGCCGGGGCCACTATCACAGCAGCCCGGCCCATGCAGGTTCGCATTGGATTCGGACAGTCGGTAAAGAAACAGCGGAGCCAAAAACTGATGGGCCATAGCCTTTAATCCTACCTTGCACCCGGCGGGCAAGTAAAAACATACACTGGGCTCCAAAACCCAGTCACACTCAGTGCTTACAAAGCCACTGACTTATCCGAGTTTCCTAGAATCAAAGGTTTCTAGCTCACCAGCCTTCTTCTCCTCAGTTCCCCATCTCCTTCCTTAGCATCTCACTCAACACTCCGCCATCTTGGCTGCTTCTCCTGGCCTCCTCCACGTGGCCTCCTCCCGCTGCTGGCTCTATTCTCTCTGCTCTCTCATGCTAACCTCAGGAACCAAGAGCCAAGTCCCGTTTTGCCCCCATTTTATAGTGTAGCTTCACAACCTTTAATCCAATATACAATGTAGGGAAGTCTCCAACCCAAAGTCACCTTCTGAGGCATGATTGGATTGCACCACCCCACATCAAAAAGGGTAGGAAAGGCTTAATCCCAAAACCAAGCCCCAGGCTACAAGGATTCCGCCTGCCTTTAGCCCACCCCAACACACATTAATATCACCTGGGCGACGGCTTCCTCGTGTTATCTTTAACAAAGTGAGCATAATACATTTTATCTGCCCAACACTAGGAAACTCGGATAAGTCAGTAGCTTTGTGAGCACTGAATGTGAATGGGTTTTGGAGCCCAGTGTGTGTTTTTTGCTTGCCCGCCGAGTGCAAGCTAGGATTAAAGAAAATGGCCCATCTGCTTTTGGCTCCTTTGTTTCTTTACCGACTGTCCGAATCCAATGCGAACCTGCATGGGCCAGGAGGCTGCTGTGATGGTGGCCCTGGCTCTGGCTTCTGGCTTTACATGAACTTTTGCTCAAACCAGATGAGCTCGCGCTCAAGCTGGAGACCTCAAGGTCTCGAACCTGAGTCCTCAGCATCCCAGTCCAACGCTCTATTCACTGCGCCACCACCTGGTCAGGCACTGCTGACTTTTGACCTGTGTCTTTCTAGTTATTTCTCTAACGAAATGTGCATTTAATATGACATTCTGAATGGAGTGGTACTTTACATGCTATTTTGTAACCTGCTTTCTTCAACTAATAGTGTATTGCAGTCATCTCTTTATGTCATGAAATGTTTCTCTCAATTGTTTTAAATGACTTCATAGTATTTTATAATATAAATATATAATAATTTATCAATAATTTTCTGGGTATACATTTTTGTACATTAATATTTAATCTCTTTGGAATTAATTTTGATACATGGTATGAGGTAAGTAAATATCTAAATCTTTTTACAAATGGTTAGTTAGCAACTTACCCAACATCCTTTTTTTTTTTTTTTTTTGGTGACAGAGACAGAGAGAGGGACAGATAGGGACAGGCAGACAGGAAGGGAGAGAGATGAGAAGCATCAATTCTTCCTTGCAGAACCTTAGTTGTTCATTGATTACTTTCCATATGTGCCTTGACCGTGGGTCTACAGCAGAACGAGTAACCCCTTGCTCAAGCCAGAGACCTTAGGTTCAAGCTGGTGAGCCTTGCTCAAACCAGATGAGTCTGCGCTCAAGCCGGCAACCTTGGGGTTTCCAACCTGGGTCCTCGTCGTCCCAGTCTGATGCTCTATCCACTGCACCACCACCGCCTGGTCAGGCTTGCCCAACATCCTTTATTGCAGTGGTCCCCAACCTTTTTTGGGCCATGGACTGGTTTAATGTCAGAAAATATTTTCACGGACCAGCCTTTAGGGTGGGACGGATTAATGTATCACGTGACCAAGACAAGCGTCAAGAGTGAGTTTTAGATGGATGTAACAGAGGGAATCTGGTCATTTTTTAAAAAAAATTTTTTTTGGATTTTTCTGAAGTTAGAAACAGGGAGGCAGTCAGACAGACTCCCACCAGGATCCACCCGGCAATCCCACTAGGGCGCGATGCTCTGCCCATCTGGGGCGTCACTCTGTTGCAACCAGAACCATTCTAGTGCCTGAGGCAGAGGCCATAAAGCCATCCTCAGCGCCCGGGCCAACTTTCCTCCAGTGGAGCTTTGGCTGTGGGAGGGAAGAGAGAGACAGAGAGGAAGGAGAAGGGGAGGGGTGGAGACGCAGATGGGTGCCTCTCCTGTGTGCCCCGGCCAGAAATCGAACCCAGGACTCCTGCACACCAGGCCGACGCTCTACCACTGAACCAATGGGCCAGGGCCAATTTTTTTTTAATTTATTCATTTTAGAGAAGAGAGAGAGAGAAGGGGGGAGGCACAGGAAGCATCAACTCCCATATGTGCCTTGACCAGGCAGGCCCGGGGTTTCGAACTAGCAACCTCAGCATTTCCAGGACGCTTTATCCACCGTGCCACCACAGGTCAGGCCATTTTTTAAAAATAAAACATCGTTCAGACTTAAATATAAATAAAACAGAAATAATGTAAGTTATTTATTCTTTCTCTGCAGACCAGTACCAAATGGCCCACGGACCGATACTGGTCTGTGTCCTGGGGGTTGAGGACCTCTGCTTTATTGAATAAACCATCCTGGCCTGATTGGTGGTGGCACAGTGGATAAATGCTTGACCTAGAAAGGTGAGATTGTTGGCTCGAAACCCTGGGCTTGCCTGGTCAAGGCACATATGGGAGTTGATGCTTTCTGCTTCTCCCTCTCCTTCTCTTTCTCTTTTCTTGTAAGGTTGATGGCAGAGGCCATCATTGTGCAGGTTCCCACTGAATCCGGGCAGATGGTAAAGGAACTATGGAGCCAGAAAATGGTGGGCCATTCCGTTTATTAAAGGGTCACAATAGCAGGTGACCAAATAAGCAGGGAAGATCGCTTCCCTTTCTCCCTCCAGACTCACCTGGACTCACAGGCCCCAGCAAAACAGCACACCCCAGCAAAACAAGCTGGGCCCAAATCTGGGATCGCTAAGCCTCTCAGCGCTCACACACTCTCTCCCTCTCTCTTTCTCTCTCTCTCTCTCTCTTTTTCTCTCTCTCCCCCCTTCTTCATGGGAGGGACAAAAAAACCCTCCAGAAAACAATAGCAGACAGTCGCCCCTCCCAAGCTGGAAGGCAACCAGCAATTTGTAGTGTGCGGCCCTGAGGGCAAATACTGGCAGCCTTCCATAGACTATACACACAGTGGCCCTGGCCCATGCTAATGCTCAAATTTAGGCAAACCTGTTCTAAACTTGTTTGCCCAACACTCCTCTAAAAATGAACATCTAGTTTGAGCAAGGCTCAAGAGCTTGAGCCCAAGGTCGCTGGCTCGAGCAAGGAGTCAGTCTGCTAATAGCCTCCTGGTCAAGGCATATATGAGAAAACAATCAATGAATAACTAAGGTGCCGCAACAAAGAACTGATGCTTCTCATCTCCCTCCCTTCCTGTTTGTCCGTATCTGTCTCTCTCTGTCTGACTCTGTCTGTCTCCCCCCCAAAAAAAAATCTTAAAAAGAAAATAATAAGTCATCCTTAGCCCACCAATTTGAAATTTTATATTAATTATATTCTAAATCCTTATAAATGTATAGATTTGATTTTTTAGACTTTATTCTGTGGATTGGCTTCTCTGTTCTTACACAGTAATCACAATTTCATTAAAATACTGTTAAATATTGTATGGCCAGTAGTCGCGGCCATCACGGCCAGGCACTTGCAGGTTCCCATTAGATTCTGGCAGACAGTAAAGAAACAGTGGAGCCAGTCGATGGTGGGCCATTCCTTTATTCTAGCCTCGCAACCGGCTGGCGAGTAAACACACACACACAGGGCACTAAAACCCACTCACAAATTCTCCAGTTCCACAAACAGGAGAATCTTTTCCGGTTATTCCTAGAATCAAAGCCCCCCCCCCCCCCCACAAGTCTAAATCACCTCTGGATCCCCATCTGCCAACATGGCTTCTTACTCTCTGCACAAACTGGCTTCTCCTTCAGCACCCTGCCATCTTGGCTGCTTTTTCTCCTCAGCATTCTTTCTTCCCGCTCTCACTCTGCAAAAACATGGCTTCTTAATGTATTTTTTCTTATTATATTTATTTATTCATTTTAGAGAGAGGAGACAGAGAGAAAGGAGGAGGAGCAGGAAGCATCAACTCCCATATGTGCCTTGACTAGGCAAGCCTGGGGTTTTGAACCAGCGACCTCAGTGTTCCAGGTTGACGCTTTACCCATTGTGCCACCACAGGTCAGTTCAAAACATGGCTTCTTTCTTCTCCTTTCTCCTTCTTCTTAAAACTTTTTGGCACGAAAATCTCCTCCCACAACATTAGCTTAACAGTGGCCCTTCTCAAGCAGGAAGGCAATTACAGATCATATACCTGGGCAGCCATTTTTAGCAATAAAAGTGAGCAAAATCAAATAACAAATTTTACAAACTCATTTGCCCAACAAATATCTCGTGGTCTAAGTCTTTTTTTTCAAGAGTAAGGTTTGGCAATTCTTAAGTACTTATTCTTTCAAAATTTTAGAATAATTTTGTCAAATTCTAGAAAACATGGAATTGGAATGTGAAGGGCCAGTGGCAGCTGCCATGGCCATACAGGTTTATATTGGATTCAGGCAGATAGTAGAGCCAGAAAATGGTGGGTGTGTAGCCAGTAGCCAGGGCCACCATCACAGCAGCCTGACCCATGCAGGTTCGCACTGGATTTGGACAGTCAGTAAAGAAACAACGGAGCCACAAACTGGTGGGCCATTAACTTTAATCCTAGCTTGCACCCAGTGGGCAAGTAAAAACACACTGGGCTCCAAAACCCACTCATTCAGTGCTCACAAAGCTACTGACTTATCCGAGTTTCCTAGAATTAAAGGTTTCTAGCTCACTAGCCTTATTCTCCTTTGTTCCCCATCTCCTTCTCTCTGCACAAACTCTGCAAAAACTGGCTTCTTTTTCAGCACTCCGCCATCTTGGCTGCCTCTCCTCTCCTCCACATGGCCTTTCTCTACTCTCCTCTCTAATGCTAATCTCAGGAACCGAGAGAGAGCAAGCACCCGGTCTGCCTCACTTTATAGTGTAGGAATCAAAACCTTTAATCCAATATACAAACAAGGAAGTCTCTGATACAAAGTCACTTATCTGAGGCATAATGGGATTCCTCATGAGAGTGCACCACCCCACATCAAAAAGGGTGGGAAAGGCTTAGTCTTAAAACTAAGCCTTAGGCTATAAGAATCCTGCCTGCTTACAGCTTGTCCCCCCCACACAGTGCAAACTATAAGCAAGCAAACATATATTGTTGTTTACTAACTTATTTGACCAACAGTGGGCCATTTCATTCCATCTATTTGTTTATTTATTTAGTATTATTTTTTAATTTATTTATTTTGGATTTTTAAATTCATTTTTAGAGAGAGAGAGAAAGAGAAGAGAGAGAGAGAGAGAGAGAGAGAGAAGGAGAGGAGGAGCAGGAAGCATCAAGCCCCATATGTCTCTTGACCAGGTGAGCTCAGGGTTTCAAACCAGCAACCTCATCATCCCAGGCCGACACTTTATCCACTGTGCCACCACAGGTCAAGCCCATTCAATTTATTAAAGTCTTGTAATGGTGGAGGAGCAAACAGGCAGGGAAGACGACTTCCCTCTCACTCAGGGCTCCCCAAAGCCCCGACTCATTGTCAGGACTCTCTGGGACTCAGAGACCCCCACCAGTCTCAGCAGGGCTCCCAAGTCCCTCAGCTCGGGCTCAGAGGGTGCTCTTTCTCTCTCTCTCTCTTTCTCTCTGCTCATGTTAAGCCAAATTCAGAGGGACCCAAAACATGGAAGATAGGAACAAGGTCCATCGGTTACACATCAAAGCTTTATTGTCTAGCTTGGCCAAGTGGCGGCTACTCCCAACAGAATTCTGAAGGAAAGCGCGCCAGCCCTTTGTTCTACCTAGTTTTTATAGTTTTGTAAGTGGGAAGTACAGAAGCAAAAATTGCAATTAGGAGCCCCTTACCACTATTGGTTATAGTCATATGTCCTTTAACATGATAGGACCACGTTCAATTTGCAAGCCATACATCCTTTTGGGGAAAACAAAGTTTACAAGCCAACACAATGGTAGAAAGATGTCTCTTTACATATTGAAAGGCATTCCTATATATATATATATTTTTTTTTTTATAATTCTTTTTTTTTTCTCTTTTTTTTTTTTTTTAATTTTTTATTTATTTATTCATTTTTAGAGAGGAGAGAGACAGAGGAGAGAGAGACAGAGAGAGAGAAGGGGGGAGGAGCTGGAAGCATCAACTCCCATATGTGCCTTGACCAGGCAGGCCCAGGGTTTCGAACCGTCGACCTCAGCATTTCCAGGTGGACGCTTTATCCACTGCACCACCACAGGTCAGGCCGGCATTCCTATATTATCTAGTGTTCATCTGCTATCTCTCTGTCCTGAGTCACACGTATTAACCACATGCATTTACATGAGAGAGGTAGTTTCGGTGGGGACAAATGCCCGCAAATGGCTCATTGCTATGAGAAAAGGTTTATTTTGGCTTTTCTCTCCCTGTACCTGGCTAGCCATTCACCCTTTTCCCCACAGGCATAGTGGAATGTCTGAGGATCCATGTTTTCCTCCCCTCTGCATTTACAATACAATGCCAAGGGCCATCCTGACTATGCCAATCACACAGTACAGAGACTATTCTCACAATTTCTCTCCACACCTTAACCCAAATCAACAAAATGTTTCTCAGGCCTCCCAAAATATTAATATTAATTCTGTAGCTTTTGGTACTTTACAATACCTGCGGGTGAAGTGGCTCAGTGGCTCCTCACTCATGCCAGCCAAAAAGCAGCTGGGGGGGAAAAAACCTTCTCCAGCAAACATTAGCAAACATGCCCCTCCCAAGCAGGAAGAAGATCCACAATTTGTAATCTGCCGCCCTGAGGGCAAGCACCCACAGCCTTCCATAGACTATACACACATGGCGCTGCCCCAATACAAGCGAGCAATACTTAAAAAACATTTGTTTACCCAACAGAATGGAAAAATGAAATGTATTTAATTTACTGATCTATGGTGGCACAGTGGATAAAGCGTCGACCTGAAATGTATTTAATTTATACATCCATATGGAGATGTGTTAGTTTTCTATGGCTGCTGTAACAAATTACCACAAACTTGATGGCTTATAACAACAGAAATTTATCTTCTCACAGTTATGGAGGCTAGAAGTTTGAACTCTGTGTTACAGGGCTGAAATCAAGATGTCAGCCTTGCCATGCTCCATCTGGAGGTTCTAGGGGCAAATCCTTTTTTTTTTTGTATTTTTCTGAGGTTGAAAACGAGGAGGCAGTCAGACAGACACCCGCATACGCCCGACCGGGATCCACCCAGCATGCCCACCAGGCGGCGATGCTCTGCCCATCTGGGGCATTGCTCTGTTGCAACCAGAGCCATTCTAGCACCTGAGGCAGAGGCCATAGAGCCATCCTCAGCGCCCGGGCCAACTTTGCTCCAATGGAGCCTTGGCTGCAGGAGGGGAAGACAGAGACAGAGAGGAAGGAGAGGGGGAGGGGTGGAGAAGCAGATGGGCGCTTCTCCTGTGTGCCCTGGCCGGGAATCAAACCCAGGACTCCTGCATGCCAGGCCAACGCTCTACCACTGAGCCAACCGGCCAGGGCCTGGAATATTACTTTTAATACTTAGATTCAAACAAGCTATACTTTAGAGGGCCCCGCATATATCACAAACACATAAAATAATAGTATTTAAAGAACTCTCAGACCCTGGCTGGGTAGCTTGGTTGGTTAGAGCATAGTCCAGATACACCAAGGTTGCGAGTTTGATACCCATTTAGGGCACATACAAGAACTAACCAATGGCCTGACCTGTGGTGATGCAGTGGATAAAGCGTTGACCTGGAATGCTGAGGTTACTGGTTTGAAAACCTGGGCTTGCCCTGTCAAGGCACATATGAGAAGCAATTACTACAAGTTGATGCTTCCTGCTCACCCCCCACACACACCCTCTTTCTCTCTCTCCTCTTTAAAATCAATAAATAAAATCTTTAATGTGTATATATATATTAAAGAATTAACCAATGAGTGCAAAAATAAGTAGAACAACAAATCAGTATTTCTCTCCCTCTTTCTTTTCTTTCTTTCTTTTTTTTTTTTTGTAGTTTTCCGAAGTGAGAAATGGGGGGAGGGGGCAGCAGACAGGCAGACTCCCACATGTGCCCGACCGGGATGCATCCAGCATGCCCACCAGGGGGCGATGCTTGGCCCATCTAGGGCATTGCTCCTCTGGAACTGGAGCCATTCTAACTCCTGAGGTGGAGACTAGGGAGTTATTCTCAGCACCGGGACCAATCTTGCTCCCATGGAGCCCTGGCTGCAGGAGGGGAAGAGAGTAGAGAGAAAGGAGAGGGGGAAGGGTGGAGAAGCAGATGGGCGCTTCTCCTGTGTGCCCTGGCCGGGAATTGAACCCGGGACCTCCACACACCAGGCCAACACTCCACCACTGAGCCAACCAGCCAGGGCCTCTTTCCCTCTTTCTAATTTTTTTTCTTTGTGACAGACAGAGAGAGACAAAGGGACAGATAGGAACAGACAGAAAGGGAAAGATGTGAGAAGCGTCAATTCTTCGTTGCAGCACCTTAGTTGATTGCTTTCTCACATGTGCCTTGACTGGGGGACTACAGGAGACCAAGTGACCCTTTGCTCAAGCCAGCGACCTTGGGTTCAAGCTGGTGTGCCTTGCTCAAACCAGATGAGCCCGAGCTCAAGCTGGCGACCTTGGGGTTTCGAACCTGGGTCCTCTGCGTACCAGTTCGACTCTCTATCCTTTACGCCACCACCTGGTCAGGCCCTCTTTCTAAATTTTATTTATTGATTTTTAGATATGAGAGAAAGAGAACAGGGTGGAGGGAGAGGAGCAGGAAGCATCAACTCATAGTAGTTGCTTCTCATATGTGCCTTGACTGGCCAAGCCCAGGGGTTGGAACCAGTGACCTCAGCATTCCAGGTCAGTGCTTTATCCACTGTGCCACCACAGGTCAGGTGGGCTGTTCTTCAGAGAAGAAAAATTACAACTATTGGGAAGAGAAAGCTTCATGGGATGTGCTTAGATTTGGACCAGGAAAAATAGGAGTTAGAGAAGCATGGTAAGCAGAATTAACAGCCTGAGCAAAGAAGGGGAAAATAGTGGTTCATTTGGACTGAAGCTCAGGGGCTGTGTTAGGAATAATAGAAAATGTAGGAAAGGAAAGGTCTGTTTTGATGAGGCCTTGGATATCAGGTTATGGATTCTGCATTTTATTCTGGTGAGAATGGTCAACCCCTAAAAGGCTTTCCAGCTAAGAAAACGGTATGCTGGGAACTTTGCGTTAAAAAGAGGAAAAGGGCCCTGGCCGGTTGGCTCAGCGGTAGAGCGTCGGCCTAGCGTGCGGAGGACCCGGGTTCGATTCCCGGCCAGGGCACACAGGAGAAGCGCCCATTTGCTTCTCCACCCCTCCGCCACGCTTTCCTCTCTGTCTCTCTCTTCCCCTCCCGCAGCCAAGGCTCCATTGGAGCAAAGATGGCCCGAGCGCTGGGGATGGCTCTGTGGCCTCTGCCTCAGGCGCTAGAGTGGCTCTGGTCGCAACATGGCGACGCCAGGATGGGCAGAGCATCGCCCCCTGGTGGGCAGAGCGTCGCCCCATGGTGGGCGTGCCGGGTGGATCCCGGTCGGGCGCATGCGGGAGTCTGTCTGACTGTCTCTCCCTGTTTCCAGCTTCAGAAAAATGAAAAAAAAAAAAAAAAAAAAAAAAGAGGAAAAGTGGCCCTGGCCGGTTGGGTCAGTGGTAGAGCATTGGCCTGGCGTGCAGGAGTCCCAGGTTCGATTCCCGGCCAGGGCACACAGGAGAAGCGCCCATCTGCTTCTCCACCCCTCCCCCTCTCCTTCCTCTCTGTCTCTCTCTTCCCCTCCCGCAGCCAGGGTTCCATTGGAGCAAAGGTGGCCCGGGCGCTGGGGGTGGCTCTATGGCCTCTGCCTCAGGCGCTAGAATGGTTCTGATTGCGGCAGAGCGATGCCCCAAGATGGGCAGAGCATCACCCCCTGGTGGGCATGCCGGGTGGATCCTGGTTGGGCGCATGTGGGAATCTGTCTGACTGCCTCCCCATTTCCAACTTCAGAAAAATACAAAAAAAAAAAAAAAGGAAAAGTCACAATAAAGACCAGGCAGGAAAGTATTTAGCAGTCCAGGAGAGACTCAGCCAGGGTGGTAGTGGGGATGGAAATGGAGAGGTATCTGTGGGACACAGCATGGCTGTAGAATCTATTGAGGTTGGCCTTCTATGGAAAGGCAGAGGCAGGGTTCAGGAGTAAAAAAAATCCAAACTTTTTATCCTGGATCCTTGTGAAAAGAGTTTCATGGACATAAGCCTTTAAGCCAGAAGGATAAGGTGGTTAGTGTTGGAATCCATGGGAGTCTGAAAAGACCAGAATAACAGGCTTTATTGAAAGGAGGAAAGGAACCCTGCCGGGCACTTCTCCTGGGGAGAAGGGCACCGGTTACAGATTATGAGGTGAATTTTATAGGGTTTGGGAGAGCCTGAGGGGGTACTGAGTCAGAAGTTCTGGTATGTTCCCTTCTGTGGTTTTAGGATTTCAGCTTTCTGGAATGCTCCTCCTTGGGCGGTTGATCAGCTTTCTGGAACTTTTCTGACTCAGAGGCAATTATCCAGTAAGTAAGGGTGAGGTCAGGCAGCCAGGTGGGACAACCAAAGGGCAGTTGGAGTTCTGGTAAATTCATATATCTATCAGTTAGGAGGAGTGAGGCAGGATGGGTTGAGACTAATGGGAAGTGGGAAAATCGGGAGGTTTTGGGGCCTTATGAATTGAGTTATTAGTGGAACATCTAGATAGAGATTAACTGGTCCTTTGTTGGAAAATCAGTTTTGGAGATCAGAAATAAAGGCAGAAACCGCAGGACAACTGAAAACACAAGGCTAGTGTGTTCCAAAAGGAGAGTTATTTTAAAAACGCCTGGATGCAAGCGTACAAGCAGGCTGAGACCAGCAAAAAGTGTCAGCCACGAGCTGCATGCAGAGGGAGCAGTAGATATAGGGGTTGTTGCAAGCGTTTGCTGGCAGCACCTGGGTAAGCTCTGATTAGCATATCAGGGTTTTTTGTGGCCTTAGTTACTGACTTAATGGGGAATTCTGCTGAAGAGACACATGTTCTTTGATGTGGCACAAACAGGGCGTCCTTGGTAAATTCTGAAGACAGCCAAGAGGTCAGTCTCCCAGGAACAGCTGGGGGCTTGAGTCTGTGGCTAGGCTTTCACAAACCATTATGATTTAAATTAGATTTAAACTACCCTAATGGTCTGGTCCCTTCCCAATGCAAGCTTTCCCAGACATATTTGTGAAGGTAAACTTTTTGCTACATTTCAAAGTGAAGGCCAGCCAACTTTAGGAGAGAGAACAGCAAGCAAATTACAACCTTACAGTGGAAGATAAAAATGTTGTTTTTAGCCCGGGGAAGAAGTTGGATGAGGGGAATTTGAGTTTTACAGGGTTAATTTAACCCTATTAAGGAGAGTTTTAGACTGGGGGTAGTATTTAAGGGACTTGGTAATATAGGCCAGTGGTCCCCAACCCCGGGGCCACGGACCAGTAGCAGCCCGTGGGCCATTTGGTACTGGTCCGCAAAGAAAGAATAAATTACATTATTTCTGTTTTATTTATATTTAAGTCTGAACAATGTTTTATTTTTTATTTTTATTTTTTCATTTTTCTGAAGCTGGAAACAGGGAGAGACAGTCAGACAGACTCCCGCATGAGCCCGACCGGGATCCACCCGGCACGCCCACCATGAGGCTACGCTCTGCCCACCAGGGGGCGATGCTCTGCCCATCCTGGGTGTCGCCATGTTGTGACCAGAGCCACTCTAGCGCCTGAGGCAGAGGCCACAGAGCCATCCCCAGCGCTCGGGCCATCTTTGCTCCAATGGAGCTTTGGCTGTGGGAGGGGAAGAGAGAGACAGAGAGGAAAGCGTGGCGGAGGGGTGGAGAAGCAAATGGGCGCTTCTCCTGTGTGCAATGTTTTATTTTTTTTTAAATGACCAGATTCCTTCTGTTACATCCGTCTAAGACTCACTCTTGACGCTGTCTCAGTCACGTGATACATTTATCCGTCCCACCCTAAAGGCCAGTCTGTGAAAATATTTTCTGACATTAAACCGGTCTGTGGCCCAAAAAAGGTTGGGGACCACTGATATAGGCATTATGGGAGTAAAGATATGCAGGAAAAAAAAGAAAAGGACCAAAAGAATAAGCCTTAGGATGTGTCACCTTTGAAACTGAGAGGAAGAACAGGAGGAAGTGAAGGGAAAGCCAGGCAAAGGGGAGATCCTTTGGGATTGATGAATCTGAAGGCAGAGACCAGGTGTCTTACCCTTGTGTCCACCACATCCAGTACTGTGCCTGGAGTACTACAAGTGCTTAATGTTTGCTAATTGAGTGAACAAACAAATGATTGAATCAGAAGAGACAAAATATATCCAAAAATAAAAAAAGGAAAGGCGATTTTCAGAGGAAGGTGTTTAATAACAAATGCTGCTGACAAGAAAACGGACCTTTGCTTTCTTACTAGTTTTCACAAAGCTCAAGAGGTCACAGGACCATGGTCCAGGTGGGTAAGAGAGTGACTGCGACCACCAAACAAGACGGAGCTCTCCCAGGGAAGAGGTGGGCCCTAAAGACACTGGGCAGCTGCTGTTGGAGATGACACCAAATGAGGCCATCCTGGTGCCTTCTGGCCTCACTCCAGCTCTCCTCTTTTTTGGCTCCTGTAGTTACCAGTGTGTGGATACTGGCCCCTTCCCTCTGAGTCAGGAAAGAATCATTTCTAATTCTTTGTCTGATAAAAGTGAGGGACCCGTGTTTGTTTCTTTTAATTCTGCACTTCTAATGAATAGGGGAGGCAGGGAACACCCACATGTAGTAGAATCTGGCCTTATGCAGAGTGGAGCAGATTGGTCCCTGAATGTTAACTGAAAGCATCCTCAGCACTGGCTTCCTATAGTATATACTTACAGGATACTTCCTGTAAGTATCCTATTCTGAATACAGAAGGCTGGGGGTTTTCCTTCCAAGGCAGGAGGCTGGAAGTGGGCCCTGCTGAAAGGCATTTTGTGATGCAATAAAACAGGGTTTGGCCTGACCAGGCAGTGGTACAGTGGATAAAGCATCGAACTGGGATGCGGAGGACCCAGGTTTGAAATCCTGAGGTTGCCAGCTTGAGCACGGGCTCATCTGGTTTGAGCAAGGCTCATCAGTTTGAGCTCAAGGTTGCTGGCTTGAGCAAGGGGTCACTAGGTCTGCTGGAGCCCCCCCCTCCGGTCAAGGCACATATGAGAAAACAAGCAATGAACAACTAAGGTGCAGCAACAAAGAATTAATGCTTCTCATCTCTCCCCTCCTGTCTCATCTCTCCCCTCCTGTCCCTATCTGTCCCTTTCTGTCTCTGTCACACACATACACACACAAAAAAAGAAAACAGGGTTTGAAGAAAGGGAGGGGCAAACAGTGAAATCCTACCTCTCATCCCTAACTAACCACACCATCACTCCCATTTGGGCCCCTAAACACAGTCTAAGGGCAGTGGTTGGCAAACTCATTAGTCAACAGAGCCAAATATTAACAGTACTATTGAAATTTCTTTTGAGAGCCAAATTTTTTTTTAACTTAAACTATATAGGTAGGTACATTCCTTATTGAGGTAGTGCCCGCATGTGGTACTTTGTGGAAGAGCCACACTCAAGGGGCCAAAGAGCCGCAGTTTGCCAACCAGGGGTCTAGGGGTATGTGACTTTCTACATATGCATACAGGAAGACAGAATGCGTCTCTATGGCCAGACAAGCTGGCCACCCGTAGAGATCCCCATGGCATCAACTCACTTCTGAGCTTAGTCTGACTGGCCCTCAGCCTTACTTCCAAGACCTGATTTATTAACATACAATGAGTAGATCAGCTCTCTGGGGACTGACTCATTAACTCAGCTCCCAGACACTGATGTACATGCAGGGATAATGTTTTGATCTAACCAATGTGTTTTTTTCTCAGTTTCCTGTTACCCTCCCTCCCCTTGAGATGGCTGCACTAATGAGGCATCTTTTGCTACAAGGCACTGTGGTAGAGCAGAATACAGAGAACAAAACACTAAGAATTTAGATTAGTGTTAGTCTCTTCTCCATCACAAGATCAAGTTTTCCCAGACTGGGAAATGCATGCTGTCTCAGGGCAGTGCCCTGAGCACTCCTGAGGGTTTGCAACTTGCCCCTGGAGCATTTCTATGCCTGAGAAGGTAAAAACAAATAGCAAACAAAAATTACCATGACAAGTTGAAAGAGCAACAGCAGAAGAAAACTTTTTTCTTTCTTTTATGAAAAAGGGGTTCTACGTTTTCATTTCACACTGGGCCCCACAAATTATGTAGCTGACCTTACTAGCAGACAGAGCATTACAGAAGGAGAGAGCATTATAGAAGGAGCTAGCCAGAAGTCTAAGAATAATTCTGGAGGTATTGTGGCTTAAGTAAGAATGTAAGTTAGCCCTGCCTAAATTTGGAACAATTCTGGGCAATTTCAAGCCTTGTGAAATGTCAACCCTAGTGGTAAGGGACTATTAGCAAAGCAAATGTGAAATGACTGCACATGTGACGAAAAAATCAAACTTGTTGGAAGGTGTTTGTTGGCTGTTCAGCTTTGTTTGAAAGAGGAAAAAGGTAGATAGAAAAGGTTTAAAGCAAGTACAGTACTCTGTTTATTCTGATAATCTGGAATCAGATCTATCAAACCAGAAAAATCTTGATTTGAAGAGTTCATCTCCTTACACCTTTAATAATGGGTGCTACCAGCCTGACCTGTGGTGGCGCAGTGGATAAAGTGTCGACCTGGAAACACTGAGGTCGCCGGTTCAAAACCCTGGGCTTGCCTGGTCAAGGTACATATGGGAGTGGATGCTTCCTGCTCCTTTCTGTCTGTCTGTCTGTCTGTCTCTCTCTCCTCTCTAAAATGAATAAATAAAAAATATTAAAAAAAATAATAATAATGGGTGCTACCAAATTCTAATTGTTGCCAATTTGTTACTCAGGTATGGTACATGTTTATTTTTATTAATTCCTAGGAGAATTGAACTCATTTCTAATAAATCTTCCTATTAAAAAAAAGCCCTGGCCGGTTGGCTCAGCGGTAGAGCGTCGGCCTAGCGTGCGGAGGACCTGGGTTCGATTTCCGGCCAGGGCACACAGGAGAAGCACCCATTTGCTCCTCCACCCCTCCGCCGCACCTTCCTCTCTGTCTCTCTCTTCCCCTCCCGCAGCCAAGGCTCCATTGGAGCAAAGATGGCCCGGGCGCTGGGGATGGCTCTGTGGCCTCTGCCTCAGGCGCTAGAGTGGCTCTGGTCGCAACATGGCGACGCCCAGGATGGGCAGGGCATCGCCCCCTGGTGGGCAGAGCGTAGCCCCTGGTGGGCGTGCCAGGTGGATCCTGGTCGGGCGCATGCGGGAGTCTGTCTGACTGTCTCTCCCTGTTTCCAGCTTCAGAAAAATGCAAAAAAAAAAAAAAAAAAAAATCACAGCCCTGGCCGGTTGGCTCAGTGGTAGAGCGTCGGCCTGGCGTGCAGAAGTCCCGGGTTCGACTCCCGGCCAGGGCACACAGGAGAAGCGCCCATCTGCTTCTCCACCCCTCCCCCTCTCCTTCCTCTCTGTCTCTCTCTTCCCCTCCCGCAGCCAAGGCTCCATTGGAGCAAAGATGGCCCGGGCTCTGGGGATGGCTCCTTGGCTTCTGCCCCAGGCGCTAGAGTGGCTCTGGTTGCAACAGAGCAACGCCCCGGAGGGGCAGAGCATCGCCCTCTGGTGGGCAGAGCGTCGCCCCCTGGTGAGCGTGCCGGGTGGATCCCGGTCGGGCGCATGCGGGAGTCCGTCTGACCGTCTCTCCCCGTTTCCAGCTTCAGAAAAATACAAAAAAAAAAAAAAATCACTTCTAGACCCTGGCTGGTTAGCTCAGTTAGAGCTTCATCCCAAAACACCAAGGTTGCAGGTTCAGTCCCCAGTCAGGGTACATATGAGAAGTGACCAGTGAAGGCACAACTAAGTGGAACAACAAATGAATTCCTCCCTTTCTTTTTCTCTCTCTCCCTTTCTCTTTTTTTTTTTTTAATTTTTATTTTATTTATTCATTTTAGAGAGGAGAGAGAGAGAGGAGAGAGAGACAGAGAGAGAGAAGGGGGGAAGGAGCTGGAACCATCAACTCCCATATGTGCCTTGACCAGGCAAGCCCACGGTTTCGAACCAGCGACCTCAGCATTTCTAGGTTGACGCTTTACCCACTGCGCCACCACAGGTCAGGGCCCTTCCTCTTTCTTTAAAAAAAAAAAAAAATCACTTCAAATGTGTCTCCTTTTTTGAATTTCTCATTCATATATCTCTCTTACTTATTTGCAAGTACTGCCTACATATCAGGAAGAACATTTTGTCATGTGTTGCAGTTTTCCCAGCCTGTCCAATATATTTATATTTATTTTTTTGAGAAAGACAGGAAGGGAGAGAGAGGAGGAGGAGCGAGATGAGAAGCATTAACTTGTATTTGCAGCACTTTAGTTCATGGATTGCTTTGCATTTGTACCTTGATGGGGTGTGTGGGGGAGGGGGTTGCTGCTCAAGCTGAGCCAGTGACCCCTTGCTCAACTGAGAACCTTGGGCTTCAAGCTGGTGACCTCAGGGTTTCTAACCAGGGGCCTCAGGGTCCCATGTTGATGCTCTATCCACTGCACCACCACCGTCAGGTTGTCCATTGTCTTTTAACTTTGTCCCTCTGGAATTTCTCCAAGCCACATCATGTGAAGGTAATTTAAATTAGTAATCACCTAATTTACCACTAATAACATTTTCTGAGAATATTCTAAGTGCTTTGTGTGCATAATTAATGTTGGGTACTGTTTTTAGTTCCATTCTATAGATAAATATACGGATAAGAGAGAGTAATTTGCCCAATCACCCAAATTAGTAAGGGATGGAAATTGGGTTTTGACCCCAGACCTTTTCTGACACTCTAGTACCAGGTTCCAACTCTGTGCTGTCCAATACAGTGGCTAGGTGGCTATTGAGCACTTGAAATATGGCCAGCCTAATTTGAAAGACAAAATATGAAAGAATGGGAGATACCTCATTATTCATTTTTAAGTTGATTACATGTTAAAATATTTTGAATACATTGGGCCAAGTAGAATATTTTACTGTTTCTTTTTTTAATATAATTTTTATTTTCTAAATTTTGATTTTTTTTTAAAAGAGAAAGACAGAAACATCCATCTATTCCTGTATGTGCCCTGACCAGGAATTGAATCCATAACCTTTGCATATCAGGACGATCTTCTAACCAACCGAGAGATCTGGCCAGTGCTTACTGCTTATTTTTATTTTTTAAATGTGGCTACTAGAAAATTTAAAATACGAATCACGTATTTCTATTGGCTGGACAGTTTTTTTTTAATATTTATTTATTTACTTTTTTAGATTTTATTTATTCATTTTTATTAGAGAGAGAAGGGAAAGAAAGAGAGAGGGAGAGATAGAGAGAGAACAGGGGGAGGAGCAGGAAGCATCAACTCCCATATGTGCCTTGACCAGGCAAGCCCAGGGTTTTGAACCGGCGACCTCAGCATTCCAGGTCAACACTGTATCCACTGCGCCACCACAGGTCAGGTGGCAGGACAGTTTTAACCACTTCCATACACTGACATTCTTCACTTAGGCAAAGACAGTCTTCATAGTCCCTTGCTCCCTTGAGTCTTTTCCAGTTACATCAGACTGTTGGCTTCTTTTAAATTTGTTATTAAACTGAAACCTCCAGGGTTTTATGGTTTTGTTTTATTTGTTTTTAATGAGAGACAGAGAGAGGGACAGATGGGGACAGACAGGCAGTCAGGGAGAGAGATGAGAAGCATCAGTTCTTTGTTGTGGCTCCTTAGTTCATTTATTGCTTTCTCATATGTACCTTGACCTGGAGGTTCCAGCAGAGCGAGCGACCCCTTGCTCAAGCCAGCAACCTTGGGCTTCATGCCAGTGACCTCTGGTCTCAAGTCAACAACCATGGGGTCACGTCTATGAACCCACACTCAAGCTAGTGACCCTGTGCTCAAGCTGGTGAGCCCGCACTCAAGCAGGATTAGCCTGCGCTCAGGCTGGCGATCTCGGGTTCGAACCTGGACCCTCCCCATTCCAGTCCGACACTTTATCCACTGTGCCACTGCCTGGTTTTTAGGGTTTTGTTTGTTTGTTTGTTTTTAAAGATGAATGAAAACCATCCTACTTTCTTGAACATCCTCAGTTCCTCCCACTCTTTCTCATATGACCAGATTTTGTCATCCTTGTCATAACCCTATCTGTATATTCTCAAGTCTATGGCTTGTTCCCCTCAGTCCCTCAAAATAGGAACATGGCCATTGCATATAACACAGAAAAGTGATGCCCCAAAATTCATTGAGCCAGAAAGTAGATTGGTGGTTGCCAGGAGTTGAGAAGGAGTTATTATTTAATGGGTACAGAGTTTCAGTTTGGAATGATGGAATAGTTCTGGAGACATATAGTGACCAATGTTGCACAACCATAAGAATCTACTTAATGCCACTTAACTGTAAACTTAAAATTGGTTAAAGTGGTAAATTTTGTTATGTACATTTAATAATTTTTAAAACAGGAATGAAGTGCCCTGGTCCATGGCATAGGGCATAGTGGATATAGCATCCTCCCATAGTGCCAAGGGCACTGGTTGGAGACCCCCTCAGAGGGTCAGAGCACATAGAAAAAATCAATGGGTACATGACTAAGTGGAACAACAAGTTGATGCTTCTCACTTCTCTCTCCAATCCTCTTCTTTCCAAAAAAAAACTGAAGTTCTCAGACATATTAATTACAACATGGATAAACCTTGAAAACTATGCCAAGCTAAAAAATCCTTACACAAAAGGAAAAATGTATGATTCCACTTATAGGAGATAACCAGAATGGGTAAATTCGTAGACATAAATAGATCACAGGTTACCAGGACTGAGGGGGAGGATAATAAAAAAGGAGAGGCCCTGGCCGGTTAGCTCAGTGGTAGAGTGTCGGCCTGGCGTGCAGGGGTCCCGGGTTCGATTCCCGGCCAGGGCACACAGGAGAAGCGCCCATCTGCTTCTCCACCCCTCCCCCTCTCCTTCCTCTCTGTTTCTCTCTTCCCATCCCGCAGCGAGGCTCCATTGGAGCAAAGATTGCCCGGGCGCTGGGGATGGCTCCTTGGCCTCTGCCCCAGGCGCTAGAGTGGCTCTGGTCACTACAGAGCGACGCCCCGGAGGGGCAGAGCATCGCCCCCTGGTGGGCGTGCCGGGTGGATCCCGGTCGGGCGCATGCGGGAGTCTGTCTGACTGTCTCTCCCCGTTTCCAGCTTCGGAAAAATAAAAAATAAATAAATAAAGCAAAGGAGAGATAGGAGAGAGCAATGGCTGCTTGCAGAAGAGACCTGGGGAGTGGGTCCTTTCGCATAAGGGCAGGTGGCCCCGCAGGAGGTGCACGCTCGGCCCCTGCGCTCTCCGCTGAAAGCAAGCGCCAGGCTTAGTCTGAGCTGAAAGCGATGCGGAACAACTGGGCAGGAGGATGGGGGGTTGGAGGGGTCCTTCCACCGGCTTGCTCTTCCTTGTCCTTCAGCTCCGTGCGCCCACGCCTTCCTTTTGGAGTGCTTGGGGAGCATTGAGCTCTTCCCTTTCTCGCCATCTTCCCTCCTTTAACGAAGAGCTTTAGAGAACCCCCCACACTGCGCGCTGTACACGCCGGAGCAGACGCCCATGAATCGGAAATAACGCTCAATGGTTTGGCTGCCAGGCGGCCCCACTGGCTAGCGCCTGGGATCCTTCTTGCTTCAGTGTCTTTATCGCCGAGCCTGCGGTCCTGGGTGTTTGTTTTGAATTTGCTCCTTTTACTCTGTAAGTGTTCAAGATCCCTCTCCCCTTTCTCTTCCTCATCTTCCACTACCCCAATTTTAACCAGTTTATGTTATACTTCCATAATTTCCCCCATGCCCGCGCGCGCACGCACACACATACACATTTCCTTTTGTTTTCCAAAATAGCATCATACAGTATATGCCAGTCTAGTATATCGTGGAAACGCCAACTCCCAGCTTGGATCCACTCTATTGATGGCTGAATATTAATCCATGGCATGAAGGCACCTCAGTTTATTTAAGAGTTCTGTCGTTTATGCCCTTTCCTTTGTTTCCTGTGTTTTACCACTATAAACGGTGTTGCCATGAATATACAGCCCCCAAACCTGGAACAACTCCTGTTTTCACCAGTATGGTCTGAGAACTTGTCCTCAGGCCCACGAGCATTTTGCTGGTCTGACCGGTGTAAATATCACGATTCTCAGCGCCTGCTTTCCGCCCAGCAGGAACCCACTGGTGCTGCTCTCTCCCTCCATCTTCCTTGCTTTTCCATCCTGCTGCTACAGATAACAAGCCTCTTCTCCCCGGCAAGACTAACTTCCTCTCGGCCTCAGCGCTCTCTCCTCCCACTCCCGGCCCTCTTTCATCTGACCCCTCCCCCTCACACTTTCAATTTCATCTTCTAAAGGTGCTCAAATTTCCGCGTCCTAAAGAAAAAAGAACCTTATCCTTCCTTCTCTCAGTGTCCTATTGCTTTTCTTACATTTACTACATAACCTGAAAGTCTTTGAATTATTTTTTTTTCTCTTTGCTTTCGTGTCTTTGAACTATTTTGCTGTTAAATATATGCCTATGGCTCATAATCCAAAAGTATAACAGAGAAGGGAGAGATAGCAGAGCCTTGTGTTCTAATCACCCATTCCCCTCCATCAAGGCCAGGGCTGATACCACCACTTTCCTGTGTATTTTTCCGGAAGAATTATAGCAATGTATATCTAGTTCACAAACAGTAGAAGTGCACACTTCTGCAATGTTGTATAACTTCTTGGAAATTTACCTGCTCTCTCTGGCTCCTGGACAATTTCCCACCCATTCACCCCTCTGTTCTTCTCACACACTGAAGCTGCTTTTCTAAGAGGCTGAAAACTCATATCTAGTCCCTTTCTCTAGGCTGCCTCCCATATCTGATCAGGTGCTGACAGTGCCCCTTCTGCAATATTTATTTCTCCATTTCTTCCTCTTTGGTCCTCTGACTCCACCTTCTTTGGGCCTCATTTGTTATCTTGCCAAGCCAATGCAGTAGCCTGTCGACTACCCCCTCACAAAATCCACAGCAAATACACTTCCAAGGAAATGGTCCCTTAGTTTTAGGAGGCTGACAAAGTTTATTGCATGAAAGGAACACTGGCCTGGGTGACTAGAAGCCAGGGTAAAATCCAGATCTGCCCTTTCCTGGCCTGGTACCTCCTTCTTCAAATCGCTCTGTCTCTGGTTTCCTCACCAGATGATCTCCAAGGCCCTCTGGCTCTAGCTTCTGTGAGGCTACAATTACAGTTCCATTCCTCCCCCATCTCCACTCCCTGTGCTGGCCCTTTCCCCAGTCAGCCACACTTTCCATTTCCTTCTCACTGTGCTTCTGGAAAGTCCAGATCCTACTCACTTTTGAAGACATGACTTCTAGTCATGGTTTTTCTCAAAAAACCTTCCCAAATGAAAGAAATCACTTTGTCCTTGCAAGGCATAGTCCCCAGCACTTTATTTCTATATCACTAATGGCACTGACCCCTCTACGTTGTATTGTTGTTCCGTACTTGTCCTTCTACCAGTATCCATCTGTCCCCCATTATCTCTAGCATACATGGTGGATGTAGGGCCATTGGCCACCGCAGTAGCCATGCAGGTTCCCATTGGATTCGGGCAGACAGTAAAGGAACTGTGGAGCCAGAAAATGGTCGGCCATTCCATTTATTAGAGTCTTGCACAGTGGATGAGCAAACAAGCAGAGAAGACCACTTCCCTTTTTCTCAGGGCTCCCAAGCCACGAATCATTCTCCGGACTCTCCCAGACTCACAGGCCCCCACCAGCCTCAGCACTCCCCAGCCAAACAGGCAGGGCCAAAATCTCAGGGCTCCCAAACCCCTCAGCACTCCCTCTCTCTCTCTCTGGACTCTCCAGCAAAAACAGGCTGGGGAAAAAACCCCTTCTCCAAAAAACAGTAGCAAACAGTGGCCACTCCCAAGCAGGAAGGCAATCCCAATTTGCAATCTGCTGTCCTGAGGACAAGCAGCCTCCAGCCTTTCACAAAACACACACATAGCTCTGTCCCACACCAGTGCAAAATACAAGCGAGCAATCCTAGACACACTTGTTTACCAAACAGTGGAGAATATGGTTTTGGGAGTCTCAAGACCTGGGCTCCTCTCCCAGGGGCCTTGTGCTACCTTGAATATGTCACATACCCCCCCCCCTTTTTTTAAGAGAGAGACAAGAAGGTTGGAGGGGTGAGAAGCATCAACTTGTAGTTGCTTCACTTAAGTTGCTTATTGATTGGTTCTCTCACTTTTTTAAAAGTTTATTTGTTGATTTTTAGAGAGAGGAGAGAGAGAGAGCGCGGAAGGGAGGTGGGGAGAAACAGGAAGCGTCAACTTTATAGTAGTTGCTTCTCATATATGCCTTGAGCAGGAAAGCCCAGGGTTTCAAACCTGTGACCTCAGTGCTCCAGGTCAAATGCTCTACCTACTGCACCACCACAGGTTAGGCATTGATTGCTTCTCATACATGCTTTGATCAGGGGCTAAAGCCAAGCCAGCCAGACCTGTGGTGGCACAGTGGATAAAGCATCAACCTGGAACGCTGAGGTCACCGGCTTAAAACCCTGGGCTTGCCTGATCAAGGCACATATGGGAGCTAATGCTTCCTGTTCCTCCCCTCCTTCTCTCTCTCTCTCTATCTCTTTCTCTCCCCTCTCTAAAATGAATAAATAAAATCTTAAAAAAATAAAAATAAAAAATAAAGCCGAGCCAGTGACCACTTGCTTAAGCCAGCGACCTTGGGCTCAAGCCAGTGACCTTAGGGTTCAAGCCAGCAACCTTTGGGCTCAAGCCAGTGACCTTGGGATCATGTTGATGATCCCATGCTCAAGCTGGCAAGCCCATGTCGAGATCTCGAACCAGGGCCCTCTGCATCCTAGGCTGACACTCAATCCACTGTTCTACCACCAGTCAGGTTGACATAGTCTTTTTAAGCCTCAATTTTCCCAAATGTCAAATGGGAATAATAACACATTTCATGGTGCTGTTGTGTTGATTAGATGAGATAATATATGACAAAGTGCAAATATATATATATATATATATATATATATATATATGACAAAGTGCTTTGTGAACTTTAAAGTTATCTCAGATGTAGATAATAATAGTATAGATAAATATTACTCAGATACCGGCAAAAGTAATTGCCTTTCCAAAGCAGAATTTTAAAAGAAGAGGGGTGCAAATTAAAAAATAAAAGAAAAGGTG
The DNA here is from genome assembly GCF_036850995.1 of Saccopteryx leptura. Classification (NCBI taxonomy): domain Eukaryota; kingdom Metazoa; phylum Chordata; class Mammalia; order Chiroptera; family Emballonuridae; genus Saccopteryx; species Saccopteryx leptura. The sequence goes on from NC_089505.1 coordinate 247,220,551, forward strand.
GGAAAAGTATGGAAAACGAGTTTTTCCTCTAGAGTACATCTCAAAATTTGAGAACTGCAATCTAATTATTCCTTTTAGATTTGTCACCAGATAGTATTAAATATAATAGCAAAAGTTAGAAATAGTGATCCCTCGCCTGACCAGGCGGTGGCACAGTGGATGGAGCATTGGACTGGGATGCAGAGGACCCAGGTTCGAGACCCTGAGGTCGCCAGCTTGAGCGCGGGTTCATCTGGTTTGAGCAAAAGCTCACCAGCTTGCCTGACCTGTGGTGGCGCAGGGGATCAAGCGTGGACCTGGAACGCTGAGGTTGCCGGTTCAAAACCCAGGGCTTGCCCAGTCAAGGCACATATGGGAGTTGATGCTTCCTGCTCCTCCCCACTTCTCTCTCTCTTTCTGTCTCTCTTCTCTAAAATGAATAAATAAATAAAAATAATTTAAAAAAAACAACAACTCACCAGCTTGGACCCAAGGTCGCTGGCTCAAGCAAGGGGTTACTCGGTCTGAAGGCCCATGGTCAAGGCACATATGAGAAAGCAATCAATGAACAATTAAGGTGTTGCAATGCACAACGAAAAACTAATGATTGATGCTTCTCATCTCTCCGTTCCTGTCTGTCTGTCCCTGTCTATCCTTCACTCTGACTCTCTCTCTGTCTCTGTAAAAAAAAAAAAAAAAGAAAGAAATAGTGGTCCCTCATCTGTCGCAGGAGTTAGGTTCCAGAACCCCCTGCGAAAGGCGAAAATCCATAAAATGCTTATTTTACCACAAAAATAATTAAAATAATAAATATATAAAAATACCTATATACCACAAAATCCCACAATATAGTGAAAAATCCGCGATACAAAATTAGATATATACGATTTTAGCCTGACCTGTGGTGGCGCAGTGGATAAAGCGTTGACCTGGAATACTGAGGTCACTGGTTCAAAACCCTGGGCTTGCCTGGTCAAGGCATATATGGGAGTTGATGCTTCCTGCTCCTCCCCCCTTTCTCTCTCTCTCTCTCTCTCTCTCATTCTAACTCTCTCTCCTCTCTAAAATGAATAAATAAATAAAAATTAAAAAAATTAGATATATACGATTTTAAAATTCACAATACAGTGAGACCATAAAAAGTGAACTGCGATATGGCAAGGGATGACTATAATCTAAATTTTGAACAATGGGGAAATGATTAAATTATGGTTGATGGAAATAATATGTGGTCATTAAAATTATATTTTTAAAGAATATTTAATGAAAAAAAGAATAATGACATGGGAAACTTATAAAAGTTTAAAAAGCAGGGTACTAAATAGAGTATGTGGAGAGAAGGTATAAGAAGGGAGGGGTCTGGGGCACCTAGTGCCAGAGAACTTGGGATACATTCCAAAGCCTAAGTCCTCCACAAATAGCTCATTCCTTGCCTCCCAGGAGTCAGGGATTCAGGACAGATGAACCAGGACCCTAGTGATCCAGGGAGAGCCTTTGGTCTCCCTTTGAATCCCTACGGACTGATGTTCCAGGGTCCTCTCTGCACTATTTCTCCCAGCTGGACTGGGAGAAATATAACCTCTATTTCTGGACAAATAGAATCTCTCAGGGCCTGCTTTGACAATGTCCTGAGTGGGTTAATAGGAAAGGCTCCTTCCAGCCAAAAATCAGACTCCAGGTACAAACACTGGAGAAGAAAACTCCAAAAAGAGGTGCCATGGGGCCCTGGCTGGTTGGGTCAGTGGTAGAGCATCGGCCATGCATGTGTATGTCCCAGGTTTGATTCTGGTCAGGGCACACAGGAGAAGCAACCATCTGCTTCTCCATCCCTCCACATCTCCCCCTCTTTTCTTCCCATAGCCATAGCTCAATTGGTTGAAGCCCATTGGCCTTGGGCACTGAATATGACTCCATGGAGCCTCTGCCTCAGGCACTAAAAATAGCTCGGCTGCAAGCATGGCCCCAGATGGGCAGAGCATTGGACCCAGATGGGGGTTGCTGGGTGGGTCCCGTTTTGGATTCATGCAGGAGTCTGTCTCTATCTTCTCTCCTCTCCCTTGGAAAAGAAGAAGAAAGAAAAAGAGGTACCATTAGCCATAGGAATGGGCAAAACTGAGCCATCACAGATGTTGGGAATGTTCAATGGACTCCAGAGAGAAGGTGGCATTTATGCTGGCCATGGAAGGATGGTAGGAATTTGGTAATTGTAGATATGATCATTAAAACAAAGCTATATAGTTATTATCTTACCCACATTTTATACTCATAGTTGGGGAGGAGAGGAGTTTTGTTTAACCCTTTGAGTAGTGAGTTTTTGTTAACCCCTTTGAGTGAGGACGTATATGAACATTGGTACTACTCAAAGGGTTAAAGTATCCTTCCCTTTTATCGCAACTTTTTTTTTTTTTTGACATAGGGAGTCAGAGGAGGGACAGATAGGGACAGATAGGCAAGAAGGGAGAGAGATGAGAAACATCAATTCTTTGATGCAGTTCCTTAGTTGTTCTTTGATTGCTTTTTCATATGTGCCTTGACTGGGGGGCTACAGCAGAGCGAGTGACCCTTTTCTCAAGCCAGTGACCTTGGGCTCAAGCCAGCGACCATGGTGTCATGTCTATGATCCCACGCTCAAGCCAGTGACCCCGCAATCAAGCTGGTAAGCCCACGCTCAAGCCAGCGACCTCAAGATTTTGAACCTGGGTCCTCCGCATCCCAGTCTGATGCTCTATCCACTACACCACTCCCTGGTCAGGCTCTTATTGCAACTTTTATTGTGGAAAATAAAGATACAAAAAACAATGAAAGTTTTCTATAACCTTACCAACCTAGAGTAGTGATTCCCAACCCTGGTTGCACATTACAGCCTCCTGGGGAACTTTTAAGAAATACCTTAAACTTGGGGCAGGGAAGAAGAGTAAAGAGGGACAAATACACGGGGATGGAAAATGATTTGACTTGGGGTGATGGGCACACAACACAATGAACAGTCAAATGCTATAGAAATGTTTACCTGAAACCTATGTACTTTTATTGATTAGTGTCACCCCATTAAATTGAATTTTCTAAATTATAAAAATTAAAAAAAAATACAATGAACTCTCAGTAGAGAGTCTGATTCACTTGGGATGAGGTTGGGTCCCAATGTCCACACACAGAAACATACATATAAACCCACATGTCTCACCCCATCCATTAGCAAATCCTGCCAGTCTAACTTCAAAATATATCCAGGATCTCAACACTTCTTAACACCTCCTGTGCTGTCACCCTGGTCCAAGCCACTGCCTTCTGCCTAGATTATTGCTGTAGCCTTCCAACTAGTTTCCAATTTCTATCTTCAGCTCCCACCGGTCCCGCAAGACTATCCTCTAACTTGCATTTTCCAGTGGTCCTTTTAAAGATTTATTTATTTATTTTAGAGATAGGACAGAGAGAGAGAGGGCTGGGGGAGGAGAGGGAAGCTCAACTCATAGTAGTTGCTTCTCATTTGTGCCTTGACTGGGCAAGCCTGGAGTTTCGAACCAGCAACCTCAGCATTCCAGGTCCACGCTTTACTTACTGCGCCACCACAGGTCAGGCTCCAGTGGTCCTTTAAGAGCATAAGTCAGATCCCTTCTCTATTCAAAATCCCCCCATGACTCTGCCTTGCACTGACAGTAAAAGGCAAATCCTTAGAATGGCTACTATGCCCTACATCAGTGGTCCCCAAGCCCCGGGCCGTGGACCGGTACCGGTCCGCAGAGAAAAAATAAATAACTTACATTATTTCCATTTTATTTATATTTAAGTCTGAACGATGTTTTATTTTTTTTATTTTATTTATTTATTTTTTTAAAAACAGGAAGATTTATACTTTTATTTATTTATTTATTTTTGCATTTTTCTGAAGCTGGAAACGGGGAGAGACAGTCAGACAGACTCCCGCATGCGCCTGGCATGCCCACCAGGGGGCGATGCTCTACCCCTCCAGGGCATCGCTCTGCCGTGACCAGAGCCACTCTAGCGCCTGGGGCAGAGGCCAAGGAGCCATCCCCAGCGCCCGGGCCATCTTTGCTCCAATGGAGCCTTGGCTGTGGGAGGGGAAGAGAGAGACAGAGAGGAAGGGGGGGGGGTGGAGAAGCAAATGGGCGCTTCTCCTATGTGCCCTGGCTGGGAACCGAACCCGGGTCCCCCGCACACCAGGCCGACGCTCTACCGCTGAGCCAACCGGCCAGGGCCACGATGTTTTATTTTTTAAATTTTTTTTTTTTAATTTTATTTATTCATTTTTAGAGAGGGGAGAGAGACAGAGAGGGAGAGAGAGGAGGGGGGGAGGAGCTGGAAGCATCAACTCCCATATGTGCCTTGACCGGGCAAGCCCAGGGTTTCGAACCGGCGACCTCAGCATTTCCAGGTCGACGCTTTATCCACTGCGCCACCACAGGTCAGGCGATGTTTTATTTTTTAAATTGACCAGATTCCCTCTGTTACATCCGTCTGAGACTCACTCTTGACGCTTGTCTCGGTCACATGAAACATTTATCCGTCCCACCCTAAAGGCCGGTCCGTGAAAATATTTTCTGACATTACCGGTCCGTGGCCCAAAAAAGGTTGGGGACCACTGTCCTACATGACTTGATGCAGCTACTTCACTGACCTTGTCTTTTCACACTCCCCCCTTTGCTCACTGTACTCCAGCCACACTGCCTGTTTGCACTTTCTCAAATACAGCATGAATGTTGCTACCTCAGGGCCTTTCCACCCGTTATTACCTCTGCCTAGATTCTCCTGGTAGCTCTCACCTTTCCTTCAGGTCTCTGACAGAAGTCAACCCATCAGAGGGTTCTTCTCTGACCACCCTAAATAAACCTGCGAAGACCCCCATCTCCCACACTTTCTATACCCTCTTACCTCCGTCCTTTACTTGTCACTAGGACACTTATGACCACCACACCTCTTTTTTTTTGTTAATCCCAGGCCCCAGACTTAAATTTTTGTGAAATCTCTCATGAAAACCGCTTTTATGATTTTGTCTCAAACCTCTCTCTCCACTGATACTCAACAACCCCATTACCTGCCTTTCCCAGCTCCCAAGCTTGCCTTCTCCAAACTCTTCCATCCTCCTGCCTTCACTTGTCAGCTCAGGAAAATGAATTTCTGGAGGAGTTACCAGGCTTCCAACCCCACAAATAGTGCAATCTCTAGGCCCCGGTCCGGCCTCGCTAGGGAACTCTGCTGCGTATGTACTTATTGATTGATTGATTGATTGATTTTTAACTTTTTACACAAAGGAGATCATAACATCTCTACTGTTGGACAGTTAGAGTGTTTTCCAAGTTTTTACTGTTGTAGGCAACCTTGAACACACCCATGATTGCTTCCTTCAGATAAATTATTTGAAGAGGAATTAGGCAAAAGGTACATACACAACATTCAAGGTGTCCGGTGTGTAGTGCCAGTTTTCCTTTCAGTTTATCTAATTACCATCCCACCAGCTGTATGTGATGCCTTTTATGTTCTTACATCTTTGACAAAACTGGGTATTTAAAAAATATTGGGAGGTAAAAAATATCTTGTTTTAATTGATATTATTGTGAAGTTAGACATATTTTTACTTCTTTACCATTTTTTTCTATAAGATTTAGCTCTGCCCTATTTTTTCTGTTGGGACATTAGAAAATCAGAACCATGAAAAGGCTGATTTTCTCTCTCCTCACATCTTACCCACTTCCATGTCACCTTCACTCCACTCCTACTCTGAGGGGATGATGGAGAAGCCAGACAACCATCAACTCACAAAGATCACTGAAGACTATTGTGTAAACACTGAGGCTGAACTAAACTTTGATTGATATCTAACAGGCAAAAGCAAAATCTCTGGTTTTGAATTTCAAGCCTGAGGTTTAGAATAAGGTTCGTTATAGTTCCATGCTCTCGAAATCCTCACCCTAACTGTATTCACTTTAATGTAGTCCTAGAAAACTCCTCTTGTCTGCTGTGTAATCTGGTATTTGGCAACAAATGGTCAACAGGATCTGCTCCAGTTTAGCTGTTCTTATAGTTAAAGACCAAGAAAAGGGTAACATTTTTTTTTTCTTTAATAAAAATTTTTTTTCTTGATTGATTTGAGAGGGAGAGAGAGAGAGGAAGGGAAAGAGAGAGAGAGAAGCATTCATTTGTTGTTCCACTTAGGTGTCCATTCATTTGTTGCTTACCGAATGTGTCCTGACTAGGGATTAAACCTGCAACTGTGGTGACTGGGGACAACTTTCCAACTTACTGACTAACGAGCCTGGGAGAAAAGGATGATACTCTTTTCTTGGGAAGAGAAACTAATCTGATGCATTCTTTAAAAAAAAAAAATTATCTAATTCACTTTAGAAAGAGGAAGGGAGACAGAAAGAGACATCAACTTGGTGTTCCACCATATACACATTCATTGGTTGATTCTTGTATGTGCTCTGACCAGAGACTGAACCCACAACCTTGGTGTATTGGGATGAGACTCCAACCAACTGAACTACCCAGCTAGGGCTGTTACAGTCTTTTAACATACATTTATACTGGCATAGAGAGTGTTAAGGTGGAGAATCATTAGGTAACATACTCTGAAAGAAGGCTGATGACATAAAGGGGAAAAAAGAAGGGATGAATCCATTGGAAAGCCCTTATAAAGGTATCAGCCTAGGCTTGGGTCAAAAGACCTGAATTCAAGTCCTCATTCTCTCTGGGATTTCATAATATTCTGTTTTAGGCCAAGTCAAAACTCCTCTGTGTCTCATTTTTCTAATCCTTAAATGGTTATAATAATAGCAGCTTTCTCAGGATTATAGAAAAATGCAATTGAAATAACAGTAAGGTGCTATGCAATGGGAGTTACTGTTGCTTTTGCTTCACATACAATCCTCCTGACTTTGAAAGTCTGGCTGAACTATTGGCCATTTAATTTGGTTAGTGATTTGTGTCTCTAGCTGAACTCCAGTTAGAGCTAATGGTTTTAATAGCCTTAAATGAGTTTTGGAATTTAAGCCAGGCATCTCTGGTTATTGTTTGTTAGGAGTGGCTGTGGATGGGCAGATTTCTATGCAATGAGCCCAAACACATGACTAAATGGAGTCAAATACACGGCATACAATTCTTTTTTTTTTTTTTTAGAGAGAGAGAACACTCAGGAGTTACTGGAGAGTGAGCACAGCTTGCCTCCCAGGCAACTCTGAGCTTTCTAGATTTTTTGTCTTTATTCCTCCTTGCCCTGAGCATCCATCTGATCCCTAAACACCCAAGGGTGCCTTTGAGAGACAACCGCACCCAAACCTTGGTGCAGTTCAGAGGAGTTTTAACACTTTTAGGGGCCACTTGGTTTAAAATTGCAGATATGCGCCAAACTTTGCAAACCTGGATGATAATGAAACTATGAATGGAACAGCATGCAAAGCTTAGGCTAATTTATAGCTCAGAATATATACAGGGGCTCTGGCACAATAGCTCAGTTGGTTAGAGTGTCACCCGGTCAGGGCACATATAAGAATCAACCAATGACAGCATGAAAAAGTGAACAACAAGTTGATATCTGTCTCTCTGTCTCTTTCTCTCTCCCCTCCTCCCTTCCTCTCTCTCTGAAATCAAGAAAAAAAAATTGAGAAAAAAAAAAAAAAGAATATATTATAGGGGCTTCTGAGGGTGACAGAGCACTTCTGTTTCCTTCTCCTCCCCTAGCCCCACCTCTCTGGGACACACCTGGGAGTCTGCCTGGCCCACAGGAATTCCTTCTTTCCCTGAGAAGAGCTGACACCCAGGTTGAGGCCCAGTGGTCATGTCTGGTGTCCAGAACTCCATTTCTCTGGGCAGAGCTGACTGATAGGGCTGTAGACACCTAGTCCAGGCAAGCAAACCAGATTCTCTCTCCTGGAAATTTGAAACCTGAACGGAGAGTCTCAGCCTGGTCACATGAGCCACTGCATTCTAAAGAGAAGGTCCTCCAGCTGCCTGACTCTGCCGGTCTGGCCCCGATCTGGCCCCGTTTGTTAGCTCTGACTACAGCTCTCTGAGCCAACGCAGTCTCCTCCCAGTAACGTCTCATTTGGATCAGGTCATCAAAGCTGCTTTGGAAGAACTAAAAAACAAAACAAAACGAAAAAAAAACCCCAAAACCCCCAAACCAAGCCAAGCAAGAAAACCACTTATAAATATTGTAGTGTCCAAGAAGTGGAAGCATGATGAAGAGAGCATAGACTTTCTTTCTTTCTTTTTTAACTCTTTCACGCCTAGTGTAGTTTTGAAATCTTGGTTCTTTAACTGGCCAGCTATATAAATTTTGGCAAGTTCTCCTCTAAGCCTTAATTTCCTTGACTATGAAATGGAGATCACCTATGTCATAAAATTGGTTCTTTAATTAAGTCAAATGACATTCATTTTAGTCACTCACAGACTGTTTTTGCATATTTCCTAGTTCCTGACTGCATGACAGATAGCTGCAGCTCTGGAAATTAGTGCTATTAAGGTACTTTAAGTATCATTGCATGTGAACATTTTATTAAATCAGGAACCCTCTCTTTCTCCATCTTCTTTAAGAATAGTTTTAATAGGCCCTGGCCGGTTGGCTCAGTGGTAGAGCGTCGGCCTGGCGTGCAGGAGTCCCGGGTTCGATTCCTGGCCAGGGCACACAGGAGAAGCGCCCATCTGCTTCTCCACCCCTCCCCCTCTCCTTCCTCTCTGTCTCTCTCTTCCCCTTCCACAGCCAAGGCTCCATTGGAGCAAAGTTGGCCCGGGCACTGAGGATGGCTCTATGGCCTCTGCCTCAGGCACTAGAATGGCTCTGGTTGCAACAGAGCAACGCCCCAGATGGGCAGAGCATCGCCCCCTGGTGGGCATGCTGGGTGGATCCCGGTCGGGCGCATGTGGAAGTCTGTCTGCCTGCCTCCCCGTTTCCAACTTCAGAAAAAATACACACACACACACACACACACACACACACACACACACAAAGAATAGTTTAATACTTTTCCTGCTCAAAGAGGTTTTGTTTGGTTACCGCTAAGTCTTTCTGAACAGGATAGAGCATTGTCCCACAGTGCCAAGGTCACTAGGTCAATTTCGGGGTTGCTGATCCTCAAAGTTTATTGTCTCAATCCTGGGGTACAACCCCAATGTCACAGGTTCTTGCCCAGTCAGGGCACATATAAGAAACAATCAATGGCCTGACCAGATGGTGGTGCAGAGGATAAAGCGTCGGCCTAGGATGCAGAGGACCCAGGTTTGAAACCTTGAGGTTGCTGGCTGGAGCACGGGCTCATCAGCTTGAGTGCGGGGTTGCTGGCTTGGGATCATAGACATGACCCAATAGTCACTGGCTTGAGCCCAAAGGTCGCTGGTTTGAAGCTCAAAGTTGCTGGCTTGAGTCCAGGGTCATTGTCTTGAGCAAGGGGTCACTGGCTTGTCTGAAGTCCCCTGATCAAGGCACACATAAGAAAGCAATCAATGAACAACTAAGGCACTGTAATGAAGAATTGATGCTTCTTATCTCTCTCCCTTCTTGTCTGTCTGTCCCTCTCTGTCTCTCTCTGTCTTGCTTAAAAAAAAAAGCAATCAATGGAACAAGTTGATGTCTCTCTCTCTCTTTCTCCCTTACTCTCTCTCAAAAAGAAAAAAAAATCTCATTGAATAGCAGCAACTGCTCATTCAAAATAGTCTTGAAAAAAAACTTTTTTATTGATTGATTATTTAGAGCGACAGAGAGAGGAAGGGAAAGAGAAAGAGAAAAGCATTCATTTGTTGTTCTACTTAGTGTTTATTCATTGGTTGCTTCCCGTTTGTGCCCTTAGCAAGCGCCATCCCCGTAACTCTGGTGCTTCAGGATGACGCACTAACCAACTGAGGTAATAGGCCAGGGCCCAAAATGGCCCTTTTAAAAAAAATTGTGGTAAAATACACATAATATATAACTTACCATCTTAACGATTTTTTTCATCTTAACCATTTTTAAGTGTACAGTTCAGTGGTCTAAAGCAGTGGTCCCTAACCTTTTTTGGGCCACGGACTAGTTTAATGTCAGAAAATATTTTCATCGACCAGCCTTTAGGGTGTGACAGATAAATGCACAAAATAAAATTATGCGACTAGCGTAAAAACTGTGGTATTTTTAAATGTAATTGTCGAATTTACGAGATAAGCATCAAGAGTGAGTCTTAGATGGATGTAACAGAGGGAATCTGGTCATTTTTAAAAAATAAAACATTATTCAGACTTAAATATAAATAAAATGGAAATAATGTAAGTTATTTATTCTTTCTCTGTGGACCAGTACCAAATGGCCCACGGACCAGTACCGGTCCGCGGCCTGGAAGGTTGGGGACCACTGGTCTAAAGTACATTCACATTGTTGTGCACCCATAGAATATAGTCTTGTTTTTAATGTGATTTAAAATATTTAATTGCATTTTAATTTAATTTGTATGCTTTATTAAAAATTTCTAATATTTCTATGGTTTACCAAAATGAACAAAAATCTTTTAAGCCCTATGTCAGACCACTCATCTCTATTTTTCTGGATTGGGAACTGCAATGACTATTAGTATGAACTGGGTCAAATTCTAAGCAGTTTTGAGTTCTGCCTCTAGAACATTTCTCAGAAGTTAGGGCTAGGCTAGGAGGGAATTTAGGAATTGTTCAGTCCAAGGACCTTAGTTTTACATGGTTTTCCAGTTAGTTGTCGTTCAGGCATCAAACCTTTACTGAGGGACTGGGATGGGTGCTAGAGGACCGATGCAGTCAGAGTGGTCAAGCCCCTGTCTTTCCTGGTAGAGCTATTTAAAGGCTCACACAACAGACATAGCACGGTAGGGCGATGGGTTTAGTGGGCTGGAGAGCAGGAGAAAGGTGCAGGTCTTCAGATGAGATTAAAAAATGTAACCTGGGACCAGATTTTGAAGGTATTCAAATGACACAGAGAATAGTTTAGATTTTATTTTTCTACAGGTAAGGGTGGGAACAGAGCTGAAGTCTGATCTTACACTAGGGAGTAACTTATTTAGATGTGAAATTTCAGGATGAGTACTGGCAGCAATGCAGGCTGGAGGGGCACAAAACAGGACTGGGGGGCTCAGTGACAGGCTTTTTGCATTTCGTAGTTTGCAAACATGAACTGTCTTTTTAAAATTGTACAGTGAACCCTGGCTGGGTAGCTCAGTTGGTTAGAGCATCATCCTGATATACCAAGGTTGTGGGTTTGATCCCTGGTTGGACACATACAGAAATAAACCAATGAATGGATAAATAAGCGGAACAATTGATGTTTCTTTCTAAAAAAAATAAAAATCAATAAATCAATCAATAAAAATATTTTTTAAATCGCACAGTGAGAAAGCCAAGTCCATAGCCCAGCCCCAGGTTCTTTCTAAGTGACTGTGATAAAAAAGATTTTTCGAAATTTTGCATATTAGAATTTGCTGATCTTTTCTTTTAAAGAAGCCTCCCTCCCACCGGATCTGCCTCCTTTCCCTCATTCCATTGCCAGTTTCCCCACTGCCTTGCTGGAGAAAGGTCCCTTCTCTGAGAAACTGTAGGAATGAAACTTAGAAAAATGTGAAGCATTTCTAACTATGCCACCTCCACACCAGCAGCAGGCTTTGCAATGCTATCTTTGTGCTTTCAGATAAAGAGATCAAAGTTTCTCCAAGATCTGATTCCCAGGCTGATTTACATGAGGAGGAGTGGGGGTGGGGAGGATGGGATAGGCATGATAGGATGCAGATGGAAGTTTCTGTGTCAAAGGTGAACTCTAAAAAAGAGAGAGAGAGAGAGAGAGAGAGAGAGAGAAGTCTTTACTATGGTTAGGAGCATTAAATTACTAACAAGGAAACCAGCCTTATTCTCTGGCTGTTGTATCATACACAAAATCTAGGGCAGACTGACCTCAATCTAAACCAGCAATTTTTAACCTGTTTCATCTCATGGCATGCATAAACTAATCACAAAAATTCTGAAGTTCTGCAGCACACCAGAAAATATGGTATAATTTTGATTCATTCACATTGGACGGCTATTTTTGCATTGGTTGTTGTCATTTTTTTAATTTGACAATCTAAGGGAAAAGAGGTCAGTGCCCTTGACTAAATAGTCAGGTATTGTATGTTTTGAAAATTCTTGTAGGCACACTGGTTAAAAATTGCTGATCTTGCCCTGGCCGGTTGGCTCAGCGGTAGAGCGTCGGCCTAGCGTGTGGAGGACCCGGGTTCGATTCCCGGCCAGGGCACACAGGAGAAGCGCCCATTTGCTTCTCCACCCCTCCGCCGCGCCTTCCTCTCTGTCTCTCTCTTCCCCTCCTGCAGCCAAGGCTCCATTGGAGCAAAGATGGCCCGGGCGCTGGGGATGGCTCTGTGGCCTATGCCTCAGGCGCTAGAGTGGCTCTGGTGGCAACATGGTGACGCCCAGGATGGGCAGAGCATCGCCTCCTGGTGGGCAGAGCGTCGCCCCTGGTGGGCGTGCCGGGTGGATCCCGGTCGGGCGCATGCGGGAGTCTGTCTGACTGTCTCTCCCTGTTTCCAGCTTCAGAAAAATGCAAAAAGAAAAAAAAAAAAAATTGCTGATCTGGAATCCTGAAATATCTATGCTGGAAGTTACTTTAGGACTGTGTCAGCCAGCCTACCCATTTTATAAATAGGAAAAACAGTATCTCAAAAGTGACAGACAAGTGCTCTGGGCTTTTAAAATTTTTTTTATTTAAAAATTTTATTTATTTATTTATTTATTATTGGAGAGAGAGAAAGAGACAGAAAGAGAGAAAGATGAGAAGTCATCAACTCACAGTTGTGGCACCTTAGTTGTTCATTGATTGATTTCTCATATGTGCCTTGACTGGGGGGCTGCAGCAAAGTGAGTGACCTCTTGCTCAAACCAGCGACCTTACGCTCAAGCCAGCAATCTTGGGCTTCAAGCCAGCAACCTTTGGGCTCAAGCCAGTGACCATGGGGTCATGTCTATGATTCCAAGCTCAAGCTATTGACCCCATGCTCAAGCTGGTGAACCCCAGGAACCTCAGGGTTTTGAACCTGGGTTGTCCGCGTCCCAGTCCTTTGCTCTATCTGTTGTGCCACCACCTGGTCAGGCAAGTTCTAATCTCTTAGTAAGTTTGATGATTATAAGACAATATTGTCTATATTCACTGTACTGTGCATTAAACCTACAGGTCTAAAAAAATAAAAATATTGCCCGGCCTGTGATGATACAGTGGATAGTGTCGATTTGCAGTACTGAGATCACAAGTTCGAAACTTTGGGCTTGCCTGGTCAAGGCACATATGAGCAACCAATGAACAACTAAAGTGAAGCAACTATGAGTTGACACTTCTGGTTCCCCTCCCCTGGCAAAACCAATAAATTAAAAATATATATAAATGTAAAAAAAAAAAATTTCTTCATTCAATCAATCAAATCCATAGGGCTTACTTACTGTTTGTTATAAGTACTTTTGGCTTTATGTCCAGTGCACTATCCACAATCCAGTAGAATGTATGTACATGGGTATAGGTTTATAATAAATAAAACTTGAGAGATGAATAAAACTGAACACAATGTGTGCCCTAAAATAGCTGTATTTTAAAAATGCACCAATTCAGAAAGAGCCCAAGTCAAAGTGTTCAGCCTTTGAAAGGAAGCTCGGGTGTGGGGGATCCAGTCTCCATATGAACCAGTTAACTTTTTACTCCAGTGATTCTCATCCATGGCTGAGCATTAGAACTACCTGGGCAGCTTTTAGCCTGATATGTGGTGGTACAGTAAGGTGACCAATTGTCCTCCTTTAGGGAGGACAGTCCTTCTTTTGTAAGTTTCATCCTCCCTCGAAAAGTGACCTCCTACATGTTTTCCTTTTTTGATATTGGAAGACTAATCTGTTAATGTCCGTATTTGATCGATGCAGAGTCGATCCATCGAGTGTGATGTGACGTATTTGTATTTGACATGACGATTCGTCAGGGACCAGTACAGTGCGGTGAGATGCAATTATGAGATGCATGTGCTCCGCACGGGAGACCTTGAGAGAGCACGCAATATACCAAGCACGCAAATGGCTTTGTGTACTTCTTACTGAAACAGGACACAGCACATACGACATTGTAGACTCATGATTATTTCTTTCTCAGTGAATATTCAACCATAGACAGGTAAGCACAATTCACATTTTATTAATTCATTATCTATTTAATAATTTCCAAATATGTATTATTTTATTTACAAGTATTTTTCTGAAATTCAAGTTTTTGTTTTGTTTTGTTTTGTTTTATTTATTCATTTTTTACAGTGACAGAGAGAGGGTCAGAGAGAGGGATAAACAGGGACAGACAGACAGGAACAGAGTGATGAGAAGCATCAATCATTAGTTTTTCGTTGCGCATTGCAACACCTTAGTTGTTCATTAATTGCTTTCTCATATGTGCCTTGACCGTGGGACTACAGCAGACTGAGTAACCCCTTGCTGGAGCCAGCGACCTTGGGTCCAAGCTGGTGAGCTTGTGCTCAAACCAGATTAGCCTGCGCTCAAACTGGCAACCTCGGGGTCTCGAACCTGGGTCCTTGGCATCCCAGTCCGTTGCTCTACCCACTGCACCACTGCCTGGTCAGGTCAATTTATTCATTTTTTAGAGAGGAGAGGGAGAGACAGAGAGAGAGAAGGGGAGGAGGAGCTGGAAGCATCAACTTCCATATGTGCCTTGACCAGGCAAGCCCAGGGTTTCAAACTGGCGACCTCAGCATTTCCAGGTCGACGCTTTATCCACTGTGCCACCACAGGTCAGGCTGAAATTCAAGTTTTAAAGTGGAAATATAACCTCAAACTATATCTATGAAAATGCATTTTTTTTTTTTGTATTTTTCTGAAGTTGGAAACGGGGAGGCAGTCAGACAGACTCCCACATGTGCCCGACCGAGATCCACCTGGCATGCCCACCAGGGGGCAATGCTCTGCCCATCTGGGGCATTGCTCTGTTGCGACCAGAGCCATTCTAGCACCTGAGGCAGAAGCCATGGAGCCATCCTCAGTGCCCGGGCCATCTTTGCTCTAATGGAGCCTTGGCTGCGGGAGGGGAAGAGAGAGGCAGAGAGGAAGGAGAGGGGGAGGGGTGGAGAAGCAGATGGGCGCTTCTCCTGTGTGCCCTGGCTGGGAATCGAACCCGGGACTCCTGCACACCAGGCCAATGCTCTACCACTGAGCCAACCGGCCAGGGCCTGAAAATGCATTTTGATTAAATAGTTGCATATAACAGACGTTTTTTAATTAGAAAATAATAAATACACCCGAATATCACTCCAAATTAGTGGTTTTGTTTGATATTTAGCTTTACTAAATGAGTATTTTTCTTACAATTATTATTAAAAATTAATAGACATGTAAGCATAATTATAATATAAAATATTACAAATGTTTTTATTATGCATTTATCATATTCTAGTGTATTATTGTTGCAATATATAAAATGTTTCTTTTATTTACGATATTGTTTTCTTCAATTTATTTTTGTCCTCCTTTTCATTGTAAAAATGTTGGTCACCTTAGGTACAGTGGATAAAATGTCAACCTGGAACGCTGAGGTTGCCAGTTTGAAACCCTGGGCTTGCCTGATCAAGGCACATATATGGGAGTTGATGCTTCTTGCTCCTCTCTTCTCTCTCTCTCTCCCCTCTGTTAAGTGAATAAACAAAGTCTTTAAAAAATTAAAAAGAAGCCTGACCTGTGGTGGTACAGTGGGATAAAGCATCGACCTGGAACACTGAGGTTGCCAGTTCGAAACCTTGGGCTTGCCTGGTCAAGGCACATATGGGAGTTGATGCTTCCTGCTCCTCCCCTTCTCTCTCTCTCTCCCCTCTCTCTAAAAATCAATATATAAAAAATATTTTTTTAATCTTTTTTTAAAGGTTTTATTTATTCATTATAGAGAGGGGAGAGAGAGAGAGAGATGGAGAGAAAAGGGGGGAGGAGCAGGAAGCATCAACTCCCATATGTGCCTTGACCAGGCAAGCCCAAGGTTTTGAACCGGCAACCTCAGCATTTCCAGGTTGATGCTTTATCCACTGCGCCACCACAGGTCAGGCCTAAATAAAATATTTTTAAAAAAATTAAAAAGAAGAAGAAAGAGAAGGAGAAGAACTACTACTACTACTACTACTACTACCTGGGCACTTTTAAAAATCCTAAAGCCACCTTTGATTTCTGGTGGTGTAGTGAATAAAGTGACCTGGGATGCTGAGGTCACTGGTTTGAAACCCTGGGCTTTCCCAGTCAAGGCACATACCATAAAAGTTGTTTCCTGACCAGGTGGCACAGTGAATAGAGCATCAACCTGGAATGCTGAGGACCCAGGTTTGAAACCCCGAGGCTTGAGTGTAGAATCATAGACATGACCCTAAGACCTTGGGTTTGAGCCCAAGGTCACTGGCTCTCTGGAGACTCTCAGTAAAAGCACACACGAGAAGCTCATATGAGTGAACAACTAAGGTGTTGCAAGTATGAGTTGATGCTTCTCATCTCTCTCCTGTCCTGTCTATCTGTCTTTCTCTCTCACTTAAAAAAAAAAATCCAGGCCAAACCAGACCAAATTACATCAGAATCTTTGGGGTGGGGCAGCAGAATTTTTTCAAAGCTTCCTAGGTAATGACAGTTGGGCAGTTGAACCACTACTCTTTCCCAAGGTCATGTCCTGAACCTCTTACTCTGACCAGCATGTCAAAAAGTTTGCAATCTTTTACAAAGAAATTGGGAAAGAAAAATGCAGATAGATTGCTGTGTGTTTCAATCACATTAATAAACATTTAGCCTGACCGGGTGGTGGCGCAGTGGATAGAGCATCAGACTGGGATGTGGAAGACCCGACCCAGGTTCGAGACTCCAAGGTTGCCAGCTTGAGAAGCGGGCTCATCTGGTTTGAGCAAAGCTCAGCAGCTTCAGCCCAAGGTCGCTGGCTTGAGCAAGGGGTTACTCAGTCTGCTGAAGGCCCACGGTCAAGACACATATGAGAAAGCAATCAATGAACAATTAAAGTGTTGCAACACGCAATGAAAAACTAATGATTGATGCTTCTCATCTCTCCGTTCCTATCTGTCTGTCCCGGTCTATCCCTCTCTCTGACTCTCACTGTCTCTGTGGGAAAAAACAAACAAACAAAAAACATTTAAAGTGTATGTGTTCCAGAAGGTGGCATTTTAACTTAGGTATTCTCCGCCATGTGATAGCTCCTTTGTTATGTCAGCGCAAGCATCTTGGTGTACCCGACAACACCTCAGGTCCTTGCTGCCAGGGAGGCAGTTTGACCAGTTGGTTAAAAAGGGGGTTCTGAGATCCGATTCACTTTCTTACCTAGGGTGAGTTACTAAATCAGTGCAAAGTGCCTGGCAAGTAGTCAGCCTTTTAAAAACTAAAGCTGCTGTTATTATTATTGTGATTTATGGCTTCGTCCCTTCATGCTTCCTTGGCTAAAGTAGGTGCCCAATAAAAGTTCATTGGTTGATAGGCATAAAGCAGCACTGTCCAACAAAATATGGAAACCATGATGATTTCCTTTTAAGTTTTCTAGTAATATTTTAAAAAGTAAAATGAAACAGGTAAAATCACTTAATGTAATATCGTCACATATCATTCCAACATGTAGTCAGTGTAAAAAAAGGATTAATAAATTATTAATGAGCTATTGTACACTTTTTTTCCTGCACTGTCTTTGAAATTGGCTATTTATTTTATATACATATTTTTTATTTTTTAAAAAAAATATTTTTTATTTTTAAGAATATATACATTTTTAAGACTTTATTCATTTTAGAGAGAGAGATAGAGAGAGAAAAGGAGGGAGGAGCAGGAAGCAACTCCCATATGTGCCTTGACTGGGCAAACCCAGGGTTTCGAACCAGCAATTTCAGCGTTCCAGGTTGATATTTTATCTACTATACCACCCCAGATCAGGCTGTTTTATATCTTAATTCAGACCAGCCATTCCCATGCTCAACATCTATGTGTGGCAAGTAACTGCATGTTGGACAGCACAAGTCTGATGTTTTCTTCATGTTCCCAAACCTGTACATTATAAGTTTCCATTAAATGTGCTCTTCTGGGCAATCCTGTCTCCCGACCCCTACTCAGAGGAGCATTCATGCTCTGCTCAGGCCTTCTTTAGTTCCAACCTGAGCCCTTTTTGGGAAAAAGGACAGTTTTTAGCCTAATATTGTAAATCTTGGTCTTTGTGCAAACATTCCATGCCTTTGCAAGCTCTGTCAGCCTCATTCTTGCTTCAGCTTGCCTGCTTATGCCAAGATATTTGTGACTATGAGAGGGAAGTTAGATTTTCTGGCTTAATTTCTACAAAAATATTTGATTGGCCCAAAAGGCAGCTTGCCCAGGGCATTGTGGGAAGTTCACAGGAGCCATGGTACCTGCAGCTCTTTCCACCCAGGCCCTGCTCCACTATGGTGGCAGCCCTGTGGCTTTCACAGCCCAGCAGCATGAGTCATCATGGTCACTTGTTAAGCCTCCCTCCAGTCTCAGAGCCACTTTTTTTTTTTTTTCAGAGCCGCTTTTGTAGGTTGAATTGGCAGCTTGAGAAACATACACATACACACATACACAGTGAACTAGGCTGAGGCCTTGGTTCTTAAGCAGGAAAACATATTGTTTGCCATAATTACTATCATATTCCCAAACCAGGCCCTCCGCTGCCATTCCAGGGGTTGCTGGGTCTCTGTCAGGGAAGCTCTGTGGTTGAACTTAAGGCAGGCAGTTGGAGGGGAATTCACATCCTGATGGAAGGGTTGAGCAGGGCAAGAAGTTGTCTGTTCTTCTGTGACTGAGTGATAGCCACAGCCTCCACAGGGCCCCTGCTTCAGCCAGAGCAGCAGAGCCTCATTCCATATGCACAAACTTACTTTTTCACCCCAACAATTCTCAACTATGGTTGCCCATTAGTGTCACTGGGCAGGTTTTAAAATTCCTGATGCCCAGGCCCAAAACTGGACCAATTAAATCAGAATCTCTTGAGGCCTTTACTGTGACCAGGTGGATTTATGACTGTTTTCAGCTGGAACCCTATATCCGCCCAGCAGCCCTTTATTCCTCCCCAGTCAGCAGGCCCAAAAGCAGTGGTTCCACACTGCACTGCTCTCTAGGCTCCACCCTCCTTCATCCGCCAGTCCGGTTGGGAAAGGGCAGAGGTGGGAAATTATTTTCTCTTGAGGCACCAATCCTCACTCATCTTACATACTTCCTTCCTTCAGGGAAAGCAGAGATCAAGGCTAACAGGGTCCCCACCAAGGGATCCTTTCCACACTCTCTGTGCTTTGCTAGGTTATTTATTCCCTCTATCTTTTTCTTAAATTTTTAGTCTGTTTTACTGTCTTCTTTTCCAGTTTATAAAGATCCTTATGTCACTACAGTTGTCCTCCCATGTACACAGTTTCACTGTCCATGGTTTCAGTTACAAGTCAAATGTTGTCCGAAAATATTAAATGGAAAATTCCTTAAATAAATAATTCACAAGTTTAAAATTGCCACTATTCTGAGTATCGAGTTTGATGAAATCTCATGCCATCCCCCCTCCATTTCAGCTGCGACACGAATCATCACTTTGTCCAGCATATATGCTATTCTTCAGTTAGTCACTAGTAGCCTCTTGATCAACTGTCTCAGTATCATGGTACTTATGTTCAAGTAACCCTTATTTTATTTAATAATGGCCCCAAAGTACCAGAGTAGTGATGCTGGCAATTCAGATATGCCAAAGAGAAGCTGTAAAGTGCTTCATTTAAGTGAAAAGGTGGGTATATAGTACAATAAGACATTTTTAGATAGACCACATTCTTATAACTTTTATTACACTATGTTGTTATAATTGTTCTATTTTATTATGGTTGTTAATCTCTTGCTTGGCCTAGTTTACATATTAAACTTTATCCTAGATATGTAAGTTTAGGGGGGAAATGCAATATATATATAGGGTTCAGTACTATCCATGGTTTTAGGGATCCACTGAGAGTCTTAGAATGTATCTGCTGTACCATCTGGAAAATACTTCTTCAATTCTGTCTCCCTTTCAGTTTAGTACTTTATCTCTTGGCTTATTTTCTCTGCTAAACTTCTTAAAGGAGTCCTTATGGCAGTCTGCACTTACTCTCTCTGGGAGTGACTTCAGCCCCATCACAATACTGACATTTCTGACACTCACTAAGGTCACTGGTGACCTCCTAGATACTAAATCCTCGGCATGTTTTCTATCTTTCTCTCTTTGCTGTTTTGCTGTGTTGATCACTTCCTTTCCCTTGAAACTCATCTTTGGTCTCCTATGACTCCTCTCTTTACTGATTTCCACTTATCTGTTTGATAGTTTCCTCTTCCTCTACTCAGTCTTGAGATTGGTGTTCATCAGTTCTATCCTTGACCTTCTCTCCATGTGAATTTATTTATCCCAGGGCTTTAACTACTACCTATATGATGTTAACTCCACATCTTTGTCTGTAACCCAGATTTCTTGTATGTCCAGCTGTCTACTAGACATATTCACACTAACACCCCTCTGAACATGTCCAAAATGGAACACATTTTATTCCTCCATAAAATTTTCTCTTCTTCTAGTCATTATACTTAATAGTGAAACACTACAAGTAGTACCATAAAAGTTAAAAATGAGAAAAAGTGCTTGCTGTCATCATTATCACTTAGAATTGCTCTGAAAGGACAGTAGAAATCTGAGTAGAAGAAAGTTCTATTCAATTCAATAAGTCTTATAAGAAAAATAAATAAGAATAATACATGTTGGCAAAAAGGTAATTATTAATATTTACAAATGTGGAAAATTCCAGAGAATCACTTAAAAAACAAAGCTAATCAAATAATTAGCAAGGCTGACTCTTATAAGTCAATGACACACTAAAACAATAGCATTGCTTTATGCCTTTACTCATTTAAAAACTTTTATTGAGAGCCTAAAATGTGAGGCACTGTTTCTCTTTCTTTTCTCTTTTCTTTCTTCTTTCCTTCCTTCCTCCCTCCCTCTCCCCTCCCTCCCTCCCTCCTTCCTTCTTTTCTTTCTTTCTTTCTTTCTTTCTTTCTTTCTTTCTTTCTTTCTTTCTTTCTTTCTTTCTTTCTTTCTTTCTTTCTTTCTTTCTTTTCTTTCTTTTTTTCTTCTTTTTTGTATTTCTCTGAAGTTGGAAACGGGGAGGCAGTCAGACAGACTCCCGCATGCACCCGACCGGGATCCACCCGGCACGCCCACCAGGGGGCGATGCTCTGCCCATCTTGGGGCATCCCTCTGCCGCAATCGAGCCATTCCAGCACCTGAGGCAGAGGCCACAGAGCCATCCTCAGCGCCCGGGCAGTCGCTGCTCCAATGGAGCCTTGGCTGCGGGAGGGGAAGAGAGAGACAGAGAGGAAGGAGAGGGGGAGGGGTGGAGAAGCAGATGGGTGCTTCTCCTGTGTGCCCTGGCCGGGAATCGAACCTGGGACTCCTGCACGACAGGCCGATGCTCTACCACTGAGCCAACCGGCCAGGGCCCCTTCCTTCCTTCCTTCCTTCCTTCCTTCCTTCCTTCCTTCCTTCCTTCCTTCCTTCCTTCCTTCCTTCCTTCCTCCCTCCCTCCCTCCCTCCCTCCCTCCCTCCCTCCCTCCCTCCCCTCCCTCCCTCCCTCCCTCCCTCCTTCCTTCCTTCCTTCCTTCCTTCTCTTCCTTCTCTTCCTTCTCTTCCTTTCTCTCTTTCTTTATCTTTCTTTTTATTTGTTTTAGAGAGAGAAAGGAAAAGAGAGAGAAAGAGAGAGAGAAACATCAATTTGTCATTCCACTTATTTATGAAGTCATTGGTTCACTCTTATATGTGCCCTGCCCAGGGATTGAACCTACAAACTTGGGGTATTGGGATGATTCTATAACCAACTAAGCTACCTGGTTCCTGGCTGGTTGGCTCAGTGGTAGAGCATCATCCTAACGTGTGGAAGTTCTGGGTTTGATTCCTGGTCAGGGCACACAGGAGAAGTAACCATCTGCTTCTCCATCATTCTCCCTTTGCTCTCTCTCCCTCTCCCCATCCTGGATCCATAGCTGAAATGGTTTGAGCAAACTGGCCCCAGGTGCTGAGGATGGCTTCATGGCCTTGCCTCAGGGGCTAAAATAGCTCAGTTGCCGAGCAATGGAGCAGTGGCCCCAGATGGGCAGAGCATTGCCCAGTAAGGGGTTTGCCCATTGGATGCCAACTGGGGCACATGCAGGAGTCTGTCTCTGCCTCCCACCACTCAATTAATTAAAACAAATAAACAAATACAAAATACACAACAACAAAAAAACAACTAAGCTACGCAGCCAGGGCTTAGAGGCACTGTTTCTTAAGCTCTAGGGTTACAGTTATAAAGAAAAGATATGTGGGCTTTGCTTTCATGGTGCTTACATTGTAATAATAAGAATTTATATATTTTACTGAAAAAATTCTACTTATAGTAGCCATCACAAATATAAAATATCTAGGAATAAATTTAGCCAGTAATGTATCTGACCTATTAGAATAAAACTGTTCAGAGACAAAACAGGGATTTTTTATTTTATTTTAAAGAGATTTTATATATTGACTGACCTGTGGTGGTACAGTGGATAAAACGTCAACCTGGAATGCTGAGGTCGCCAGTTCAAAACCCTGCACTTGGCCCTGGCTGGTTGGCTCAGTGGTGGAGCGTCGGCCTGGCGTGCAGGAGTCCCAGGTTCAATTCCCGACCAGGGCACACAGGAGAAGCACCCATCTGCTTCTCCACCCCTCCCCCTCTCCTTCCTCTTTGTCTCTCTCTTCCCCTCCTGCAGCCAAGGCTCCATGGGAGCAGAGTTGGCCCAGGCACTGAGGATGGCTCCATGGCCTCTGCCTCAGGTGCTAGAATGGCTCTGGTTGCAACAGAGCGATGCCCCAGATGGGCAGAGCATCGCCCCCTGGTGGGCATGCCGGGTGGATCCCGGTCAGGCGCATCGGGAGTCTGTCTGACTGCCTCCCTGTTTCCAACTTCAGAAAAATACAAAAAAAACCCCAAACAAACAAAACAAAAAAAACCCTGCACTTGTCTGGTCTAAGGCACATACAGGAGTTGAAGATTCCTGCTCCTCCCCCCTTTCTCTCTCTCTCTCTCTCTCACACACACTCTCTCTCCTCTCTAAAATGAATAAATAAAAAAATTTAAAAAAATAAAGTAAATATTTGTTTAATAAAAAATATTTTATATATTGACTTTAGAAAGAAGAGAGAGAGAGAAAGGCAGTGGGGGAGGAGCAGGAAGCATCAACTCATAGTTGCTTCTCATATATGCCTTGACCGAGCAAGTCCAGGGTTTTGAACCAGCAAACTCAGTGTTCCAGGTCAACGCTTTATCCATTGCACCACCATAGGTCAGGCTAAAGGGATCTTTTAAAATGGAAGGAATACTATGTATCTAAATTGGAAAATCCAATATGAATTTTAAATTTTAATTAATCTTGAAGTTACTTCGATGCAATAAATTTAGATAGAAGTTTAAATGAGAGAAAATAGTGAAAAAAGTGTTGAAAGGGCGGTAAGGCTTGTACTACCAGTTATTACCATTTAGCACATAGATCTAATAACCAAACTGGCTAGAGAACTGGCCCAGAAAGACAGGCATATTGATAAAACAGAAAGGAAAGTCTAGAATAAAAAAGAATATATTTTCAGCCTGACCTGTGGTGGTGTAGTGGCTAAAGCATCAACCTGGAACACTGAGGTTGCTGGTTCAAAACCCTGGGCTTGCCTGATCAAGGCACACATAGGAGTTGATGCTTCCTGCTCCTCCCCCCTTCTCTCTCTCTCCCTGACTTTCAACTCTCTCTAAAATATAAAAAATAAAAAGAATAAATAAAATCTTTAAAGAAAAATGAATATTATCTAACTTCTCATATCAATGGGGAAAATGATGGATTAGTCAGGGGATGGCAAAAAATGTCATCTTCTGTCATATCTTACAGGTAGGCAGTGGCTGCCTGAAGTTGTAGGAGGACTGTGAGGCCTAGTCTAGGCTTAGCCAGGAGTTCTGCGTTTGATTAGAAATGTCTTCCAGGGGCCCAGGAGGAGAAGATTACACTTAGGCCACATATTTGTCATTCCTGAATTATTCAATATCATTGAGACAACTAGACAGCAATTTTGGGGGAAAAATTATTGGTTTTTGCCATCATAGATACCAAAATAAATTTCAGATGTCTTAGATTGAAATGTAAAAAATAAAAACATAAAATATTAGATAAAAAGAGAAAGTAATTTTTTTGTGTGTGATTGCAGTGAGGGGAGGACTTCCTAAGCATGATACTAAAGGCAGAAACCAGAAAGTTAAAGATTGATAGACTTAGCTATTTAGTCATTAGATAATTGTGCAGAGCAGAATTTGTCAGCAGGAAATTGACAAACTAAGAAAAAAATGCAGTATATATAATGAAGGTGTTAATATTATGCTATATAATGCACTCCTCAATAAATAAGAAAAATATGAACACTCCAGCAGAAAAAAAAGGTGAATAATGTTAATAGGTAATTCATCAAAGGAGAATTGCAAACAGCTGAGAAACATACCTTTTTTTTTTTTTTTTACTCACCAGTAATCTAAATGAAAATTGACACAATGCTATGCTATTTTTTTCATCTGCCAGACTTGCAAAGAAAAACCTCTACTGTGGTTAAGAATGTGGGAAATAATATTGAGAAAATCCCCGCTAATGGGGCCTAGTCACCTTGGACACAAAATCCATTTTGTAATGGTTTCTGGTTACTTTTTTCAGAAAGCAGTCAAGCTATGGAAGGTAGCATTTACTGGAGAGATCTGCAAAAAGTTGCCAGAGGAGAAGATCTCTGTAGCTAAGCTATAATTCTGTAAATTTGTGGTTAGCTAGAATATCCTGTCAGACTGTTACGTTCTAGTTTCCTTTTCTTGTTTTAAAACATCTCTTCCCAAGAAATGGGTCGTGAGTGCTTAGGCTATTGTGTCCTAATAAAGCTTTAACTTCTTGGATACCCCAAATCCCTGGCTAAAATTTTAGGTATAAGCTGGCCCCCACCTCAGGCTACAATGAGACAGCCCCCTGCTGGGCACCACAGTGTTGGCAGGAGGCCAGAATGCCCACCCAAATGGGTCACCTCCTCCCCAATGATGAACCAGAGAAAAGTCTCAAGCCTTCTGAGCAGGGGAGACCTACCTCATCTGCCACACAAACAATAAAAACCCTACATTTGTCACCCTGTTCTGGTTGAGCAGTTTTTTCTCCAAGGACATTTGGTTGGGAGGTGTCCTAGAATGATGACACATTCATTGTGACTCAGATGTGATTTCATTTTCATTGTGTAATACCCAAATAATTAATAGAATAAAATGGTAAGATTTTATTAATACTATGAAAGTGCTAATCAAATCCCTCCTGAATGTCTTCCTAGGCCAAACAGGCACATTCACACACTGCTGGTGGGAAATTAGACTCTAATTTCAACCTTTTTTTTTCCATGGCACAAACATATACTAATTACTAAGGTCAGTGCCCCTGACTAAATACAGCCATTTTCATCTCATTGCACAAATAAATTAGTTACTAAAGAAGAAGAGGTCAGGGCCCCTTTTTCTTTAGTAATTAGTTTATGAGTGCGTGAGAAACAAAGGTTGAAAATCACTGAATTAGAGGACAATTTATTTGACTGTTGATAAGGTAAAAGGAAAGGATGAAACCATTAAAAATACTGATAGGTTTGCCTGTATTTAAAAAAAATAGGGCCCTGGCCGGTTGGCTCAGTGTTAGAGCGTCGGCCTGGCGTGCAGGGGTCCCGGGTTCGATTCCCGGCCAGGGCACACAGGAGAGGTGCCCATCTGCTTCTCCACCCCTCCCCCTCTCCTTCCTCTCTGTCTCTCTCTTCCCCTCCCGCAGCCGAGGCTCCATTGGAGCAAAGATGGTCTGGGCGCTGGGGATGGCTCCTTGGCCTCTGCCCCAGGCGCTAGAGTGGCTCTGGTCACGACAAAGCGATGCCCCAGAGGGGCAGAGCATCGCCCCCCTGGTGGGCAGAGCCTAGCCCCTGGTGGGCGTGTCGGGTGGATCCCGGTAGGGCGCATGCAGGAGTCTGTCTGACTGTCTCTCCCTGTTTCCAGCTTCAGAAAAATACCAAAAAAAAAAAAAAAAAAAAAAAAAAAATAATAGCCTGACCAGGCGGTGGCGAAGTGGATAGAGCGTCAGACTGGGATGCAGAGGACCCAGGTTTGAGACCTCGAGGTCGCCAGCTTGAATGTGAGCTTATCTGGTTTGAGCAAGGCTCACCAGCTTGAGCCCAAGGTCGCTGGCTCGAGCAAGGGGTCACTCTGTCTGCTGTAGTCCCCCGGTCAAGGCACATATGAGAAATCAATCAATGAACAACTAAGGAACCACAACAAGGAATTGATGTTTCTCATCTCTGTCCCTTCCTGTCTATCTGCTCCCCCCTCTCTCTCTGTCTCTCCCACAAGAAAAAGTAAATAAAATAAAAACCTCTTGTGCATCAAAAATATTTGCATCATTCATGACAAAGTGCTTAATCCCCTGAATACAGAGAGAACTCTTAAAATTATCAAGATGAGAGATGCCCACCCCAGAAAAAAAACGTGCAAATGAAACAAAGAAGCAATTCATAAAAGAAAAAGAAAAATTACAAAAATCATGAAAAAACTTTTCATATTATTAGAAATTACAGAATTCAAATTAAAATCACAAAGAGAGCCTGCTTTTTTGCTTAACATATTAACAAATGTAAAAAAAAAAAAAGGTCAGCCTGACCAGGTGGTGACACGGTGTATAGAGCATCAACCTGGGATGCTGAGGACCCAGGTTTGAAACCCTGAAGTTGCAGGCTTGAGTGCGGGCTCACCAGCTTGAGCATGGGGTCACCAGTTTGAACATAGACCCCATGGTCGCTGGCTTGAGCCCAAAGGTCACTGGCTTGAGCCCAAGGTCGCTGGCTTAAGTAAGGGGTCAATGGCTCTGGTGGAGCCCCCCGGTCCAGGCACGTTTGGTAGAGCTATCAAGGAACAAGTATAGTGCCATAACTACAAGTTGATGATGCTTCTCATTTATCTATCTGTCTCTCAAAACAAAGAAACAAAACAACCCCCCCTCCCCCAGAAAACCACACACACACACATACACACAAAAGAAAAAATAAATAAAAAGAAAAAGAAAGGTCATACCCAGTGTTAGTGAAGATGCAGGGAGAAGGGCACTGTGATAAGAGTAGACTTTGGTAAAATCTTTCTGTAGAGTAGCATGTCCTCAAAAAGTGGTCAGAGACTCACCCCTAGGGTTTCTTGAGACCCTTTTGGGGGCTGAGAGGTCAAAACTATTTTTATGTTAATACTAAGATGTTATTTGCCCTTTCATTCTCTTTCTCTCACCAGCACAGGGCACAGTTTTCCAGGGGCTGGATGATGTGCAACATCAGCAGACTGATGCAGAAGCAGAGATGAGACTCCAGAAGATTCTATTAAGCCACACATTAGAAAGCTTGGCAGGAAAAAAAAAAAGGAACTGCCAGTTTTCTCATTAATCTTTTGTTTTGGAAAATTGTTGTTTTAAATAAAAATATATTCCTTATGTTAGCATTAATAATTTCATTATAGTTGTTTTAAAGTGAATTAATAAATAAATGTTTAAATTTTTTCTTGATCACGCTGGCTAGCTCAGTTGGTTAGAGCATTGTCCCGAAGTGCAGAGGTTGCTGGTTTGATTCCTGGTCAGGGCACATGCAGGAATGGATTGATATGCCTCTCTCTCTCTCTCTCTCTCTCTCTCTCTCTCTCCCTTCCTCTCACTCTAAAGTCAATAAATTTTAAAAAATTAAATAAATAAAATTTTTCTATGCTTTAATTCAAAGACAGTTAAAATGAATAGAAATCATCTACACATACAAAAGCCCTTTAAAACTTCAATAACTTTTAAGAATGTAAAGGGAAAAGTTTGAGAACTGCTGTTATCAAGCTGAGTGGAATACATATTGAAAGCCTTGAAAATGGAGCTACCCTTTAATCCAGACTTCCCTCTTTTGAATAATTTGTTCTAAGAAACCAATCAGAAATGTATCTCAAGATATTTTTGTAAGTATACTCACCACTGTATGATTTAAGACAGCAAGAGGTAAAAACAACATAAATCTCTATAAATAAGAGATTGGTTAAATAACATATCAGTGGAATGGAGTACATACAGCTAATAAGAAATTACTGCAAAATATTGCTTATTATAGTAAGAATGTTCACAATTTATTAAGGTAAAAAAATAGGATATAATGAAAGAATAGTTTTTTCCCCCCCAACAAATGGTGATGGGACAACTGGATATCTACATGCAAAAGAATGAATTTGGAGCCCTACTCAGACCAGATACACAAGAATTAACTCAAAGACCTACATTCAAGGTCGTGAAGATTTATATTTATGTTTTAAGAGTTTTATCATGTAGGAGCTAGAACTATAAAAGAAAAAAACCTTAGTATTGGATTAAGCAATGATTTCTTAGATATGACACCAAAAGCATAACAAACAAAGAAAAAAAGTAGGTAGCCCTAGCTGGATAGCTCGGCTGGTTAGAGCATCGTTCTGATAAGTCAAAGTTGTGGGTTCAATCTCCAGTCAGGGCACATAGAAGAAACAATGAATGAATGAATTAAACAAGTGGAACAACAAATTGATGTTTCCCTCTCTCTTTCTCTTTCTCTCTCTAAAATCAATAAATTTAAAAGAAAGAAAGAAAGAAAGAAAGAAAGAAAGAAAGAAAGAAAGAAAGAAAGAAAGAAAGAAAGAAAGAAAGAAAGAAAGAAAGAAAGAAAGCCTGACCAGGCAGTGGCTTAGTGAATAGAGCATCTGCCAGGGGTGCTGAAGACCCAGGTTCGAAGCCCAAGGTTGCTGGCTTGAGTGTGGGGTCGCTGGCTTGAGCATGAGATAGATCATAGACATGACCCCATGGTTGCTGACTTGAGCCCAAAGGTCTCTGGCTTGAGTCCAAAGTCACTGGCTTGAGTAAGGGGTCACTGACTTGGCTGGAGCTTCCTGGTCAAGGCACATATGAGAAAGCAATCAATGAACAACTAAGGTGCCAAAATGAAGAATTGATGCCTCTTATCTCTCTCCCTTCCAGTTTGTCTGCCTCTATTTGTCCCTCTCTCTGTCTCTGTCTCACTAAAAAAAAATAAATAAATAAACAACTGTATTAAAATTTTAAACTTTTGTGCTTCAAAGGACACTATCAAGAAAATTAGCCTGACCTGTGGTGGCGCAGTGGATAAAGCGTCGACCTGGAAATGCTGAGGTCGCCGGTTCGAAACCCTGGGCTTGCCTGGTCAAGGCACATATGGGAGTTGATGCTTCCAGCTCCTCCCCCCCTTCTCTCTCTCTGTCTCTCCTCTCTCTCTCTCTCTCTCTCTGTCTCTCCCTCTCCTTTCTAAAAAAAAAAAAGAATAAATTAAAAAAAAAAAAAAAGAAAATTAAAAGACAACCCACAGAATGGGAGAAAGTATTTGCAATCATCTAACAGATAAGATTCTAGTATACAGAATATATAAAGAACTCTTACAAATAAATAATAAAAAAAACCAATTTTTAAAATCAACAAAGTATTAGAATAAATATTTCTCCTAAAAAATACTCAAAGAAAATGCAAATCAAGATCACAGTGAGGTACCACTTTATGCCTACTAGGATGACTACAAAAAACAAACAAAAAGAAAACTAACAAGCATGGGCAAGAAGGTGAAAAAATTGGAACGCTCATATACTGCTGATGGAAATGTAAAATGGTGCAGCCACTGTGGAAAACAATTTGGCAGTTCCTCAAAAGTTAAGCATAGAGTAGTCATATTACCCAACAATTTACTACTAGATATATACCCAAGAAAATGAGAACATGTCCACCTAAAAAACTTGTACATAAATGTTCATAACAGCATTATTCATAACGTCAAAGAGTGAAAACAACACAAATATCCATCAACTGGTAGATGGATAAAAAAAATATGGTAAAATTATACAATGGAATATATTCAGCTATGAAAAGGAATGAAGGCCTAACCAGGTGGTGGTGCAGTGGATAGAGCATTGACCTGGGACACTGAGGATCCAGGTTGGAAACCCCGAGGTTGCCTGCTTGAGTGAGGGCTCATCTGGCTCGAGCACGGGCTCACCAGCTTGAGGGTGTGATCACCAACATGATCCTATGGTTGCTGGCTTGAAGCCCAAGGTCACTGGCTTGAGCAAGGGGGTCACTGGCTTGGCTGGAGCCCCCTAGTCAAGGCACACATGAGAAGCAATCAATGAATAACTAAGGTGCTGCAACCATGAGTTGATGCTTCTCATCTCTTTCCCTTTCTGTCTTTCTCTTGCTAAAAAAAAAAAAAAATAGGGAATGAAGTACTGATACATACTACAATATGGAGGAACCTTGAAAACCCTCTGCTTTGTGAAAGAAGCCAGACACAAAAGGTCACATACTATATAATTATATGAAATGTCCAGAATAAACACATCCATAGAGTCAAAAAGTAGAGTATTGGTTGCCAGGGACTGGAGTAAAAGGGGTGGGTGAGCAGTGAGAAGTGACTGGTAAAACATGTGGGTTTCTTTTTGAGGTGATGAAAATGTCTGGCATAAGATAGTGTGATGATTGCACAGCGTTGTGATTATGCTAAATCCATTAAATTGTACATTTTAAAATGATGAATTTTATGGTGTATAAATGATTCTCAATTTAATGAAAATAGCATACAAACTAAGGTGTAGAGTATAATCTCACTTTAAAAATAGCAATATATATATACACTACTTTAAAGGAGTCATATAAAACAAATAATAGAGGATGTTAACAGTAGCAATATGGCTTTTCATGTATTACATATTCATGTATATTTCATAAAAAATATGTATCGCTATTTTACTTGAAAAATTGGGTTGCCTGACCAGGCGGTGGCACAGTGGATAGAGCATCAAACGGGGACGCGGAGGACCCAGGTTCAAAACCCTGAGGTTGCCAGCTTGAGTGCGGGTTCATCTGGTTTGAGCAAGGCTCACCAGCTTGAGCCCAAGGTCGCTGGCTTGAGCAAGGGGTCACTCAGTCTGCTGTACCCCGCCCCTCCCCGCCCCTGTCAAGGCACATATGAGAAAGCAATCAATGAACAACTAAGGTGCCGCAACAAAGAATTGATGTTTCTCATCTCTCTTCCTTCCTGTCTGTCCCTATCTGTCCCTCTCTCTGTCTCTGTCACAAAATAGATAAATAAATAAAGAAAAAAGAAAAATTGGGCAATAAAAGTTATTAAAGGCAAAATAAAACAAAGTGCAGACTATCTGTCCACGTAGACTCTCCCAGGAGCTGTTTCTTTGGACTAGTGGGACAGTCCAGTCACTGGCTTAAGCAAGGGGTTACTCGGTCTGCTGAAGGCCCGCGGTCAAGGCACATATGAGAAAGCAATCAATGAACAACTAAGGTGTCTCAATGAAAAACTGATGATTGATGCTTCTCATCTCTCTCTGTTCCTGCCTGTCTGTCCCTATCTATCCCTCTCTCTGACTCTCTCTCTCTGTCCCTGTAAAGAAAATAATAATAATATCTACTGAAAAGGGCTTTACAGATTCAGTGAGTTAATTCATTTAAAATGCTTGAAACAGTGGTTCACACATAGTAAGACTTAATTTGATAATGTTAACCAGTCCTGGAGATGCTGCTTGGAGCTGCTCAGGTTCCAGACTGGGAAATGACTGGTTCTGATCTCACTAAAGTCCTATCTGGAGCCAGTGGAAGAAAGCTTTCTTAAGGGCCCACTGAGCAAGCCCTGAAAATGCTTTCTGAACTAACAAATGGAAGCACAGGTTTTCACTCATATGGAGGCAGGTTTAAGAAGATGCATGTATGCCTGACCTGTGGTGGCGCAGTGGATAAAGCATCGACCTGGACTGCTGAGGTTGCCGGTTCAAAACCCTGGGCTTGCCTGGTCAAGGCACGTATGGGAGTTGATGCTTCCTGCTCCTCCCCCCTTTTCTCTCTCCTCTCTAAAATGAATAAATAAAAATAATTAAAAAAAAAAGAAGGTGCATGTGTGGCCCTGGCCAGTTGGCTCAGTGGTAGAGCATCAGCCTGGCGTGCAGGAGTCCCGGGTTCGATTCCCGGCCAGGGCACACAAGGAGAAGCACTCATCTGCTTCTCCACCCCTCCCCTTCTCCTTTCTCTGTCTCTCTCTTCCCTTTCCGCAGCCAGGGTTCCATTGGAACAAAGTTGGCCCGGGTGCTGAGGATGGCTCTGTGGCCTCTGCCTCAGGCGCTAGAATGGCTCTGGTTGCAACAGAGCGACACCCCAGATGGGCAGTGCATCACCCCCTGGTGGGCATGCCGGGTGGATCCCGGTCGGGCGCATGCGAGAGTCTGTCTGACTACCTCCCTATTTCCAACTTCAGAAAAATACAAAAAAATAAAAAATAAAAAAATAAAAGAAGGTGCATGGGTATCTCACAGTGGGTGGACTGCTCAGGGAATAACTAATTTGGTGTCTTCCACCACTTGAGTGACTAATTGGTAGCATGTTCTTTCTGTCAGTGAAGTACAGCTGCCTCAACCCCCTATCAAGGCGTACTCAGCCTGGTGGCTGCTGCCTGGAGTCCTGGGAGGAGAAGGGGGCAGCTATAGTCACCCTCTCCCTACTTTACTGGACACAGGTCCAGAAGACGCTCAAGGGAGTGAGAGCTCTCTCCCAGAGTCCTCACTGTCAGGGCATGAAAGCAGGGGGAGGAGAGGTAAGGGGCTTGGCTCTGCTTTAGGGGACTAACTACCTCTATGGAACTCCCTGGCATGCCTCTTTAGCCTTCTGCCTCTACTGCCCTCTCTTCATGAAGTCTGAAGGTGACAACACCTTTAAAAATGTTCAGAGCAAAATTCTGTGGTGGTTCCTTTCTTTCTGTTTCCTCCTCAATCGAGCCCTCATGAGTAGTTACCCAAAATGCCAAGCTGGGGCTTGTTGCTGCTGGTTTTTACTTCCGTTTTCCTCTCCTAGAGTGTTTACAGAAGGTCTACGTGTCAGAAATCAGCCTTGTGGCAGGAGGCAGACGCAGGGATGGGTACCCACAAAGGCAGCATTATTTCCCAAAGCAGCCAGAGAATTGTGGGTATTATCTCCTCTTTTCAGATCGAGAACCAAGACCCAGAAAGGGGGAGCAGCTTGTCCAATATCACCCAGGGAGTTGATGCCAGAGTTAGGACCAGACTGAATCTCCTGATCCTCAGCAGAATGTAATTGTCATTGCTGAATGTTGATGCACAAGAGTAGGAGCCCCAGAACCCCAGACAAGTAACAAAGAAGAGGGCAGCCAGGGTCAGAATTACAGAGAAACAATTATTTCTCAAATGCAAGAATTACCAAGCAGAATGATGTTAGGGAACTATAAGTCATTCCGTATGAGAGGCTTTGCACTGCTGAGGTTGGTGGGGACAGATCCTGAAGGGTCTGTGGCTGTGCTGAGAAGCGTGAATTTTCTTTTGCAGAGCATGGGCAGAGGTGGGACTTGATGGCCTTTGAGGGGAGTGATTGTGGTTGGATTGAAATTTTAGTAAGTCCCCACAGGTGGCCAGTAGACTTGGCAGTAGAGCCTTCTCTGGTGGTGACTCCCTATTTATATGTCTGGGAGAGTACTGTCTCATTGGCAGGAGGTGACAGGCCCAGAGATGCTGGACAGTATGTGGCTCACTGCTTGAGGTAGCCAAGAGTAGCAGGGGATGAGGTGGGTTCAACTCACAAACCTCAAACTCTTAGCAAACACTATTTACTCTCCAGGTGACAGAGAATTAGTAGGTGTTCTAGGGGTGAACCTAAGAGTGGTGATTCATTGCCTAAACTACTGCCTGAGGTGGGGCATATGGTGGTGGGGTACATATATGGTGGTGTATGTTGAGTGGGGTGAAGGGCCTGGGGATATGGGGGGATACCAGCCTTCTACGCAATGGCACAACTCCAGTGGTTATGAAACAACTGGTGCTTGGCAATGTTTATAGAAATTATTATACACTCCTGACTGTGGCAGTGAAGGTGGCCTAACGGTGGTAAGAATGGGGCTATGACAAGAAACACAGCAACTGCAGAGGGGGCTCATGGATTTCCAGTCCTTGATCCAAAAGAGGGCAGGACATACTCAAGCTGCCCCTCAAAGAAAGGAGTCCTGAAATGCAAGTCCTCATAGGAGTGGAGACAAAGGGAATTAGATTCTATTAGTCAAGCTGGCCTGGCACCCGATATGTACTGCTCCAAGACCCCCTTCTATCCACAGTTCTTTCTTACCTGCAACTTTTATTTTCCGCCTTCTTTTGATTCCCTATTATCTGCCTTTAGTGAGGTTCCTTTCAAAAAAAACCCAAAACAAAAAAAACTCCCCCCTCAAAAAAGACATTTTCCCAGTTCTTCCCCCTTAAGTTGTCCTATTCTTCCCTTTGCACCAAGTGTCTGAACCACCTACACTCCTGTCTCTAGACTGCTTCACCCCCCAGGCCCTCCTCACTTGGTGTAGTTTGGCTTCTATCGTGTTTCTGAAATTCTGCTCCCCAAGGATAACTATGGCATTTAAATTGTTTTCCTGTGTTCCCTTGAAGTGATCTCTGAAATGACTGGGGAAAGGGGTAAAAAAAAACTGTTAGAAATTAGATTAACATTTAGGTTTTTGTGTTTTCTGATACAATATTTAGAATATGCTTATATATGGTTTATAAATAAGCATGACCAGTATACATATAGTTTATAAGTAAACATGTAATAAAGGCATATGCTAAAGACTTGTTACTAAAGGGGTACACTTTAAGAAAATGTTTGGAGCCTGACCAGTGGCACTGAGGTCCCAGGTTCAAAACCCCAAGATTGCTAGCTTGAGTGCAGGCTCACCAGCTTGAGTGCAGGGATGGTGGCTTGAAGCCCAAGGTTGCTGGCTTGAGCCCTAAGGTCACTGATTTGAGCAAGGTCACTGGCACAGCTTAAGCATCCCTCCCCTTTTCCCTCAAGACACGTATGAGAAGCAATCAATGAATGACTAGTGATGTAACTACAACTTATGCTTCTCATCTCTCTGTCTCTGAAAGTTTGGAGACCACTGTTTTTTAGGATAAACTCAAACCCTTTATTATGGCATTCAAGGCTATTTATAATTTAGCCTCAATCCAACTGTTACATCTCAGCTTATCCTTTAGTACACATTACTTTCTTCCTGACGTTTTAGTATCACTTCTGTGTCCTGGGGGCAGAAATGGGCTTTTGGCTTTTTGTAATCTAAAGTATGTTGTTTACACCTGACCTGTGGTGGCACAGTGGATAAAGTGTTGGCCTGGAACACTGAGAGTGCTGGTTCAAAACTGTGGGCTTGCCCAGGTCAAGGCACAAATGAGAAGCAACTATATGAGTTGATGCTTCTCATTCCTCTCCGCCCCCCTTTTCTATTGTCTCTCTCTAAAATCAATAAATAAAATCTAAAAAAAAAAAATTAAAAAGGATGTTTTTGCTGTAAGTGCTGTTCTCTTTTATATTTGTGTTCATTTAAAAAAACCCCACAAAAACTCCATTTTATTGATTTTAGAGAGAGACAGAAATATCTCTGTCTGTGCCATGACTGAGGATCAAACCCGCAGCCTTTTCATACCAGGACACCACCAACCGAGCTGTGGAGC
Organism: Saccopteryx leptura; assembly: GCF_036850995.1. Taxonomy (NCBI): domain Eukaryota; kingdom Metazoa; phylum Chordata; class Mammalia; order Chiroptera; family Emballonuridae; genus Saccopteryx; species Saccopteryx leptura. The sequence continues at coordinate 247,256,190 of NC_089505.1, forward strand.
CTGGGCAATGCTTTCATTTTTTTTTTCACAAGCCTAGATGAGTACTTCTACCACCACCATTTTATATTGAGGCAGAGTAATTTGCCCAAAGCCACAAGTGGCAGGACACAAATGTTAACTTTCCAGAATCTGGCTCCTTTCAGTGACTGTGTGCCTCATACCAGTGGGTGTCAAGTGCATGCAAGACCCTTATCTTACTTCCAGGGAGTTTCAAAACCAGGCCTGTATCTCCAGGCAAAAAGGAGCAGATTCCTGTAGAGAGTAAGTCTCAACATATGTCATGGGTAATATTCTCTTCCCATCAGAATTTTTTATTGTTAGTGAACTCCCATAGTTCCTGGGGTTTGAACTACACTTTGGCACTGAATGGTTTCTTGTCTTGTACTGGTGCTCCTAGTGTGTTTTTGCCTACTGAGAGAATTTTTCTTCTCATCAGGTCCAGTCTGGACCCACTGACTGATATGGACATGAGGCTGTTAGGCCTTTACAGCAGGATCTTCCTAATCCACTGGTGAACAGAATCAGTGGCACTCATATCTAAGAACCTCTTGAAGCGTTGAAAATGCAGCCTTCTGCTTAAATTTGGGGCAGGACCCAAGAATCAGCATTTTTAACACCAAGGTCATTCTTAGGCCAATGGATCTGACTACATTCCTGCCTGTGAGGACTGCCCTGATTAAGGTTATTTCCTGGTATAATGATTTCTCCAAATATTGCACACAGCTGAAGAATTAGAAGCTGAGCCTCTTTTGTTTCTGGATTCGCCACTTGGCAGGTGTAATAACATCCTCTGACAGGCTGCTTGCCACAGGTGCATGCTTGACACGTGTGCCCGCTGGTACCCTCCCCCATTCAGTCCAGCAACCCAAGACCCTCTATACCTACCGCCAACCACCCTGTAGCAGCTGCCCTCTTCCAAGCCCTCAACCCCCCTTGCCCTTTCCCTTCCCCCACCTTAATACCCCTCCCCTTTTCTTTACCCTTCATTTCCCCCCCCCCACCTCAGAACATGCTGAGTTTTCCAAGTGAGACTGGGGGTGGGGATGGGGACAGTTAGACAGGAGGACACAGGGCCATTCAGAGGTCCTATCAAGTGGGCATGCTTTTTCCATCTGAGAAAACACATTTTTTACCAGAGAAATGGACAGAGGCCTCTCTCTGGAACTTGGGTGGAGGGATGTTCTTCTGTGACGGTCTCTGCAAACATCCCAAAGCAGGCCTAACCTGCTGGGTTCCTTTGTTGCGAGAGGGAGGAAATGGAATTTTACCAATAAGGTGAAAAGGGGCTTGATCGAGTACCAAGGATGGGCCCACCCTTCTTGCAAACGCCTAATACTAAAAGGGAAGGGGGAAAAAAAGCACCAACAAAGAGTTAAGATAGTAGTTCCCAGCTTTTTCAAATATGAAGCATTTTTTAACCAATCCACTTTTTAATTTTAAATTCTTGACATTACAGAACTAAACTGAAATTTATTAACATTCCACTCTTACATTTCTTAACGACAAACAGAAAATAAAATTCATGAGCCAAAACCCAAAACAAAATTAAAAACAGGGAAAAGCTTATAAAACTAAATATGGATCCCAGCATTAACAGCTGAACAGAGAATGTGATTTTTAAATTCTTAGCGGATGATAAAGTTGTGTAGAAACTGAACACTTACAAATTATTTAAAACCTGGAATCACTGACCAGAAATTACACATTTGGATCATGGGAAAACAGCAGAAAGGGGTTACGAGTGGACCTACACTGTTCTAGCTGCACCCCATGCCCTTCTCAGAGGAAAGCCTGGCATTGATTAGATATTGGGCCAGACTAATACTGGCAGCAGAACCAGTGATAGTAACCTGCCTACCAGAGGAGCCTTCCACCGGATTGGCAATTTTGATCTGGGCCCCGGACATCTGGCGGATCTCATTAATGTTGGCGCCTTGGCGCCCAATTATACAGCCAATTAAGTTATTCGGAATGGTGAGTTCATGGGTGGTTTGAGTAGATGCATCCAAACTTGCCCAATAGCCTTTCACCTCTGGAGAGCTGGAGTCAATTCCGGCGAATCCGGTCCCGCCGTGCATCATGGCAAAGTGAGACTGTTGTCTTGCCACCTGGTTCAGCTTGGCCAGATCGAGCGGAGAAATGGTGTGTTGTCCTTGAATCGAGTAGGCATCTAGAGGTGGTCCCTCCAGGTCATGGGTGGCATGCGGGTAGCCCGCAGCGTCGCTGCACCGATCTTGGCCGCCCGCGCAGATGACTGGAGAGCTGGCTGGCATGGGCTGGTACGGAATGGTCATGACTCTTCCTTGAGGAGACTGGGAGAGCGTCTCCAGCATGACCAGGCAGATCTGCTTGACACACTCGGTGACAGACTGCGGCACGCCAGCAATGGTGATGGCCCGCTCGGTGGAGTTGGGCAGCATATCACCCGCCACCTGAACCTGGGCCCCCGTGCTCTCGCGGATCTCTTTGATCTTACACCCGCCTTTCCCAATCAGGGAGCCGCACTGGGTGGCCGGCACCACCAGCCTCAGGGTGACCGGGGGCCTGCTGGCCGCCGTGCTGTTGGTCATGGAGCTGTTGATATCTTCTTCCAGCTTGTCGATGATCATAGCGAAGGCCTTAAAGATGGCATTGGTGGGGCCGGTCAGAGTGATGATTCTCTCCGGACAATTCCCCTCCGAGATGTTGATCCGCGCGCCACTCTCCTCGCGGATCCTCTTAACCGACTCCCCTTTCTTCCCAATGATGCTTCCTACTTCCTTTCCGTGCATCAGCAGCCGAATAGTGAGAGTCACATTTAGTCCACTTTCAGTCACACCGGCATCCATGGCGAGCGGCGGGCGGCGTTCGGGGGAGTTGGGCTCGTTACGTGGTCAAGTCTTTGGTGGCTGGCGGGGGGAGGGGAGGTGTAGGCCCAAAACTGCCGGCGCGAGGCGAGCGAGGGCCGCGGGAGCGAGCGGGCGCGGGCGGGAGGCCGCGGCGTCGTCGCAAAGGCGGGCGGCGGCGGCGGAGGGGGCGAGCGGGGCCGGGAGCAGCGGGCGGGCGGGTGGGCGAGGGCGCGGCGGTGGCGACTCCGGCGGCAGCCTCGGCGGTCTGGGCGGGGCGGGAAGCCCGCTTTCAACCCCGCGTACCCTCTGACCCCGGAAGCGCTTGCTGCGCAGGACCCCTTAAAAAAAAAATCAGGACCCGTCTTTTTTAGGTCACAAGATTGCGCCAGTCTCTACGTGATAGTTTTACAAAAATCCTTTTAGCAACCTAACATTAAATATAAAGCTCCGATAGGCAGAAGCTGTGAGTCCGGCAAAATTCTAAAATGAACATGCATTTTTTATTAACCCCAGTGGTACCGGCATATGTGTGGAAATGTTAGTGTTGTGAATGGGGCGACACATTATTTTACCAACCCACAAAAGGGATTTAGATGCAGAGGAATACGGACGGGCTCTGCGGAAACTGCAGGCGGCAGCTGGGACGCCGCGGGTTTAAAACGTGCGCGTGAGGGGACCAGGGCGCGTGCGCGAGGGTGTGGGGGGGGGAACGGGAGGGGCAGCCGCGGTCTTCCGGGGGGGAGGGGAGGCGAGGCTGCAGGGCGAGCGCGCGGGCGGGCACGTGGGGCCCCTTGGTCCCAGGCGTCTGGGCGCCCGGCGCCAGCCGCTACCCGGCCCAGGCCCCGGGGAGGTGGCGGGTGAGGAGAAAGACTGAAACCCACACCCTGCCGCTACCTGAGTCGCGGTTGTACTCGTGGTTTCTGGGAAGTGCTAGAAACGTGGCCATAAAAAGAATGGCGTCCATTTACATAATGCTTTGTTTGCATTTTGCAAGTTTCTTTCGGTTAAACCCCCAGAAACCCCACCTCCTGCTTTAGTGCCACTAGTCGCGGCAGTTTCTTCAGACATTTAAGACTGTGGTGTGCCTCTCGGGGTACATTTGTCAGGGGGTACAGACAAGTGTTTTAGAAAGCTGAGGCTTAAGCCGCGCGGTTCACGCTGCTGCTACGGCTTTGCGGCCCTTTTCCCCGTTGGTGCAGCCGCCGCGCCCCGCGCTTTCCGGGGGCGGCCCTGATCGAGCCGCCATCTTGGAGAGCTTTTCCTGCTGTTGGCGCTGCTGAACGTTCCTATCGCTAAAGAAAGGAAGGTCTCTCGGGCGGCAGGTGTACCAATTGTGATTGCTGCCCTTCCCTTCAGCTAAGCCAGATAGGAAAGGCCGTGTCCGCAACGAGCTTCAGGATCCCTCAGGGGAAGCAGCTAACGTGGCGGTTCTTCCGCCCCCCCTTCCTCACGGGAGTGGCCGCCATGTTTCCTGAACACAAAATGGCGGCACGTGGTCCGGATTTGTCGCTAACGATCAATTGGGGTCAGCGCGACAGCTCTCGAGTGCGTCCCCGTAGTCCCCCAGCCCACACGCCGTGCCTGTGGGGCCTTCCTGCGCGGGGATTCCTCTGACCACTGATAACCCCACCACAGACTGGTTCAAACCTGCGTTGGGCGGGAGGAGGGCGAATTTTAATGCATTTCTCCCATTAATTTCAACTGGGAATGCGAACCGTAAGATGTTGGTATAACACCCAGTCTCGCTCATTTTTTTTTTTTTTAAAGATTTTATTTATTCATTTTAGAGAAGGGGGAGAAAGAGAGAGAGAGAGAAGGGGGAAAGAAGGGGGGGAGGAGCAGGAAGCACCAACTCCCATATGTGCCTTAACTGGGCAAGCCCAGGGTTCGCTCATTTTAAATTGAATGCATGGTGGGGGCCGGTACCAGTGGGTAACTTGGGCCCCAGTAACAAAGCATAAGGAATCACTGCCTTAAGAAATGAGCTGGGGGATTACTGCTTTTCTAATCTCCAGCTGTGCTGAAAAGACCAAGAAACAGTCTTGATCGATCTTTAAAAAAGAATTTCCATGAAGCAACTAGGATGCCTTTGATTTTTTTCATGGGCCAGCTGGACAGTAAACCTCAGTTTACCCCTGAGCGGTGTTCACTCTTAGTCTGGAAGGGACAGGCATTAACTGCGTGTTTACCAGCGCCAGACCCTGGGCTGGGCGTTTTACTGCATGCTGTAATTTTTTACAATGATCCTCTGAGGTAGGTGGTGTTATCTTTCTCTTTTTTTTAACAGATGAATTCACTTAGGCCCAGGGAGATGAAGTGATTAAGTCAAGGTCACACAGTGTCAAGGATGGAATCCAGACCTTATTTCCTTATTGGTGAGCACATTTCCCAATTTTTCTGTAAATCAGGATTTTAGAATTTAAATGTTATTTGAAGGTCTAGGTGACCTTGTCATTTAAATCAGTGGTCCCCATCCTTTTTTGGGTCACGGACCCAAAAAATATGTTAGAAAACATTTTCACCACCGGCCTTTAGGGTGGGATGGATAAGTGTATCACGTGACCAAGACAAGCATGAAGAGTGAGTCCTAGACGGATGTAACAGGGAATCTGGTCATTTTTTAAAAATAAAACATCGTTCAGACTTAAATATAAATAAAACGGAAATAATGTAAGTTATTTTTTCTTTCTTTGCGGACAGGTACCAAATGGCCCACAGACCAGTACCGGTCCGCGGCCCTGGGGTTCGGGACCACTGATTTAAAGGACTCCCTCAGATAATTTTTTAGTGGGTAGTTACCCTCTACTTTACATATTTTGGGATTCCTAGTCTTTCCTGGTGTGAGCTATACCTGTAGGGCCTGTGTGTGTGTGTGTGTGTGTTTTATGAGGTGTCTGGGTGAGGAATAAGGAGAGGAAGTGATTCATCTTTGTGTAAAGACTCAGGTATCTGTCAGTCCTGCCTTGTCTGTGGCACATTTGAGTCTACCTGGCTCTGTGGAGCAAGCAATTTCTCTATATGACTCACTTAACTTCCTTTACTTACCAATGGGCATGACTTCATCTTCCCCACCCTAACCAGGTAAAAATAAATAATTTTACACTGGCACCAAGCCTCCATTTCTCTGCAAATTGACAGAGCATGACAGTGTTAGATAAATCATAGTCTGTGGACTTTTCAGCTCAGGGTGGCAGCTTGTGGGCCAGGCAACAAGTATGTGCCTAAGCAAGGTTCTACTGGTGTGGGCGTTAGGAATGGAGAGAAGGGCTTTTTGCTTCCTCTGACTTACTTAATATCACATATTACTCTTTCTAAAGTGCTTTCACATTATTTTCCATAATTCTATAAACAACTTTAATAGGTAGGTTCATAACAGCAACAATGACAGTGATAGTACTAAAGCCTTACTTTGAGCCAGGGACTGTTCAAAGCTTTATTTTTGTGTGTTAATTCAGTGGTTCTCACATTTTTAGAAGCAAACCACTGTAAGAAGTAGATTTTTACATCATAACAGACATGTATCCACCATATATTTAACAAAATGGTACTACTTAGTCTTAATATATGCAAGGTACTTGGTCTTTACATTATTCTTACCTTTACATTAAAAAAAGGGACACATCAAAACTAAAGTGATGAAAAACTCATTATTAGGTTGTGGCCGATAGGATTAACGTACACATTTCTCACAAAACCTCCTGAGTTGGGGGTGACGTTTTTTCCATTGCACAGAGGTACAGAGAGGTAAAGGATTTTGTTCTAGGTCACGTAGTAGTGAGTGGTAAAGCAAGGGTTTGAATCTAGGCAGTATGGTTCCAGACCCGATATACTTAACCCATGAAGTAGATATATTATCTGCAGAGGGCCTTATCTTGTAGGGAGACAGAGTTGATTAGGGAATTAAAAATATTAGTACATGTTAAAAATTTAGGAGACAACAAAAGACAATTCAAGAATTGTCCTGATTTAAAGCATTCTGGTCCTCTAACTCTTCCACCTATTTGTTTTCCCTAAAGAAAATTTAACGTTGGATCTTTCTTTTTTTTTTTTTTTTTTTTTTTTTTGCATTTTTCTGAAGCTGGAAACAGGGAGAGACAGTCAGACAGACTCCCGCATGCGCCCGACCGGGAGCTCCCCCCCCCTGCCCCCCCCCCCCAGCACGCCCACCATGGGGTGATGCTCTGCCCACCAGGGGGCGATGCTCTGCCCATCCTGGGCGTCGCCATGTTGCGACCAGAGCCACTCTAGCGCCTGAGGCAGAGGCCACAGAGCCATCCCCAGCGCCCGGGCCATCTTTGCTCCAATGGAGCCTTGGCTGCGGGAGGGGAAGAGAGAGACAGAGAGGAAGGTGTGGCGGAGGGGTGGAGAAGCAAATGGGCGCTTCTCCTGTGTGCCCTGGCCGGGAATCGAACCCGGGTCCTCTGCACGCTAGGCTGACGCTCTACCGCTGAGCCAACCGGCCAGGGCCTAACGTTGGATCTTTCTTCACAAGATTGCCTATTTTAAGCCTCTTCTGCCTGAAATAATCCTTTACTTTCTTATCTGAGTACCTCCAGGACTCTACCCACTTCCTCATTGAAACCTTACCTTTCCTAGCTCTCAACCTTCCTACTTACTCCAGAGTCCTTCATCTCCTGCCTAGAGTAGCCCACATTTGGCTGTTGATTAAATTGTAATGTGTCTTGGTGTTGATAATGTGTTGTACAAGCCATAACTATCTTGGGTGACCCTGAGATCTGGCAAAAAGGGTGCTGAACTTGGGAATCGAATCCATCACTCTGGCCCCTTGTTCCAGTTCTACCACTGATTAGTGCTGAGGCTTCTATAACCCAGTTCATTTATTTGGGTCTCAGTTTTCCCATCTGTAAAAAAAAAGAGATTAAATGATTTCTGAGGCTTCTTTTAATTCTATCCAGGGAGTGATAATATTTTTTTTTGAAGTTTTTTTATTTTTTATTTTTTATTTATTTATTCATTTTAGAGAGGAGAGGGAGAGACAGAGAGAGAGAAGGGGGGAGGAGCTGGAAACATCAACTCCCATATGGTCCTTGACCAGGCAAGCCCAGGGTTTTGAACCGGCGACCTCAGCATTTCCACGTCGATGCTTTATCCACTGTGCCACCACAGGTCAGGCCGAGTGATGATATTTGATGGGAATTATGAAAATATGTATTTTATTTACTTTTTTATTTATTTATTTTTTGGGGGGGTATTTTTCTGAGGTTGGAAATGGGGAGGCAACCAGACAGACCCCTGCATGCGCCCGACCAGGATCCACCCGGCATGCCCACCAGGGGGCGATGCTCTGCCCATCTGGGGCATCGCCCTGCTGCAACCAGGGCCATTCTAGCGCCTGAGGCAGAGGCCACAGAGCCATCCTCAGCGCCCGGGCAAACTTTGCTCCAATGGAGCCTTGGCTGCGGGAGGGGAAGAGAGAGACAGAGAAGAAGGAGAGGGGAGGGGTGGAGAAGCAGATGGGCACCTCTCCTGTGTGCCCTGGCCGGGAATTGAACCCGGGACCCCTGCACACCAGGCCGACGCTACACCACTGAGCCAACCGGCCAGGGCCTATTTTTTTTTTTTTTTTACAGAGACAGAGAGAGAGTCAGAGAGAGGGATAGACAGGGACGGACAGACAGGAACGGAGAGAGATGAGAAGCATTAATCATTAGTTTTTCATTGCGCATTACAACACCTTAGTTGTTCATTGACTGCTTTCTTATACGTGCCTTGACCACGGGCCTTCAGCAGACCGAGTAACCCCTTGCTCGAGCCAGCGACCTTGGTTTCAAGCTGGTGGGCTTTTGCTCAAACCAGATGAGCCCGTGCTCAAGCTGGTGACCTCGGGGTCTCGAACCTGGGTCCTCTGCATCCTAGTCCGATGCTCTATCCACTGCGCCACCGCCTGGTCAGGCATATTTTATTTACTTACGGTAAATTCTCCACTTCTTTTTCAGACCTGCACTATCTGGATAGGTGAGTGAATACCACACTACCCATTTTACAGATGAAGCCACTGAGATAATGGAGCAGCAACTGACTTAAATAGTCACCACTCCACCCCTGGAGCCTCACACAGGACTCTTGTTCTCTCACTTGAGTGACTGCAGGTTGGTGAAGGGGATTAACAAGGCTGGGAAGGTGTGTCAGGCTTAGACTTTGGAAATTGAACCACAGATTTGTACTCTATTCAAAGGAAGGGTTTTTGCTTCCTCTTACCTCACATTGGCTTATAAAAAACCTTCCAGCCTGACTTGTGGTGGCGCAATGGATAAAAGCGTCAACCTGGAACACTGAGGTCACCGGTTCAAAACCCTAGGCTTGCCCAGTCAAGGCACATATGGGAGTTGAAGCTTCCTGCTCCTCCCCCCCTTCTCTCTCTTTCTCTCTCTCTCCCCTCTAAAATGAATAAATAAATAAAAAAGATTAAAAAAAAATAAAAAAAAAAACCTTCCAAAGCTATTTCACATTATTTAATCATCATGGGCAATGTTGCTCATTCTATGGAAGAGACATCTTTGGATCAGAGTAGTGAAGTGACCTGCTCAAGTGTACACAGCTTATTAGGACCTGAGTTGAACACTCTTGACTTCTAGCTGTGGATTGTTTCTTTCCTTGCTTCTGATGCTTGTGTCACTGACTTTGACACATGGAACAACTTTATCCTAAAAAACTTTCCATCCAGTCTTTATTTTTCTTTTCTAGAACATCCAATCCACTTATGTTAAATGTCTGACTCTTTTGATTTAAGAAAATCTCTTTTTTTGTTTTTCCTTCTTTTTTGGGGGAGGGGGCAGAGGCAGACCTGGATTGCATCTGTGGAGGCCGACCGTGGTGAGGCACAGGCCGCAGCCTTCTAGAAGGGAGGAAAACCCAAGGCAGTTGTCTTCCAATCTTAGGTATTAGTGCTTTAGTGCATTTACTGAGGGACTACTATGTGTCAGATCCTGTGTTTGATAGAAACTCTAGCAAGGTCCCACTAGAAGTAGGAGGAAATATTGCTGTGTGTGTGTGTGTGTGTATGTGTGTTTAACAGTTTTCCCATTGTGAAAGTATTATATATTGAATTTACTTATTTATTTTTTACAGAGACAGAGAGTCAGAGAGAGGGATAGATAGGGACAGACAGGAACAGAGAGAGATGAGAAGCATCAATCATCAGTTTTTCGTTGGACACCTTAGTTGTTCACATGTGTTGTTTTTCCTTCTTATTTCTAATACTTGCACTTACAGGTTTGGGAAGTGCTAGGCATTATTTCTCAGTAAGACTCTTGGGTTCCCAGAGGGCAGGGATCATTTTTTTTCTAAATTACCTGGCCTGGCAAGTATACTACAGCTTTTATAATTTTGCCTACCAACATGGCAGCATTTTTTTTTTAAGTGAGAGGCAAGGAGGCAGAGACAGAGTCCCGCATGTGCTCAACCAGGATCCACCTGGCAAGCCCCCTAGCAGGCAGTGCTCTGCTTGTCTGGGCCTCTGCTCTGTTGCATGGCAACCAAACTATTTTAGTGTCTGAGGTAAGGCCATGGAGCCATCCTCAGCACCTGGGGCCAACTTTGCTCCAACCATTTGAACCAAGCCATGACTGCAGGAGGGGAAGAGAGAAGAGAGATGGGGATGGAAGGGTGGAGAAGCAGATGGTCGCTTCTCCTGTGGAACAGTCTGTGCTTCCCATACCACAAGAGGGGCTAATGGACATCTGTATTCTCTTCATTACCTCCCTTCCACTAATCTTGTATTCTCTTTTCTGCCTTGTTATTTTCTCTTTCCTTATCCTTTTTTCTTTCCTCACTTTTGCTGCTTTGCACTTACATTCTGTTCTCTTTTTTTTTCCCCCAAAGTTAGAAGCAAGGAGGCAGTCAGATTCCCACATGTGCCCAACCAGGATTCACCCGGCATGCCCACCAGGGGTGATGCTCTGCCCATCTGGGGCATTGCTCCTTTGTGGCAGGAGCCATTCCATGGTCTGAGGCAGAGACCCTGGGGTCATCCTCAGTACCCAGGCCAACTTTGCTCCAATGGAGCCTTGGCTATGGGAGGGGAAGAGAGAGATGGAGAGGGGGGAGGGTGGAGAAGCAGGTGGGCACTTCTCCTGTGTGCCCTGGCCAGGAATCGAACCTGGGACTTCTACATGCTGGGCCAATGCTCTACCACTGACCCAACTGGCGAGGGCCATTGCATTCTGTTCTCATTTTTCCTTTAACTTTTTCTGCCCTCCCTTTCCATGCCTAACTTTAGAATAATCTTGGGGAATTCATCAGCATTGCTTTGTCCAATTGGGAGAACTTAGGCCAAGGATGTTCCTGTAGCTCATCACTTCTGTAAGGCACACCAATGTATTTCTACTGTTTCTGAGGAAACAATTCGTGATTCTGTATCAGCAATGCAGGGTTACCAACAAATAAGGTCAAATTGTCACTATCCGCTCAAAGTGGGAGAGACATGGTTCTAGTCTACTCTTACTGTACTGTAATGTTAAAGAGAAATAGGAAGCTAAATGTAAAGGAGGAAGAGCAAAAGAAACCAGGTTTAAAAAAACCCCACATGTGGAGGCAAGGCAGTCAGTGCCCAGGGCCAAATTGCTCACACCATTGGAGCCTTGGCTACAGGAGGTGAGGAGAGAGAGAAGGAGAGAGAGAAGGGGGACGAGGAGAGGTGGAGAAGCAGATGGTCACTTCTTCTGTGTGCCCTGACCAGGAATTGAACCCTGGGATTTCCACATGCTGGGCTGATGCTCTACCACTGAGCCAACCAGCCAGGGCCAAGACTTGACTATTCTTGCTAGAGTACAGAAAGTTAAAGTCCAGATAGTTAAAGTACAGAAAGTTAAAGTCCAGTACAGATAGTTTTTTAAGATGAAGACACCAACATTACACCAAAATAGAGTGTAAGTACAAAATGTCAATAAAGTACAGCTTTTGAATTACCAAATGATTGTTAACTTCTGTGCAGTAGAAGAAAGGTGCATAGCATACCTCTTTCTCATTCTAGTTTTGGATTTGTGTTTTGCTTTGTTTTTAAAGGAGTGTGCATGGAAATTTAAGGTTTTTGGCTAGGATGTTTGAATTGAGGAGAGAAAGCAGTTGAAGAGTAATTGCTACTTTATGGCAGAACAAAAGAAATACATTTCAGTAGCTCATTCTCTGATCCCACCTTCTGAGCACAAGCAAGATGTAGTTGGGGACTTTATTTCAAGAAAGGCAATTACTTAAACTAGACAAAGCATTTGTTCAGTATTATTCACTGTGTAAAATCTGTTGTGTCCAGATTAAGGGCATTGATTTTTGGTTTTTGGGGGGGACATTGATATAGTTGCATTAAACAGAAACCTTATGTGTATTCACTGGCCAGTACTGGGATTTTATCAGGATCAAAAGATAAAAAATGGGGCCCTGGCCGGTTGGCTCAGCGGTAGAGCGTCGGCCTGGCGTGCGGGGGACCCGGGTTCGATTCCCAGCCAGGGCACATAGGAGAAGCGCCCATTTGCTTCTCCACCCCCCCCCTCATCTCTGTCTCTCTCTTCCCCTCCCGCAACCAAGGCTCCATTGGAGCAAAGATGGCCTGGGCGCTGGGGATGGCTCCTTGGCCTCTGCCCCAGGCGCTAGAGTGGCTCTGGTCGTGGCAGAGCGACACCCCGGAGGGGCAGAGCATCGCCCCGGTGGGCGTGCCGGGTGGATCCCGGTCAGGCGCATGCGGGAGTCTGACTGTCTCTCCCCGTTTCCAGCTTCAGAAAAATACAAAAAAAAAAAAAAAAGATAAAAAGTGGTATGTGTGGAGTTGAGAAGAACATGCTTAGAAAATAATCACACAGGTTCAGTGATGATTTCTCAGTTGTTTTCTCTCGACCTTTGAGTAAGCAGCATTTGACACTCCCTCCTTGCACACTAGTTTCACTTGGCTTCTAGGATGCCACTCCTTTGATTCCCCTCGTACTTTATCAGTCTCTTCTTCTCAAACCTTGCCGGGGTCCAGCCCCGGGGGGGATCCAGGGGTCCCACAGGAAGAGACGGCGTCGGCGAGATCGAGTGAGAGAGCCGAATTCTTTTCTTTCTCTTTATTCTCTAGTTAGCATTTACTGCCAGGCATCTCTGCTCAATGCTAGTATAGCTCCCTTTTTATGCACACACACTGAGTTACAATTACATGGTGTTAATCATTGCTTCTGTTTCACTATGTTTACATGTTTCTGGATAACAGTTAATTTATATCTATAAATTACAAACCAGGTAGCAAATCATTCAAAATACAAAATAACTTGAATAGTGATAACAACATCGGTAAAAGCTTTTAAGGTATTAGTACTAAAAGTTAACTAACTTTACTGCTGTTGTGAGTTAAGGGGCAGAGAGAGATTAGCAGACGAGATTATTAAGGACTAACAATGGACAACCGTTTGCTCAGATAAATGGCTTTGAGTTTAAGCAGTGTCCTACTTTTTCTCACAAGATTCTAAAAGGCTTGCCTATAAAGAAATTGACAGAACATTAAGAATAGCTTTCACCCAAAGATATACAGAGTGCACTTGCAAGATAGCCTAGTAGCAACATAAGACATTAATTGTTATTACTTCTATGGATTTTTCTACATTTCTCTTATTATTAAAGAATTTTGGAAAGTATGTAAATCTTATGAGAACATCTCATTGAGAAAGCCTAGCAATTGCCTTTAGTCAAAAGACAATTCTCTTAGTAAAACACTCTTTTCTTGCTGACTGCGCTTACATCCTAGGCCACACAATGGGCCATTTTATTATACCTTACCTAAGATACTATTGTCTAGTCAAATATTACTTATTTATTATATTTAAACACTAGTTAAGTTCTACCTCTATTCTTCTCAGAGTGTATCACTATCTGCAGATCAAATAAGCAAGAAGAAAGGAATGTTTCTTAACTCTATTACATGAAAAGGCTAGGAGGAAAAATGTTGAATTAAGTGAAGGCCGAGAGGTGCTCTGTACACAGCTACTGCCTCCTACCTAGTCACAAGTCACACTCTATTCTTTCTAACATGATTAAGAAGGAATTCTCCTACAAACTTAACCCTTTATGAGGGATATCATAGCCAGCCTCTTATGTCTATGAGCCCAGTTCAAGGGGCTTACAGGCTTTTCTGTGGAACTCACACCCTCTGTCTCATTTCCAAAGAAATTACTACAAATCTACAGGGAAAGTACGGTACTATTATCCCTGTGCCACAAATAATAGCACACACCCAGAAAAAGGGGGGATATAAGGCCAGATTAATTAAAAAAATCAAAGGGGGAAGTATCGTGCCTTTCCTTTTGCAGTGACTTTGTCACCCCACAGCCATTGGTCTTCACTGCAGTGACTTTGTCACCCCGCAGCCATTGGTCTTCTCTGCTGTGACTTTGTCAATCAGCAGTTTTTGATCTTCTTCTGCTGTGACCTTGTCAGCCAGCAGTTGTGGGTCTTCTCCTGCTGTGACCTTGTCAGCCAGCAGTTGTGGGTCTTCTCCTGCTGTGACCTAGTTAGCCAGCATTAGTGGATCGGCTCCCGACATCTCCCCCTTTTTTATTATTTAAATAAAGCTTTTGTATTTTCACCGTTGTTTCTCTGAGATTGCTGTTTAAGAGTCGGAACATGACTGGAAGGACAAGAAGAGTGATAATTGCCACAGCTATTATTATGCCTATATCAGTAGCCAGAGAGGTCAGGCCATGCATAGAAAACATACTTTTAATGTTTTCAACAAATTGATTAGCTACTTCTGAGGCAGAGACTAAAGAGCCTGAATGTCCTAAGTTTTGTATCTGCTGATGTAATTCCTTCAAATCTAAACTAATATCACTATTATTCCATACACCTAACAAATGATTCTGTACATTATTCCATGCTATGATAGACTGATTGTATTCTAAAGGAGTCACACATATCCACCTGAATCCTGCATGGCATCTAAGAGTCATTCTAGCTTTCATAGCTAACAACTCATTACATATGTGAATAAAAGCCTCCTCTAAAGCATTCACTTTCAATTCTAACTTCCTATCTATAGTCTCCTGTACTGCTAATGCAAGAGATATATTACGAGATAAACTATCCACATGATTTGCAGTGTGAACTGATTGAGCTAAAGCAGTGGTGGAAGCAGCTACAGATCCTATAATAGCAATAAGAGCAGTAATTCCCAAAATCAATTCGGCAACAAATCGCTTTCCTCGATGGTGAGCAAGCGCTTCAGAAGCAGCCTGTAGTGCATGCAACCCTGGGTCATCATACCAAGGCTGAGACAGACTAACAGGTAACATCACATAAGGTGGCTGCCGCAAAATAAACATAACTTGAGCTTTGGTGTCATAAGATAGACAGTTTGTTAAAACACAGCGAGAGCAGGAAATGCTAAATATAGAATTATAAGTACTAACAGAAAGATTACTGTCTATTGTAGCAATCAAGAGTACATAAGGAGCCGGTACACAAGCCTGAACAAAAATATTCTGAGCAGGATAAGGGTAAGGCCTAACCAAATATGCTGGTGCAGCAGCTGCAATTAGCTGCCAAAGCTTTGTTTGATACCTGGTGGTTAATTCATCCTGATAAGTCAGCTGTGCAGGTATCCATCCAGCAGACTGCCAACGTGTGACGATTTTATTTAAAGGATTATATTTATCTGACCAACTGTAATCGTCTTTCATTTTCTGCACTAATTTTCTATAATCATATTCAGAATAAGGACTAGACCAATCTTGTACAGTGAAATTAACAGCATATGCAGTATAATTCATATAATTGTAATATGCACATTCTTGCCATGGGGGAAAACCAAATCTATTCTCTACAGACCACCAGTAAGGCTCTTGAGTTGCCTTTTTTGGTGGATAAAGTTCACATGGGTGAAATCCCTTAGGAGGCAATGTAACAGGATTATACTCATGGGTGTCAGGGCCTCCAGGCATTAAAATTGTGAGAGACCATAAGTCTCTTGTTGGGTGTCCAGGTTTATTACTTTTAGGAGAATCAGTCAAAATAGTCTTAAGTGTAGTAGGAAAACACCCAGAAATCTTGTGAGTATTATTAAACATAAAACATATAGGTACCTTATCCGTTTTCCCATGAAATGAGAAATTTGAATTAGTTTTATGCATAATAAAAGAACTACATGATCCTCCCAAAAACTTAGTATGATTATTAAACACAGGTATATCATCTCCTCCCCAAGTAACAGGCTTAACTAATGGTGGATTTGGAATATAAGCCCAATAAGATTTGTTTTGTTCAGTAGCCTCAACATTAAGTACCTGAATTGAAAGTACAGCTAGCATAGCAATAAACATATTAACAGGGTTACGATCTATATTTTGTTGACGACAAATTAAATCAGCCCTTTCAGACAACGCCTTCAACTGGCCCCAGGTTGGTGGGTTGACAGTTCGAGTAGAGCGAGCCATCCGTTGATAGGGAGGTCGTCTAGCTTCCTGTAGTGACAATCGCTGCATCACTCGAGCAACAGGATTATACAGAGAGTTCCTTGATGGCCTTTGCTGGAAAGTCACTGGTGATGCGGGTGGCACAGAAGTCTCCTTCTGGCTGGGAGGGGGCAGCAGTGGCAGTGGAGGCCTCTGGTGACACATGGCGAATCAGCCGGTCTGGGATCCAAAGAGGCGAGTCAGCGTCCTGTGGAAATATACAAGCATACCCTCTCCCCTGGGTTAGAATTACATCTGGACCTTTCCATTGACCTGTCAATAAATCCTTCCACTTTGCCATTGGTTTAGGCTTATCCAGATCCAGATTCCAGTGTCTCAGGTGTTGAATAATCCTGTATATCAGCATTTAAAAGAAATTTTTTAAAGTAAAAAGTATGATAAAGAAGATTTGCAGGAGTTCCAGTATATGAGTTTTCTGTATTCATTAAAACATTTCTACTTCATTAATTAACAGGCAATTTAAAGAACACATTAAAGCTGGAAAACTCTAGTGACTTTTATTATTTTTCTATAGTAAAAAAACCTATACCTTTGTTAGGCAAATCTACTCTGCTTCATGCTCTGTAGCGGCAGCAAGCAGCCTGAAGCTTGAAGCAGTTTAGTCAAAATTAACAAGTTTTTAGGATTTATGTTTCATACTATTTAAATTTAAATGAGCGCGCTTTACTTGTTTCAATTAAAATTATAAATTTGTAGGAATGATATTTTTATAATATTAGAGCCGGCATATTCAATTTTTGCATGCAAGAACTTAAAAAATCACATTTAGACAACATTAAACAAAGACCAAACACAAACAGGAATCAGACAAAGTAGACAAATCAGACAAATTAGAGAAAAACCCGGGATTTTAGAGATTAGAATATGGCCTGCTTGATTTTTACACAGGGCAATTTTGATTGGAACATATTGGATAGAAACTAAACAGAACTCTCTCTCAAAAAGTCTTGAGAACGGCCGTTTATGAGATTACGTTTAGCCATATCCAAACAGGTGTTCCCTTTGCCCTCTTTTCAGGCATAGAACGGGAAAGAAATAAAATGAGTTGAGAGATAGAGGAGAACAGAACAAACCGTAATTTTTCCAAACTCTTAAGTCCTTCTATTTACTAAAGAAAATCAGATAATAACACAACTTTAAAACTCATCACAGTCTCTAATCATTCTTAAATTCTAATAGCTGGTACAACCGGCAGCTGAAATCCCTCCATTTCAACCCCCACAAGAGGCTTGCTTCTCATATTTTGCATGGAGGCATGGGTGGTTCAGTGGTAGAACTCCCGCCTGCCACGCGGGAGGCCCGGGTGAGGTCTGAGACAGACCGGAGTTGACAAATGGATTCAGGCTGGCCCCAATTGTTATCGGGGCCTGAGGCTGGCCCCCTTGCCAGTTTCCCTGGTTGCTACTTTGATTACTTGTCAGATTTGAATTATGTGGGGGCTGCCATTCTATTCCTAAATTTGGTCCTAATGGCTGTCCGTTTTTGTGAAATTTAGAACGGCACTGCTTTGCCCAATGATATCCTTTTTGACAGCGTGGACACAAAGTCTTAGGCAATGGGACATTATTATTAGCATTATTAATTACGGGAGCTGTCCCTTGCACTCCTGGGCCTGCTTGCCCACTCTTGTTAGGGCATTGTCGGCTAAAGTGGCCCGTTTGATTACAAGTAAAGCAAGTAAGACTTCCCTTAGAGGAAGCTTCATTGACAGAAGGCATTTTTCCTTGATACATAGTCTTAATAAATTGAGGATACGTTTCTCCTTTTAAAGCTGCAGCAATAGTTACTCCCTGAACAAAAGCAGGATTTACATCCTGACAGGCTTTGATGAAATCTCCTATCGTTCCTTCTCTCCTCACTGACCGCAACATAGCCTGGCAAGTGGAATTAGCATTTTCATAAGCCAACTGTTTAATTATAATATCTCCTGCCGCCTCATTTGAAATAACTCTTCTTACTGCTTGAATCAACCGAGCAACAAACTCCTCATAAGGTTCATCACCTTTCTGTTTTACTCCTACCACAGTAACATCTCCACCAGACAAAGCTGGCAACTTTCTCCAAGCTGATATAGCACAATTATTCACTTGTATCAAAGCTGGTTTAGAAAGTTTTAACTGTTCACTAACATCAGCAAATTCTCCTTCTCCCGTAATCATTTCTCTAATCACAGGATCATGAGTCCTCCTGTTCCTAACTGCCTGTTGTTTAGCTTGCTCCTCATATTCAGCTCTCCAAAGGAGATAATTTCCTCCAGATAAACAAGCTTTAGCCACTTGTTCCCAATCATAAGGAGTCATCCAATTATGAGAAACTGTTTCCATCAAAGACATAGTATAAGGAGAGGTGGGTCCATATTGACTGCAAGCCATTTTCAACTCTTTCAATAATTTATAAGAAAGCGGCTCCCATGTAGGATCCTCCTCATCAAATTCACCAGCCACAGCCACAGGGAAACATAATGCCAAATCAGTTTCCCCTTGGTCGCAAGAAGCTTGAATTGCCTTCTGCAACCCTGTTAACCCAAATGATTTTTTCTTTTCATTAACATCTGGTGATTGTACTGGTAGAGGCAAAGACATTTTAACAGCCTTATTTTCATCCTTTTTGTCAGTCTTGGAGGGATATAATATGGGCAAGACTGTTTTTGACTTCCAATCCTCATTATCCCTATTATATTTAGCTGCCTCATCTTCTAATTCAGCCTCATCTTTTGGAGATAAAAGATTTTCACTATCATCCTGATGTTTACTTAATTTTAAAGAGGCCATAGCATGATTTGTAGTATCTTGAGACTGCCTTTTACTTCTAATTAACGGAGTCTCTTCTTTTGGAGGAGCAGTTGCCTTAGAAAGTTTATGCATCTCATGTTCTGGATTTAAGGCATCTTTAATCAAGCTCCATAAAGCAAATGTATCAACTGGAACCTTTTCTGGTCCATGTAGCTCATAATAAAGTTTTAAATCTTCTCCAACTTTAACCCATTTCTCAAAATCAAGCGTTCCCTCATCTGGAAACCATGGAGAACATTTTTGTACGAATTTCATAAAACGAGCTACTTGTTTAGAGGAGACCTTAACTCCTTTTTGGGAAAGTGTATACTTAATAACTTTCATAAAGAGTCTTCTTTCTTTAGACTCAGTATGGCCCATGACTTCTCAAAATCTTAAGTTCTGAAATTCTCCACCTATCCTCACCCTGTCTTTCTTACAGGGGGGTCTGCAGCACCCTGAGTGGAGTCCTAGCCGTCCCGAGACAACGAGGGGGGATTACCTGTAGGTCCCTGTTCGGGCGCCAAATGCCGGGGTCCAGCCCCGGGGGGGATCCAGGGGTCCCACAGGAAGAGACGGCGTCGGCGAGATCGAGTGAGAGAGCCGAATTCTTTTCTTTCTCTTTATTCTCTAGTTAGCATTTACTGCCAGGCATCTCTGCTCAATGCTAGTATAGCTCCCTTTTTATGCACACACACTGAGTTACAATTACATGGTGTTAATCATTGCTTCTGTTTCACTATGTTTACATGTTTCTGGATAACAGTTAATTTATATCTATAAATTACAAACCAGGTAGCAAATCATTCAAAATACAAAATAACTTGAATAGTGATAACAACATCGGTAAAAGCTTTTAAGGTATTAGTACTAAAAGTTAACTAACTTTACTGCTGTTGTGAGTTAAGGGGCAGAGAGAGATTAGCAGACGAGATTATTAAGGACTAACAATGGACAACCGTTTGCTCAGATAAATGGCTTTGAGTTTAAGCAGTGTCCTACTTTTTCTCACAAGATTCTAAAAGGCTTGCCTATAAAGAAATTGACAGAACATTAAGAATAGCTTTCACCCAAAGATATACAGAGTGCACTTGCAAGATAGCCTAGTAGCAACATAAGACATTAATTGTTATTACTTCTATGGATTTTTCTACATTTCTCTTATTATTAAAGAATTTTGGAAAGTATGTAAATCTTATGAGAACATCTCATTGAGAAAGCCTAGCAATTGCCTTTAGTCAAAAGACAATTCTCTTAGTAAAACACTCTTTTCTTGCTGACTGCGCTTACATCCTAGGCCACACAATGGGCCATTTTATTATACCTTACCTAAGATACTATTGTCTAGTCAAATATTACTTATTTATTATATTTAAACACTAGTTAAGTTCTACCTCTATTCTTCTCAGAGTGTATCACTATCTGCAGATCAAATAAGCAAGAAGAAAGGAATGTTTCTTAACTCTATTACATGAAAAGGCTAGGAGGAAAAATGTTGAATTAAGTGAAGGCCGAGAGGTGCTCTGTACACAGCTACTGCCTCCTACCTAGTCACAAGTCACACTCTATTCTTTCTAACATGATTAAGAAGGAATTCTCCTACAAACTTAACCCTTTATGAGGGATATCATAGCCAGCCTCTTATGTCTATGAGCCCAGTTCAAGGGGCTTACAGGCTTTTCTGTGGAACTCACACCCTCTGTCTCATTTCCAAAGAAATTACTACAAATCTACAGGGAAAGTACGGTACTATTATCCCTGTGCCACAAATAATAGCACACACCCAGAAAAAGGGGGGATATAAGGCCAGATTAATTAAAAAAATCAAAGGGGGAAGTATCGTGCCTTTCCTTTTGCAGTGACTTTGTCACCCCACAGCCATTGGTCTTCACTGCAGTGACTTTGTCACCCCGCAGCCATTGGTCTTCTCTGCTGTGACTTTGTCAATCAGCAGTTTTTGATCTTCTTCTGCTGTGACCTTGTCAGCCAGCAGTTGTGGGTCTTCTCCTGCTGTGACCTTGTCAGCCAGCAGTTGTGGGTCTTCTCCTGCTGTGACCTAGTTAGCCAGCATTAGTGGATCGGCTCCCGACAAAACCTCTCCTCCCCTGTTTTTCTTCTTTTTTTTTATTTGGCTGATCCTCCTCCTCTCTTTAGCCTTCAGTGATGGAGTGCTCAGATACTCGGATCAGTCCTTGGATCCTTTCTCTGTCTACACTTATTTTCTAGGTGCTCTGTTTCAAGGCTTTGAATACTATGTATACCCTGACAATTCTCAAGTGCATGTTACTAGCTTGAATGTCTACCCCTGAATTTGACTCTTATATCCAGCTGCCTACTAGATACCTCCACTTGGGTATCTAATAGCTTCTTGAACTTCACATATTAAAAAAACTAACTCTGAAACTTCTCTTCTCAAACCTGTATCTCTGTCAATTCCTCCCCATCTAAGTTTCAGTTTTATTGACTATTTTGAGGACTCTCCCTTGACTCAGTTCTTTCTCTTACTCTCATCTTCAGTATACCAGCAGGTCCTGTCAGCTATACCTTAAAACAATATATCCAGGATTTGAACACTTCTAACCACTTCCTGTGCTACTATTAAAATAGTTTCTAAGTGTTCTTCCTCCCTTTTCTCTTGGTCCCTGTGATTAAAAACTAAAGTCCTGGCCCTGGCCGGTTGGCTCAGTGGTAGAGCATCGGCCTGGCGTGCAGAAGTCCCAGGTTCGGTTCCCGGCCAGGGCACACAGGAGAAGCGCCCATCTGCTTCTCCACCCCTCCCCTCTCCTTCCTCTCTGTTTCTTTCTTCCCATCCCGCAGCGAGGCTCCATTGGAGCAAAGATGGCCCGGGCGCTGGGGATGGCTCCTTGGCCTCTGCCCCAGGCGCTAGAGTGGCTCTGGTCGCAACAGAGCGATGCCCCAGAGGGGCAGAGCCTCACCCCCTGGTGGGCAGAGCGTCGCCCCCTGGTGGGCGTGCCAGGTGGATCCCAGTCGGGTGCATGCGGGAGTCTGTCTGACTGTCTCTCCCTGTTTCCAGCTTCAGAAAAATACAAAAAAAACCAAAACAAAAAAACTAAAGTCCTGCCTGACCAGGCGGTGGCGCAGTGGATAGAGCGTCAGGCTGGGATGCGGAGGATCCAGGTTCGAGACCCGGAGTTCGCCAGCTTGAGCGCGGCTCATCTGGTTTGAGCAAAAGCTCACCAGCTTGGACCCAAGGTCGCTGGCTCAAGCAAAGAGTCACTTGGTCTGCTGTAGTCTCATGGTCAAGGCACATATGAGAAAGCAGTCAATGAACAACTAAGGTGTTGCAACGAAAAACTAATGATTGATGCTTCTCATCTCTCTCCATTCCTGTCTGTCTGTCCCTATCTATCCCTCTCTCTGACTCTGTCTCTGTCCTTTTTTTTTTTTTTTTTTTTGTATTTTTCTGAAGCTGGAAACGGGGAGGCAGTCAGACAGACTCCCGCATGTGCCCTACCGGGATCCACCCAGCATGCCCATCAGGGGGCAATGCTCTGCCCATCTTGGGAAGTCGCTCTGCCGCAATCAGAGCCATTTTAGTGCCTGAGGCAGAGGCCACAGAGCCATCCTCAGCACCCGGGCCAACTTTGCTCCATTGGAGCCTTGGCTGCAGGAGGGGAAGAGAGAAGCAGAGGAAGGAGATGGGGAGGGGTGGAGAAGCAGATGGACGCTTCTCCTGTGTGCCCTGGCCGGGAATCGAACCTAGGACTCCTGCACGCCAGGGCAACGCTCTACCACTGAGCCAACCGGCCAAGGCCTTGTCTCTGTTTTTTTTTTTTTTTAAAAAAAAGCTAAAGTCCTTATAGTGGTCTGTAAGGGCACATTGGATCTTCAGCACTACCCTCTCTCAGCTGCTCTGACCTCATCATCTTCTACCACTTTCCCCTTGTGCTCTAGCCACATTGGTCTCCTTGTAGTTGCTCCAAAATGCCAGACAACTTTGGGACCCTTGTAGTTGTTTTCTCTGCCTGGAATACTTCTTCTAGATTTTAAGATGGCCTCCTTTCTTCCTCCTTCAGGTTTTTGCTCAGCTGTCACCTAATCTGTGAACCATTTCTTGGCCATTCTATTTAGGGTAAAAGACATCTTCTGCCCTTCGTCTTCCCTGTCCTCCTTTTTTGCTTTATTTCTTTCTGTAGAACTTACTGTTATTTGATATACTATTTATTCATTCATTTATTATTCAGATATTTATGGAGTACTGCCTACTAAGTGCCAAGCACTGTTCTAGGTATTCTCTCTATAGTTTA
This sequence comes from Saccopteryx leptura, assembly GCF_036850995.1. Taxonomy (NCBI): domain Eukaryota; kingdom Metazoa; phylum Chordata; class Mammalia; order Chiroptera; family Emballonuridae; genus Saccopteryx; species Saccopteryx leptura. The sequence continues at coordinate 247,279,508 of NC_089505.1, forward strand.
CTTTTTGTCACCAATCACTAGAATGTAAAGTGTATGATGGCTAGGACTTTATTTTGCTCATTGCTATATATAAGGTCTACCGGAAAGTTCTGTTTTTGGAATAAAACAAAATACAAATTTTTCTTACTGTCAATAAACTTTATTAAATAATATAATTGCCATTATTATTAATGATTTCTTGCCAGCATGAGGACAATTTGTATATCTCATTTTTGAAAAATATTTTATCTTTTGATGTGAAAAATTGAACCAGTGCTTGTTTAATATCTTCTTCATTTTTGAATTTTTTGCCCTTCAAAAAATTTTGTAAGGACAAAAACAAGTGATAGTTGGAGGGTGCTAAGTCCAGGGAATATGGTAGATGCAACAGACATGCTTCTGTAGCATTTCTTCCTTGTTGAAATTTGTAAAAATTACAGTGGTGTAAATGAATTTTATCAGTAGCCATGGGTGCACTATGGCTTCACACATAAGATTAACGTGAATCAACTTTGTTTTAGTTAACTTGCTATGTCAGTATGTATACATTAAGTGATAAAAATAGAGAGGCAGCCCTGGCTGGTTGGCTCAGTGGTAGAGCGTCGGCCTGGTGTGCAGGAGTACCGGGTTTGATTCCTGGCCAGGGCACACAGGAGAAGCGCCCATCTGCTTCTCCACCCCTCCCCCTCTTCTTCCTCTCTATCTCTCTCTTCCCCTCCCACAGCCAAGGCTCCATTGGAGCAAAGTTGGCCCGAGTGCTGAGGATGGCTCTATGGCCTCTGCCTCAGGCGCTAGAATAGCTCTGGTTGCAACAGAGCAACGCCCCAGATGGGCAGAGCATCACCCCCTGGTGGGCGTGCCAGGTGGATCCCGGTTGGGTGCATGCGGGAGTCTGTCTGACTGCCTCCCCATTTCCAACTTCAGAAAAATACAGAGGCACACATGTGCCAAATAAACATGTGCTTACCTCTCGAAACTTGTTGTGATAGAAACGGACAGAACTTTCCAGTAGACCTTATACTTCATAAAACAATACCTAGCACATAGGAGTTAAATGAAGAAATATGTTCAAATTTTAAATAAAAGGATTGACTATATAGAGGGTTATTTACCAGGTAATGAGGGAAAAGATCTGTATGAATAAGACATTATTCCAGCCCTCAAGTTTCTTGGTCTAAATAATGATTATTGACCTAAACAGTACTATGATCTCTAGTAGGATAAAGTGTTACATCATTTTGGAATTGGGGAGGTAAGGACTGGTATGCAAGAGTATGGATGTATTCAGAGACAAAGTCCTGCTTTGTCAGAATAATCAATATTTACTAAAATTAAAGAAAAAGTGCTACATTTTTATTGGAACTATCTGATCTGTATTTAGCTTTCATAATATTTACAGCAGAAAAAGTTCATTTACATACGCAAGGTAAAAGTTTTCCAAAAATAAAATTAGTTACAAATTAAAATATTTAGATCAGTTGAAATAAATAAAATAGAAATGCAAAAAAATTAATTTGCACTATCTTTTGGAGGGTAGGATTGATGATAGTTCAGTGCATTATTGGCTTTTGGGTTATATGATAGTTCCTGTCTGATCTTGTTAACAGCAAGAGTTTCTTTAAAATCCTATGATCAATCTTTTAAGGTAAAATCCCATTATCAGTCTTTAAAATTCCATTATCAGTTATTTTTAGGTAACTCCTTGGAACCTTCTATCATAGCCATTTCCTGTCAGGAACAGTTAAAGAGTTTACTATCCTTTCCTCTTCCATATCTGAAAATTCTTTTCTGGAATCCCTGACTATCCACTTATTAGCTGTTTGGTCTTGAACCTCAGTTTCAGCACTTGTCAAATAGAATAATGATAAATGGCACCAGTCTTACTTCTTGTGAGGATTAAATGACTAAATAATATAATGGTTTTGAGAATAGCAGAATGAAAGGGGGAAGAATGTAGATAGAGGACAGATAATTTCTTTTTATTAGCAAATACTATATATATCTGCTTTATTTTGAAAAAGTTTATTTTTTTATTTGCTTATTTATTTTATTTTATTTTATTTATTTTTATTTATTCATTTTAGAGAAGAGAGACAGAGAGAGAAAGAGAAGGGGGGAAGAGCAGGAAGCATCAATTCCTATATGTGCCTTGACCAGGCAAGCCCAGAGTTTTTGAACCAGCAACCTCAGCATTTCAGATTGACGCTTGATCCACTGCGCCACCACAGGTCAGGCCTTGCTTACTGATTTTAGAGAGAGAGGAAGGGGGAGAGAGAGAGAGAGACAAACATTGATCTGTTTGTGTATATGAGAGAGAGAGAGAGAGACAAACATTGATCTGTTTGTGTATGTGTCCTGACTGGGATCGAACCAGCAACCTGTGTGTGTCGGAACGATGCTCTAACCAACTGAGCAATCCAGCCGGAGCTGAAAAAATAATTTTAATAAGCCTATTTCTTTTCTAATAAGAACAGTGAAGCTTTTGTTTTTGGAAACAAAGACTAATTAATATATTGCTTTTTTATAGAGTAGCAGGTTTATAGAAAATATTTCCTTGTCTCTCTGCCCAGATACTTATTCTTATATTGTATGAAGGAAGTGAAATGGTAGAACTCTACCCCATGCTGCCCAGTGTGCTTGCTTGTATCTAGGCAGGAAAATAACCATTTTCCTTTAGATGAAATTAGAACTCAGGAGGTAATAGTATTTGAGAGGGGCTCAAAGGGATATGTGATGATGATAATAGCAATATTAATGGCTGACCTTACCAGGCAGTGTGCTGAGCACGTTTTGTGGATTGTCTTTTAACATTGTAACCACCATATTGAGGCTGGTGCTGTGAGAAGTAGAGATGTATTAGGAGTACGGAACATAGACTCTGAGGTCAGATCAGCACTGACATCTCCGCTTTGCCAGTAACTAGCTATGTGGCCTTGAATAAGAAAACTGCCTCATTTTCCTCATCTGTATCTGTAAAATGAGGGTAGTAACAGTACCTGCTTCATAAGATTGTTGTAATGATTCAGTGATATAAGCCATGTAACATGCTTGGCACATAGTGCTCACCAAATGTCAGCTATTATCATAATTAAAATAGTTGTTATTCTCATTTAACTGGTGGAGAAACAAAAGCTTTGAAAGAGGTAAGGTTATGTGCCTAAGTGATACAGCAAATAAATAATGATATTTGCTCCCAGGCAGTCAGACTACAGAACTCTTGTTCTTAACCATTACACACACCACCTTTATGCGTTGAGGGGAAAAGACTGGATAAGATCTGCATTTTGTCCAACTTGAGATGTGCATAGATGTAAAGGTTAGGCTTAGGTTTGGACCTACCTAATCTTCATTTGTGATCTTAAGCATCTTATCACCATAGCATGTGCTTGGTTATTCTTTGAGTTGATTCAACCCTAGATCTAAAGAATGAATGATAGGTTAATGATGATTTTCTCCATAACTAACCCATGGGGTGTTCCCTGGCCAGGGCCAGGAAATGGAGCAAAATAAATCCCTGTGCCCTTCCCATTGCTCTTTGGATCAGAGGTAGAAGCTTGTTTGGTCTCTTTTGTTAGATTGTTTCTCTTAATATAACTAGTAACTATGAGAAGCAGAGCAGTGTATACATTGAACACTTTCTATGTGCCATGCATTTTACAGGGATTATCTCATGTAATCCTTAAAATAATGCTGTAAAATAGTTGCTCTTATCCCTATTTTATAGAAACAAATAGAGGTTAGGAAATGTGCTTAAAGTCTCACAGTAAGTGGTACAGCTGGGATCTGAATGAGCAATCTGGCTTCAGAGTCCATACTCTTAACCTCTGCACTCTCCTTCTATTCTTCCCTTACCTGTAAAGGCCATAGTATGGGCCTGGTGGCTTAGTAGGGCCAGTTCTATATTTCTCATTGGACAAGTAGGAGGATTTTGACTGTTGGGCTGAGATATTGTCTTGACACTGCCATCAACTTGCCTAGTATAGGACTTCACTTTTCTCAGCCTCTTGTCCTTATTCATTAAACAAATGTGTCACTCTAGACTGTCTCAGAGATCCCTTCTAACTGATGATCTGAAAGGAGGAAGGTAACACCAGCTCAGCTTCTTGATTTCTTTTTTCCAGTGCCTTGATTTTGAAGCAGTAGTATTTGTGAGGTTTTAGGGAGTCTGCTTTGTATAGGGAAAATTTTAGGGCAGAGAGGGAGCCACCTTTCTGAAGAAGGTAGATCTGGTCTCTTTTTGAGGTTGGTTGCCAAGGGAACCTAGCCTCTGGCCAGCAACAGTCAGGAATGCTTTGGTTGAATGTTGGGTACAGATAACTAAAACAAGCAACACATTTAAGTTTCACTTTCCAAACTGCTCCCCCCACCCCAGCTCACTTTCCTTTTCAAGCTGCTAGTTTTATACACTTTTTATATGATAGGCACTGTTTTAAGTACAGTAGAAAGTATTATTTAATCTTCATAGTAATATTATATGATAGGTACTTGTTCTACATTTACAGATAATGAAAGTGAAGCAAATAGAGTTAAATACTTTGTCGACATTTACTCAAGTGGAAAGTGGTATCAAATCCACTAAGTTTTAATGTCTGGTTGGACCTTAAAAATAAAACAAAGGGATGACTCTTTATTTGTGGATTTTGTTTGATTATTTTGTTTTTGTTTTATTTAGAATGATAGACCCTTGGTGTTGGGAAGGGCCTTTGCAGTGATACAGTCAAGTTCTTTGTCTTCAGACTGCCATCCAGCTGATTACAGGAATGCTTTCTTATCACCCCCCTGACAGGTGATCATCCAAGTTCTTTTGAATACTTCCATTGCCAGGGAGCTCACTTCTTGAGAAATCTCATTATATTGTTGAATAGCTCTCATTCGTAGGAAATTATTTCTTGTTTTGAATATAATCTTATGAGATGACTTACCAGTTTTAGGACTGTCCCCTGGAACCATACAGGAGAAATATAATTTTATGAATGTTGTAAGAGAGTCTCCCTGTTTATAAGGAATATTTATAGTTTTTTGTAGCATCTTCCAATTTTAGTATATGTGCTGCCAAAGTAAGCACATTCTTGTAGCATCTAAACTTGTATTTAATTCAGATTGGTTTGTGCAAAAGCACTCGCTATCTTTTACTACTTTGCAAGTATAGCCTTGCAACAAATAAACGCTTTATGTCTTATGATAAGTTGGACAAAATTCCACGGTTTTGGAGAATGAATGGATAATGAGCTGAATCTGTACAATTGTGTATGAGTCTGGAAGTAGCCTCCTACTTTTGTAATTTCTAGGACATCAGGTTGCTGCCCTGTACACAGCCAGAGCTCACAAAATGGCTGGAAGTTTATCCGGGCACTTGAGGAAACTGCATTTACTTCATAAGGCCACTAGGTGATGAACTACTCACAAGCCAAGATTCCCAGAGCTGGTTGTGTACAGGAGAGTTTTTGCTTGTACTCAGAAAGGCTATTGGAAGTCACCTGGCACAACCTCATTGAAAGGCTTTTTTTAGGGGGAGAGGAAACATCTGTGTACACTTTGTCTTTCCCAGCTTTGTTCCAATTTTAAATATTAATTTCATGAGGACACTTCTTTGAGGGCTTTTCTTAGAAAAGGGGCATGGATGACGATTCTTTCAAGGTCTTTATGTATATAAATTATATCTTGTCTGGATTTAGGATTCTTGGATAGAAGTCTTAGTCTCTACAAAGTCTGTATGCAGCTTTCTACTGTCTTCAGTTTTTAGTGATACAGATGAAAAGTCCTATGCCAATAGGATACTTTTTTCTTGTAAATAATAACCTGTTCTCTGTTTCTGGAAGTTTGTAAATTTTTTCTTTATTCTGAGTTTCATCATGATATGCTTAGAGTGTGTCTTTTTAAAGATAAGTCTGCATGCTACATGATGAAACTTTTAGACTTAAAAACTTAAGTTTTTTCTTAGTTCAAGGAAGTTTTATTGCTTTCCTTCTATGTGTTTCCAACCAACCTCCTTACTTTATAAATGAGGAAACTGAGCCCACAGTCATTCAACTAGGTAAAAATGAACCTTAACCAAATAACCTGACTCCTTTGATGAGCTAGACTTTAATTGTATTGAATATTGCTCTAATGAGAGGGCCATCAGAACAACTCGGAAATTTTTTAGTGAGATAAGAATTTTGCCAAGGGTTTGTGGGGAGATAAAGAAGGAATAAGAAATTAATTACATTTTTTTTAAGTGAGAAGAGGGTAGACAGATTCCTGCATGCCCCCCAACTGGCAGCTGCTGTCTAGGGCCAATGCTCAAATCAACTAAGCTATTTTTAGTGCCTGAGGCAGATGTGCTTGGACCAACTGAGCTATCCTAAGTGCCTGGGGCTGACACTTGAACCAGTTGAGCCACTGGCTGCAAAAAGGGAAGCGAGAGGAGGAGGAGAGGAAGGAGGACAGAAGCAGATGGTCGCTTCTCTTGTGTGCCCTGACTGGGAATCAGACTCAGAACATCCATGCGCTGGGCCAACACTCTATCTACTGAGCCACCTGGCCAGGGCCAGAATGATTAAATTTATTATGATTAAAATGTGGCCCATTTGAGGGACTGAAAAATTCACCAGTCCCCTGGTATCCTAGTTATTGGAGGTATCCCTAAGCTCTAAAACTTAATAAAGCCAAGGAGTTGATTGAACACTTGGAGGATTACATCATTAGTTATCAGGAGTTGGATAAGCATGGTCATGCCCTGTTGTAAATACTAGAAAACATAAAAATGTCATCTGAAGGCTTGGAGACATATCATAAACTGTCTTATCAGTGGTCTGGTTTCTGTTTTGAGCTCTAGCCTGAGACACTGTTCTGCTGGGAATCACCCATTCCTGGCTCTGTTGATCTTTGGGTTTCCCCAGCCCTTCAGTCCCTTTCAGTTTTGAAATGAAACCTACCACAGAGGGCGAGGTCAGGTACCTGGGAGGACTCTGACAGCTCATACCAGGTTGTTTTCTTTCTGGAGCCGTCTGGTATGTGACTGTGTGAGATGTAAGGCTCAGTCGGCTGTGATATAGACTAATTGATGGTGAATCAGCCTTGCTTAAGACCTAGGCAGTATCATTTCTTTGGGTGACCAGGAAAACATGTACACCAAATACATTGTCTTTCATCTGCAGAAGGTTGAAAGTTAAGAGCAGTCTCCAGAGATCTTCCTGATCTCTCTCTGCCTTTGGTTTATTGAAGAAGGAAAGGCTTCATTCAGTGTCCTTTCTCCTCTCTCTCTGCTTTTGGTTTATTGAAGAAAGAAAGTCTTTATTCAGTGTTCTTTCTCCTCATTTGTAAAACCTCTTTTCTTTTCAGGAAGGAACCAAGTCCCTGGTTACTCTGTTGCTCCAGCTTCTAAACTTTTATCCTATGACTCCTAGAATTGCTATTCTGATATGAGTTGACTCTTAGATACCTCTAGACTCATACCCCACATGTCCCACTCCTGAACCCCTTTCCAGAATGCAGTTTTCCTTCTTCCTTTTGCTGTAAACCTGGTTTCTACCATATTGGAGCACTTCACTTGGAATTTTTATAAGTGCAGTTGGCTCTTTCTTCAATTTACCCCATTCCATTTCCACCTGATTTGGCCTGACTGCCCCGTAGTCCCATTCGCCAGCATTGCAGAGCTTCTTCCAGACCTTCACATACCTTTTCCCGTTTGAAACTTCTGCTGGCCAGCAAGCAAGTCTACCTAATCCCTGTCCTTGATGCTGGCATCTATATTCATTCTTCCATGTTTGTTTAGGACTTAGGTGTCTGACTTCCTTGCCTGGGGCTCTGGCCAGGCTAAGGGATTGGTGGCCAAGGCTTAGCCTAAGGCCAAGGATTCAGGATAAAGCATGGAATTACTGGTACCTGTAAGTGATTTCGAATGTACCATATGAAGTTATTTTCTGTATGTTTGCATCTATATGTATGAGCTCAGAAAAAAAAAATTTGTTTTAATTTAGTGAGAGGAGGGGAGGCAGAGAGACACACTCCCGCATGTGTCCCGACCGAGATCCACCCGGCAAGCCCACTAGGGAGTGATGCTCTGCCCATCTGGGGCATTGCACCATTGCTCAGCAACTGAGCTCTTCTTAGCTTCTGAGGTGGAGGCCATGGAGCCATCCTCAGTGCCTGGGGCCAACTTGCTTCAGTGGAGCAGTGACTGTGGGGAGCGGGGAGAGAAGTGAGGCAAAGCGAGAGGGGGAGGGGTGGAGAAGCAGATGGATGCTTCTCCTGTGTGCCCTGACTGGGAATTGAACCTGGGACATCCACAAGCCGGTCTGATGCTCTACCATGGCCAACTTGCCAGGGCCAGAAAAAATTTAAAGAATTATATTTGTGTTTTATTTACACAGATGGGGATACATTTTATATATTGTTCTGGTATTTCCTTCTTTGATTCAGTAATATGCCTTGACAATATTCCATGTTGGTATGTAAAGATGCTTACTGTATCTTTCATAGAGTAGATATACTGTGTTTTATTTAGCTACTCTCCTATCAAGAACATTAAGGTATTTCCAGTTTTTTGTTGTTATGAATGATTCTTGTTGTGTTTTAAATGCCAGCATTCTGTTCCTAAGCCTCCCTCCCTCCTTTTATATTCTCCCTAGCTGATCTCAGCCTGTCTGATGGCTTCAGTTACCATCTACACGTGGATGATGCCCAAATCTTTCTCCAGACCACAATATCCAACTGCTCATACAGACCACTCCACTGGATTGTTGTGCAGACTTGGCAAAATGCATCCTCCTGCTCATCCTTACTTCCTTCTCGTCCAGTGTCCTGTCATGTGGTAAATAGCACCATTGAGCCATGTAGTTGTTAGGCCCCAAAGCCTAGTAGTAATTGTAAGTCTCCTTTCCCTTTCCACAGCCGACAACCAGCTTATCACTAGGACTTGTCCTTTCCAGTATTTCTTGAATCCTTCTGGAATGCTTTCTTTCCTCCTTCATTGCTACTATTCTGTATCTTAGTTTCCTAGTTTATAAAATAGAATATTTGTGAGGATTAAATGAATTAATACATATAAAATACTTAGTTTAGGGATGGATTGGCACCTAGTAATTCTGTGTGAATGTTAGCTGTTATCATTATCGTTGTTGGCTCCTCCTCCTCCTCACTTCTCTCCCTTTCCCCCTCTCCATCCCTTTTTTCCTCCTCCCTCTCTTTGTGCTCTTAGTTGTCATCGTTATCTCTTGTTGTTGTGCATCTCTCCTCCCTTCCTCACAGTCTCTGTCTCCGTTCCATTTTCCACACTGCAGCCAGAGTGATCTTTATAAAATGTAAGAATGATCATGATCTAACTCCCTTGCTTAAAAAACCTTCAGTAATATTTCTGTTGGACTTTTGCATGTACTATTAGTCCCACCTAGAATGCTTTTTCCTTTGATCTTTGAATGGCTGATTCCTTTTTATTAAGATACCTGCTTTTAAATGTCATCTCCTCTGAGAGGCTTTACCCTGACCACCTAATGATTCTAAAGTAGCCACCCGTATACTGTCTGTAACATCACCTATTTTAATTTTTTGTATAGCACTTAGCAATATGTGATATTTTTATGATTAATTCATATATTTGTGTATAGTCTCCTCCAGTGAGAATGTAAACTCTCTGAAAAACAGGGATACTGACTATTTTAGTTACTATATTCTTAGCACCAAAGACAGTGTCAGGCACACTGTATATTCAGTGAATACTTGTTAAGTGAATGATAAAACAGTTTCATATGTCTTATGAGGCACTTCTTCGGGTTTTCAGCATCATCTGCCTCTTTTTTTGACAGAGACAGAGAAAGAGTCAGAGGGATAGATAGGGACAGACAGACAGGAAGGGAGAGATGAGAAGCATCAATTCTTTGTTGCAGCTCCTTAGTTTTTCAGTGATTGTATGCTCATATGTGCCTTGACTGGGTGGCTACAGCAGGGCAAGTGACCCCTTGCTCAAGCCAGAGACCTTGGGCTCAAGCCAGCGACCTTCGGGCTCAAGCCAGCAGCCTCGGGGTTTTGAACGTGGGTCCTCCATGTCCCAGTCTGACGCTCTATCCACTGCGCTACCGCCTGCTCAGGCTCATCTGCCTCTTAATATACTCTTTACCTTGGTCTTTCCACCCCACCAGCTCATCCCATTTCTTCAGATCTGCTTTCTTGCTGTAGGACCTTGGTATCCTGATCACAAAAATTAGGCGATCAGGGAATATGCAGATACTCCAGTACTTGCAGCCTTTTGTATAGTGCATTTTCAGCAATGAAATAAAAGTTGGTTTTGTACCTCGTTTGCATAATTGAACAACTTTCTTTGACTTGTCATTTGCTTTTCTGATGTTCTTGTTTTTTTGTTTTTTTTTTTAGAGAGGAGAGAGAGAGAGACAGAGAGAGAGAGCAAGGAGAGAGAGACCGAGAGAGAGAAGGGGGGAGGAGCTGGAAGCATCAACTCCCATATGTGCTTTGACCAGGCAAGCCCAGGGTTTCAAACCGGCGACCTCAGCATTTCCAGGTCAACGCTTTATCCACTGTGCCACCACAGGTCAGGCCTGATGTTCTTGTTTAATAAAAAAAAATCAAATGCTTTTTTTATCACTTCATATTCATTTTGAAATATCTCCTAAAATTTGTGAGCAGTATACCAAGGTCCTACCTACCAAGGTTCCTCTCCCTAAAACATACTTCCTCAAGTGCCCTGCCACTGCCTTGGTATCTCCTATTTATTCTTTAGGTTTTAGCTTAAGTGTAACTTCACCTTACTAGCTGCCTTTTTCTTTTTAAAATTTGTATTGATTGATTTTATAGAGAGAGGAAGGGAGAGAGAGAAACATCAATTAATGCTTTCATTTTATTTATGCATTCAGTGATTGATTTTTGTATGTGCCCTGACCAGGGACTGAATCTGCATCCTTGATATATCGGGACGAAACTCTGACCTTCGACTAAGGTTAGCCTTCTTAATCTTACAGTTCTCAAATATTGCCTTTAATTATCATACATATTATAATTATTTGTCTCTCTCTTTTTTTTATTTATTGACTTTAATGAGAAAGGAAGGGGGAAAAGAGAGAGACAGAAACATTGATCTGTTCCTGTATGTGCCCTTACCGGGGATCAAACCTACAACCCTATGTTGACGCTCTAACCAACTGAGCTATCCAGCCAGAGCTATTTGTCTTCTTAATTAGACAGGAAGTTCTGTTGGACAAAGGCCCATGTCTTGCCCACTATGTATTCTTAGTTCTAGCTGCTGTGGGATAGAAGGATCCCTTGAGGGGGTTGGTGAGTAGGAAGATAGAATACCAGTGGTATCATCTGAGGGGCAACAAAGTATGTCTTAGAATGTCAGGGCGAGGTCTAATCATTTGGCCCTGGCTCATTGTCATTCTCCTTATTCCATCATCTTGGGTGACGCCAGTGTTTGCCTGGCTGAATCATCTAACATTCTTGAGAAGAACCATCTAAACATACTTGTCTCTCTCTGAGACATTCATAAAGTCAGAGTTAAGTCCAACAGAGAACTTTGTCCATGAAGGAGGCATGAGGGCTGAGGACAAAGGTTAAGGATCTAGGTAGGCCGATTATTTACTCCTAATGGCTATGGCAGAAACTGAGAGTTGTGTTGGAATCCTAAGCAAGCAAGGAAGGAAGCGAAAAGGCCTTAGGGATAAGGTGAGGCAAAGATGAAACAGGAAGTTGAATCATTAGGTTAGAAATGTAGAGAATCAGGATAGTGGGTGGAGTATAAGAGGGGACAGAGCAAGCAGTTCAGGATTAGGACCATAAATAATCTTGGGGATTACTTAAATCAGTCTTTTAGCATTCTTGGCTTTTTAGTGTGGAACCAATTTTTGGATTATAGGAAGCATTAGGTAGTTGACATATAAGGGTTTGAACTAGATTGCATATTACTTTGTTTTTTACTTAAAAAAAAAATTTTTCTATTGCTTTGTAAAAGAGAGAGGAAGGGGAGGAGGGAGAGAGAAGCATCAACTTGTTTTTCCACTTGTTTCATTTAATTGTGTACTCATTGATTGCTTCTTGTATGTGCCCTGACCAGGGATTGAACCTGTGATCTTGGTGTGCTGGGTTGACACTCTATGCACTGAGCTACCCAACCAGGGCCTACTTTGTTGGTATTTTATGTGCTATTTATAGTCAAATTGTACCTTAATTTTCTTCAAGAAATTCTACCTTACCTTTTCCCCCTACTTCAGTTTCTGTTCCTAAGAGCCTACCTTACCTTCACTTTTTTAAAATATGCTAGGTTCAACTAACTCATCCTTGAAACAAGCTGCCTGCAGCAGACCAGGTGATCCTTTCAGGTAGGGTGAGCACTCCTTCAGGCCACCTCCTTTCACCAAACCAGGCGTGGGAACCGATCTCAGCAGACTTAGGAGTTCAGGACTCTCTGCCCAGCCTGAATCTGTGGAATTTCTCTCTGAATTTTGGGGAGGGACACAGGAGTGTAGAGTATAGGGTACTCTTATTGGTAACATATAGAATAAGGAGTAGTGGAATGCTGGTTGAGTGTGCCTGATGGTAGGATCTAAAAGTAGGTAGTGCAGCCCTGGCCGGTTGGCTCAGCGGTAGAGCGTCGGCCTAGCGTGCGGAGGACCCGGGTTCGATTCCCGGCCAGGGCACACAGGAGAAGCGCCCATTTGCTTCTCCATCCCTCCACCGCGCTTTCCTCTCTGTCTCTCTATTCCCCTCCCGCAGCCGAGGCTCCATTGGAGCAAAGATGGCCCGGGCGCTGGGGATGGCTCTGTGGCCTCTGCCTCAGGCGCTAGAGTGGCTCTGGTCGCAACATGGCGACGCCCAGGATGGGCAGAGCATCGCCCCCTGGTGGGCAGAGCGTCGCCCCATGGTGGGTGTGCCGGGTGGATCCCGGTCGGGCGCATGTGGGAGTCTGTCTGACTGTCTCTCCCTGTTTCCAGCTTCAGAAAAATGCAAAAAATTAAAAAAATTAAAAAAAAAAAAATAAATAAAAGTAGGTAGTGCTGACCTGTGGTGGCGCAGTGGAAAAAGTGTCGACCTGGAAATGCTGAGGTCGCCGGTTCGAAACCCTGGGCTTGCCTGGTCAAGGCATATATGGGAGTTGATGCTTCCAGCTCCTCCCCTCCTTCTCTCTCTCTGTCTCTCTCTCCTCTCTCTCTCTCTCCTCTCTAAAATGAATAAATAAAATAAAATAAAAGTAGGTAGTGGACTTCAGTGTTTCTGACCTGGAATGGTCCTTGAGTTTATGGCAGTATTAGGGGTCTCTGATGGGCCAAAGTAGAGCAGTTCTGGTTATTAGCCCTTAGTGGTGTCTTGTATGTTTTTCTACATAGCCTAGAGCTCTTCAAACTGACTAGTGGCTGGGTGCTGAGCAGGAATCATGGGGATAGAAGCAATACTTACTGATGAGGGACATGTTCTCTTTTGAAGTTTGGTTGGAATGATTCTATATACATATTGGGAAGTCTACGGCCCAGTCACCTGGCCTGTGTGAGGCAAGGTGTCTAGACTCCCATCTTAGGGCTCTGCTAGGAAAACCAGCCTATGAGAGCTGGAGATCATGGCCTTTGTTAGTGATTTCCCCAAGAGTGTGCGTGCTCCTGCCTTTGATTCCTCTGCTTTCTGAGCCCCTTGTTCTGATATCCTTCCTTCTGTTTTCTGATTTGTGGCCTTCAAATTTCATAATCCATTCTAACTCCTCTTTCTCTATACTCTATTCCAGGCTTGACTGTTGACTCTACCTAGTCCCCTAGGGTTTTTTTTTTGTTTTTTTTTTTACAGAGACAGAGAGAGAGAATGAGGGACAGACAGGGACAGACAGACAGGAATGGAGAAATGAGAAGCATCAATCATTAGTTCTTCGTTGCGCATTGCGACAACTTAGTTGTTCATTGATTGCTTTCTCATATGTGCCTTGACCATGGGACTTCAGCAGACCGAGTAACCCCTTGCTTGAGCCAAGGGGCCTTGAGTCCAAGCTGGTGAATTTTTTTTTGCTCAAACCAGATGAGCCCATGCTCAAGTGGTGACTCGGGGTCTCGAACTTGGGTCTTCCGCATCCCAGTCCAACGTTCTATCCACTGCGCCACCGCCTGGTTAGGCTAGTCCCCTAGTTTTGACATTGCCACCTAGCTTCAAGTAGGGCTTTCCTCTATTAGCCCTCTTTCTAGAGCAATAAATTTGAAGCTTTAATGCATCAGAATTACCTGTGGGAGTAAGGGTTAGTGTTGGGGGGAGCTGGATACTTACTTAAAATGCAAATTCTTGGTCTCTGCTGCTAGCTATTCTGATTGAGTAGGTATGGGTTGATAACCAGAATCTGCATTTTGATTGGCTTACCTGGTGACTCTTATACTAGCCATCATCGGCAGACCATATTCAGAGAAACTCTGACTTAGAAGACTCTGCTAACCCCTATCCCTAAAGGGGATATGTCAAGTAGAGGGGATTTGAGCCCATTACTTGGATCTTAAGATCCCAGGAACCATAGTCATCTATTGGGGACAATGGATAACTGTCTCTATGTACCAGCACCTCATCTCCTCATTGCTGTGGTAGGTGCAGAGCCCAGATGAGGTAGAAGGTCTTAATGACTCCCATGGCAGGCCAGTATTTCTTGGATATATAGGGGGCTTTGACTTTGGATTCAGAAGGGAGGCAGAACATAGACCATGAAGGCTGCCAGTTGCACTTCAGATTTGTCTCTAGGGTGTCTCTTTTTCCTGTGCACATAGACCCTGCCCTAATGTAGCTGTCTTTATTTGGTCTTCTAGCTGTCCTCACTTCCCACTGAGGCCATCATCTATATAGCTTCCACTGTCTTCCTATGAAACAACCCAGCGTGTGTCTCTCCTTTTTAAATCCTCTATTATAGTGTTTCTGTTATCTGTGTAATCCAGTCCAAATGTGTTAGGTTGGAATGAATAGTCTTGCACACTTTTGTCTGAATTGTGGCTTACAAGGCCCAGCAAAGACTGTTTCTCGGGCTTATTCCAAGCCCCTCCCCCTTCATCTCCATCTCCTGCAGCACCCTGGACCTTGACCTCTTGTTCAGCTCTCTGGCTTCACGGCCTTTGCAGTGCTATAGCTTCTGCCTGCAACACTCTTTACCCTGCTCTTCATCTCATTAACTGTCCCTTGCCTTTAAGTTTCAGTTAAGCAATATCTCCTCTTAGAGGTCTTTTCTGGCCACTCCATACTTAGCAACTCTGTGTTACTCACACATGCATGTTATTTTGCCCACTGTTAGCTTCCATTAGCTCACTTATCACTTTTTACTGGTTTATCTGTCCTTCCTAGATTATAAACTCTTTCAGTGCCGGGACCTTCTTGTTCATGGTTGTATCTTCAGTGCCTAGTGCATAGAGACACTCAAGTACTTGTTGACTAAATTGCCTTTTACCTTCTCGTTGGTGCTTTGTGGCCGTGCACAACTCTCACCCTTTACATGGCCTCTGCCAGAAGTCCTCTTTCTCTCATAAACTGGTCAGATTCCTTCTTGCCCTTTACCACTTCTCTAAGCAATTCTATGACTTCCTCAGGCAGTGCTAGTTCAACAGGGAGACAACACTTTGGTCCTCTTGAATTGACTTTTGTCCTGCATGGTAATTTTACCTATGTAGGAGATAGATAGTTTAGCCCCTGGTTTACAGATAACAAGCTAGAAGCTCTGAGAGATGGATAAGCTTGTAAGTGGCAGAACTGAGATTTGAATCTCTCTATGTCCGAGAGTCCTCACTCATTGTACCTCACTATGCTCTTTAAAAGAAACCAAGTAGCAAACTCACAGACACTGAAGGCAAAAGAGGTGCCTTTAAAAAAAATTATATAGATAATAATAGTATATATATAAAAATACATTTTAAAGATTTTCTCAGTTAAACACAGTAAAAGGTATACTATTGACAAGCTATAAGGATGATGGAGTAATGGGTGACTGTAACATTCAGAAGGTGATGTGTATTTCATGTTTCTTTTTTTTTTTCTGTTTTCTTTTTTTAGGTGAGAGCAGGGGAGATAGTGAGGCAGACTCCTGCATGTGCCCCAACCTGGATCCACCCAGCAGCCCTGTCTAGGGCCGATGCTCGAGTACCAAGCTATTTTTAGTGCCGGAGGCTGATGTCTTCACATCAACTGAGCTATCTTCAGTGTTCAGGGCCATGCTTGAACCAATTGTGCCACACTGGCTGTGGGAGGGGAAGAGGGAGAGAAGCAAATGGTCGCTTCTCCTGTGTGCCCTGACCAGGAATCAAACTGGGGACATTCATACTCCAGGCCAATGCTCTATCCACTGAGCCACTGGCCAGGGCCTCATATGTTTATTTGTTCATATCTTTGGGGATTTCTTGTGATAGTGACAGTCAGCATATAACCTAGTGGAAATGAGCCAAGGTGAAACACTATTAAATTCAAACCAAAGCAAATAACAGTCATCATTCATAGTTGCTTGGAGGATAAAAAGTGAAATCTGAATATTTTGATGAGAGGAAAAATATACAAAATTGGCTTACAAAGCCTTTTATATGATATTATGCAGCTGTGAAAAAGAATTAGATACACATACATACACAGAACAATCTCTAAGATCTGTCCTTAAAGAGAAAACTGCATAAAAGTGCAGAATAGTGTTTGTATACTAACTTTAGTATTTGTATGAAAAAATGGGAGGACTGTATATACTTGTTATATTTGGAAGTTTGTTTTTGTTTTTTAAATACCTATTGTGTTGCTGAATACTTTTTTTGCCCCTGTGTGCATTGCCTTTTTAAAAAATTGTAGTGAAAAATGCATAACAAAATTTACTATCTTAACCATTTTTATTTTTTATTTATTTTTTTACAGTGACAGAGAGAGAGTCAGAGAGAGGGATAGATAAGGACAGACAGACAGGAACAGAGAGAGATGAAAAGCATCAGTCATTAGTTTTTTGTTACGACACCTTAGTTGTTCATTGATTGCTTTCTCATATATGCCTTGACCGCGGGGCTACAGCAGACCGAGTAACCCCTTGCTGGAGCCAGTGACCTTAGATTCATGCTGGTGAGCTTTGCTCAAACCAGATGAGCCTGTGCTCAAGCTGGCGACCTCGGGGTCTCGCACCTGGGTCCTCAACATCCCAGTCCAACGCTTTTATCTACTGCACCACCGCCCGGTCAGGCATCTTAACCATTTTTAAGTTTTACTGTTCAGTAGTGTACAGTATATGCACATTATTGTGCAACAGATTGCCAGAACAGTTTATCTCGCAAAACTGGAACTCTGTATCCATTAAATAATTCTTCATTTTCCCTTCCCCTAGGTCCTGGTAACTACCATTCTACTTTCTTGTGGAATGTCCTTGAGGTTTATCCATGTACTGTAACAGGATTTTCTTCCTTTTTATGGCTGAATAATTCTCCATTTTAGGTATATACCACATTTTTAAATATTGTTTTTAGAGAGAGAGAAGAAGGGAGAGAGAGACAGAAACATTGATCTGTCTGTGTGTGCCTTGACTGGGCATCATACCTGCACCCTTTGTACTATCAGGATGATGCTCTAACCGAGCTATCTGGCCAGGGCTATATACCACATTTTATTTATCTATTCATCTGTCACTATATTGCCTTTTATAACTTTACTTTGCTTCACCCTATAAATATGATCCTACAAAGTTGAATATAAACGTGTGTGTGTGTGTGTGTGTGTGTGTGTGTGTGTGTGTCAACAGGAATGGGTTGTGGGGTTATTAAATTGTATCTCTCTAAACTTTATAGGAAGGAGAAAGGTCCCTTTTTTTAAATTTTTATTATTTTTTATTTTTTGTGTGGCAGAGACAGAGATAGTCAGAGAAAGGGACAGATGGGGACAGGCAGACAGGAAGGGAGAGAGATGAGAAACATCAATTCTTCGTTGCGGTTCCTTAGTTGTTCGTTGATTGATTTCTCACATGTGCCTTGACCAGGGTGCTACAGCAGACCGAGTGACCCCTTGCTCGAGCCAGCGACCTTGGGCTCAAGCTGGTGAGCCTTGCTCAAACCATATGAGCCCGTGCTCAAGCTGGCAACCGTGGGATCTCGAACCTGGGTCCTCCACATCCCAGTCCGACGCTCTATCCACTGCGCCACCACCTGGTCAGGCTCGGTCCCTTTTGTTTAGTGAATGATCCCCAACTTTATATCTGGGATTTTTGTGTTTTTAGAGATATTTTTGAAGTGAAACACATCTATTACTAAAAAACAAAAAAAGGGGAGATTGTGTTTGAAATTGAAGATATCTGTGTACATCAGGGTACCCCACCATTTATCCTCACTTAGTCCTGTCTTACATTTCTGTGCTTCAGTTCCATGCACTAGAAATCTTGGGGCCCCCCTTTTCATAACATGTTTCCTGTGTGTTGATTTTGTCTTTACAAATGGAATAAATTCTTCAAGGCAGAAGACATGTCTTATATCCTCTAGTAATAAGCATAAAGAACTTACTCAAAAGCTACTTATTCAAGGAAGCAAGAGAGGTGAAGAGAGAGAGAAAAGACTTTCCTGTTCTGAAGAGATGATTGCTTTTGTTTTTTTCTGACTTGGCTTGTACTCTTCACTAGTGAAGAATTCCTTCTACTTGCAGGCTAAGTGTGCTGGAGGGTGTGTGTGTGTGTGTGAGTGTGAGTGTGTGATGTTCCTCTCTGAAAGCCTAGGAAATAAGGCAGAAGTTGGCATGAGGTCTTGAAGGTTGTGGACTGATAGTGTGTAGTGAGACTTCTGTGTTGCAGAAGAGAATAGAATCACAGATTTCTATCCTCTTCCTAATTTCAAACCTAGATATTCAGCTGTCAGCAGGACAGCTGGATTTGTATATGCCTTAGGCTTCTTAAATTTAGTAGCACATTGTAGGAATGTTTGATAAAAGTGTTTTTTAATTTTTCTTACAGTATTTGAAAGTACTTAACACAGGGCCTGGCATATAATTGGTACCTAAGAGGTGACAGAGTATGTGAGAAATGCTTTCAAACAGTTAAATCTTTCTCTAGGTCCTCTGCCTCTACTTATGTGCCTCTACTCCTACCCTCATGCTAAAGAGATAGGGGATAGCAACATGGATTAAACTTTGGGAAGCTTCCAGTTCTTTGTTTTTGGCTTTATGCTAAGGGGAGAAGTGTAATCTGCTCTCAAAGAGAAAAATATTTGGACCCTGTCCACTAGGTTACTTAAATTCTCACCCCAGGCTGAAGGTGTTCCAAACAAACTAGCATTTCTGGTCACCTTGGGCCACTTTCTTAGTAGGGACCTCGCTTGAGAATCTTAGTGGAGAAGTGTGTGAATCTCTATGGTAGTTGTGACAAGGTGGTGGGTTTGTGGGGTTGGGCATGGTTTAACCTAGCCAGGATAGCTTGCTAGGAGCAGGCATTCAGGGAAGGGGTAAAGAAGGGGGGGGGGTTCTAAACTCTGTCATTTTCTGCTCATAGGGAAATACAGGCCCTTGTGCCAGGTGCAGAACACTGGCCTGCTGTGTCTGTCACCTCCCTGTGACTGTCACCTCCTGGCTGCTCTGCAATGCATTTGGGGTTAAGTAGGAGATGAAATAGGGACTCTGAATCAGATAGCATTGTTTTAAGTCTCACATATCAGCAGGGTGGAAGTGTGCCTCTTGGGATCTGTTTCCTATGTGCTGAAATTAGAGGAATCCCATCCAGATCTGGGAGGGTTTCTCTTCATCCTTCTTATGCCCCCTCAGCTTACCTTGATCTTAAACTTGCATCCCTTTCATCTTATCTCTGGCCTGGCTTCTGGGAAGAGGAAGGTAAAGGGTGAGGGAGGATGGAGAGTTAAAAATTGGTGGGAGTTTGTCCTTAGAATCCTTTCTGGAACAAAGTGTAGGTGTGAGGAGGAGGGTGAATAAATGGGTGGGAGAATAAACAAGTGCTACCTGTACCACTTGCATGGCACTCAGCCCTTGCTTGGCACCATTGGTCCTGTGTAGAGTTTCTCACTCACATTTAAAGTATCAGTATGTATACACATGTAATTTTATATCAATAGTTATACCTTAATACTTTTTTTTTCTTTATTACTGTTTTGTAATTCTTTTTTACCTTTCGCTCCAGCTTTATTTAAATGATATTGACATATAATATTGTGTAAGTTCAGGGTGTACAGATTGATGATTTTATGTACATATAGTTAAATGATTGCCACATTCATCACCACACAGTTACCTATTTTTTGTGTATGATGAGAATCTTTTTTCACTTGATTGTGTGTTATAGACATCTTTTCATGTTAACCAATACAGAGTAAGTGGTTGAATTGTATTTCAATATGTGGCTATACTGTAATGTATTTTATTTTCTAACATTTAATCTATTTGTCTCATCTGTTATCAATGGGGCCTTTCCTGACCCCCTATTTTAAATTGTAACAGGCTTTCTTTCCTATCGGCTTGCTCTCTTTTATTTTTCTATAGCATTTAGCACCACTTGATATACATTTAAATAATTTGTTGTCTCACATGCAACATTAGAATATAAGCTTATGAAGACAGAAATTTATTTTTTATCCATTACTATATACCTGGGGCTTAGAACAGTTTCTGGTCATAATTGGTGTTCAGTTTGTTGTACTTTTTGTATACCTGTTAGGTTTTTTATTTGCAATATTTTTGTTACTATGTACAATCTGTGATAAATGCCATATGTGTAATCTTTGCACACTTGTCTACTTACCTCAGGATAAAGTCCAAGAAATGTAATGACTGAGTTAAAGGTTATGCATGTTTAATGTCCATTTGTGGAGCCACTACTCTTGTTTTTTTCATTTTTATTTTATTTAAGTTTTTTTTTTTTTTTTTTTTTTTTTGTATTTTTCTGAAGCTGGAAACGGGGAGAGACAGACAGACTCCCGCATGCGCCCGACCGGGATCCACCCGGCACGCCCACCAGGGGCGACACTCTGCCCACCAGGGGGCGATGCTCTGCCCCTCCGGGGCGTCGCTCTGCCGCGACCAGAGCCACTCTAGCGCCTGGGGCAGAGGCCATGGAGCCATCCCCAGCGCCCGGGCCATCTTTGCTCCAATGGAGCCTCGGCTGTGGGAGGGGAAGAGAGAGACAGAGAGGAAGGAGGGGGAGGGGGTGGAGAAGCAAATGGACGCTTCTCCTATGTGCCCTGGCCGGGAATCGAACCCGGGTCCCCCGCACACCAGGCCGACGCTCTACCGCTGAGCCAACCGGCCAGGGCCAAGATTTTTTTTTATTCATTTGAGAGAGGGGTGAGAGGGAGGAGTAAGAAGCATCAACTCCCATGTGTGCCTTTTTTAAGATTTTTTTATTTATTCATTTGAGAGAGGGGTGAGGGGAAGGAGTAAGAAGCATCAACTCCCATATGTGCCTTGACCAGGCAAGCCAGGGGTTTTGAACTGTCATCCTCTGCGTTCCAGGTCAACACTTTATACACTGCGCCACCACTGGTCAGGCTCATTTTTATTTTTAATTTATTGTGTTGATATGGTTTCAAGTGTTGCACTCAATGTAAGAATGTTAATTAACTTTTACCAACAGTGTGGGAGATTGCCAGTTTCTCCACATCACGAGAAACACTGGGTTATGTATTTTTTGTATTCCTCATTGGATAGGTTAGACATGGTGTCATCTCTGTAATGTAGTAGTTGAGAATGTGACTCTGGAGCCAGCCTGCTGGGGCCTGAATTCTGACTCAAACACTTACGGTGTGACCTTGGGTAAATCATTTAACTTCTCTTCCCTCAGTATCATCTTTGGTAAAAGTGGGGATAATGATAGTACCTCTTTCATGGGGGGAAAAATCAGTTACTTCAAGTAAAATGAATTCAAATAGTAACAGATTTAGTACTCAATAAGTATGATTTAATTTAATTTCTTTGAATAATAAAGATTGACTATCTTTTCAAATGTATTTTGGATATTTGTATTCTTTCTTTGGATCACTTATTCATATTCTTTGCACATTTTCTCAGTAATATTTTCCATATATATATATATATATATTTATTTATTTATTTTTTAAGTAAGAGGAGAGGAGATAGTGAGACAGACTCCCGCTTGCACCCCAACCAGGATCCACCTGGCAACCCCATCTAGGGCCGATGCTTGAATCAGCTGAACTATGTTTAGTGCCTGAGGTCAATGCTCAGACCAACCAAGCTATCCTCAGCACTTGGGGCTGATGCTCTAATCCAGGGGTCCCCAAACTACGGCCCACAGGCCGCATGTGGCCCCCTGAGGCCATTTATCTGGCCCCCGCTGCACTTCCAGAAGGGGCACCTCTTTCATTGGTGGTCAGTGAGAGGAGCATAGTTCCCATTGAAATACTGGTCAGTTTGTTGATTTAAATTTACTTGTTCTTTATTTTAAATACTGTATTTGTTCCTGTTTTGTTATTTTACTTTATTTATTTATTTTTTATTTATTCATTTTAGAAAGGAGAGAGAGAGGGGGAGAGAGAGAGAGAGAAGGGGGAGGAGCAGGAAGCATCAACTCCCATATGTGCCTTGACCAGGCAAGCCCAGGGTTTCGAACCAGCGACCTCAGCATTTCCAGGTCGACACTTTATCCACTGTGCCACCACAGGTCTGTTATTTTACTTTAAAATAAGATATATGCAGTGTGCATAGGGATTTGTTCATAGTTTTTTTTATAGTCCGGCCCTCCAATGGTCTGAGGGACAGTGAACAGGCCCCCTGTGTAAAAAGTTGGGGACCCCTGCTCTAACCAGCCACTGGCTGCGAGAGGGGGGGTGGGGGGGAGATTGCCCTTCTGACCGGAAATTGAATCTGGGACATCCATATGCCAGGCCAGTGCTTTATTCACTGAGCAAACTGGCCAGGGCTTCCTAATAATTTATAAGAGTTAAAGTGTTAATTATTATATATGGTGCAAAATTCCTCCCAGTATGTCATTTGTCTTTTATCTTTGTTTATGCATTTTTTTTGCTACCTGGAAGTTTTATATTTTTAAGTAGTCAGAATAATCTTTTCCTTTGTAGTTTTCTCTGCTGCTAGGCCAATGTTTAGAAAAGGCATGCTTTAACAGACTGACAGCTGTTAGAGCAGAGGGGGCCTTAGGGGACTGGGTGAAACAGGTGAAGGGATTAAGCAAAAAAAAAATCTGGCCTGACCTGTGGTGGTGCAGTGGCTAAAGCATCGACCTGGAACGCTGAGGTCGCTGCTTTGAAACTCTGGGCTTGTCTGGTCAAGGCACATATGGGAGTTGATGCTTCCTGCTCCTCCCCCCTTTCTTTCTCTCTCTCTCTCTCTCTCTCTCTCTCTCTCTCTCTCTCTCTCTCCCCTCTCTCCCCCTTCTCTCTCTCTCTCCCCCTTCTCTCTCTCTCTCTCTCCCTCCCCTCTCCCTTGTCTCCTAAAAATGAATAAATAAAATCTAAAAAAAAAACCAGTCTCACAGACAACAGTGTGGTGATAACTAGTGGGAAGGGGGCGGGAGTAGGTAGAATAGGGTAAATGAAGGCTAAGAGGTGACAGAAGGAGGCTAGACTTTGGGTGGGAAACACACAATATAATATACAGATGGGCCCTGGCCGGTTGGCTCAGTGGTAGAGCGTCGGCCTGGCGTGCAGAAGTCCCGGGTTTGATTCCCGGCCAGGGCACACAGGAGAAGCTCCAATCTGCTTCTCCACCCCTCCCCCTCTCCTTCCTCTCTGTCTCTCTTTCCCCTCCTGCAGCCGAGGCTCCACTGGAGCAAAGATGGCACGGGCGCTGGGGATGGCTCCTCGGCCTCTGCCCCAGGCACTAGAGTGGCTCTGGTCGCGACAGAGCGACACCCCGGCCATATGGGCAGAGCATCGCCCCCTGGTGGGCAGAGCGTCGCCCCCTGGTGGGCGTGCCGGGTGGATCCCGGTTGGGCGCATGCGGGAGTCTGTCTGGTTGTCTCTCCCCGTTTCCGGCTTCTGAAAAATACAGGGGGGAAAAAAAAAAAAAATATATATATATATATATATATATATATATATATATATATATATACACACACACACACACACAGATGATGTAGAATTAGACACTTAAAATGTATATAATTTTAGCCTGACCAGGCGGTGGCGCAGTGGATAGAGCATCAGACTGGGATGCGGAAGGACCCAGGTTCGAGACCCTGAGGTTGCCAGCTTGAGTGCGGGCTCATCTGGTTTGAGCAAGGCTCACCAGCTTGGACCCAAGGTCGCTGGCTCCAGCAAGGGGTTGCTCGGTCTACTGAAGGCCCGCGGTCAAGGCACATATGAAAAAGCAATCAATGAACAACTAAGGTGTTGCAACGCGCAATGAAAAACGAATGATTGATGCTTCTCATCTCTCTTCGTTCCTGTCTGTCTGTCCCTGTCTATCCCTCTCTCTGACTCACTCTCTGTCTCTGTAAAATATAAATAAGTAAGTAAAATGTATATAATTTTATTAACCAATGTAACACCAATAAATTCAGTAAAAATATATTAAAAAAACTTGAGATGGTGAACATAATACAGTATACAGGTGATGTATTATAGAATTGTACACATGAAACCTATATAATATTATTAACCAGTGTCATCCCCATACAATAAAAATTGTTTTAAAATAAAAAATTAAAAATCCTGCTTTGTTACCTCAAAATTATAAAAAGTTACCCCTTCTCTTTGAGTACTTTGTGTATATGTGTATCTTAAAATATTTAAATATAAATCTTTAATTCATTTGGAATTTATCTCGATAGGAAGATGGCAGTTGTGATCTGGGTCTATTTCTTTTTGAGTTGGGTAGTTTCCCAAATCCGTTTATTGAAGAAGAAGGAGCAAGTGCAGGAGCAAGAATCAGGAATGGTTCTCCTTCAGGAGAATCTGTTCTCTCTTCTAATTTGAAAGTAGGATATCCTAGAGATAGAAAATCTCCTTTTCAAACTCAGTCAATAGTCAGTAATCATTCTGTTGCTAAGCTGTGGGATGAATAAGGGTATACAGCAGTTTGGAATCAGAACTCACAACTTGACTCTTAAGTGTGAGACTGCTACACTCATTGGTACAATTCTCTACTGGCTCTGGAGGTTCCTCCTAAATGGATCCTAATTTGGGGACCATTTTTGTAGGGTCCATTGTTAGTTTGGAATAAGTTTTGTGTTCAAGAAACAAGTGACTATAGCAGATATTTCCTCACTCCAGCCTGGGGGTATTGTATAGTAGTAATAAACTAACTGTTTTCTAGCTCTGCCTCATCAGTTCTTTTTAGAGCCCTAGTCCCATCCAGTTGCTTGCCTCTGACTTGAGATAGAAGGAGGATGATTCTTGTATAGCAACACACCCACATAGCCCATAGCAGCTACTATCTGCCAGAGCTGATAAAGAAGGGCAGCAAATGGTCACATGGCATGCATTATGTACCAGGAACTGTTCTAAGCATCTTACCTATACATATTCTTCTATATCCTCTGTACTGGATTGAACAGTGTTGCCAGCAAAATTTAAGTCCACTTAAAACTTACGAATGTGATTTTATTTGGAAATACTGTCTTTGTAGATGTAATCAAGTTAAGATGAGGTCATATTGGGTTAAGGTGGATCCTAATCCAATGACTGGTGTTCCTACAAGAAGAGCGAGATACACAAAGGGATGATAGCCAGATGAAGATGGAGGCAGAGATGGAAGTTGTGCTGCTACAAACCAAGGAATGGCAAAACTGACAACCATCAGAAGCTTGAAGAGGCAAGGAAGGGTTCTTCCCTACCACCTTCAGAGGGAGCACAGTCCTGCTGACACCTTGATTTTGGAATCCTAGCCTCCAGAACTGTGAGAATAAATTTCTATTGTTTACCGCCACCCAGTTTGTAGTATTTGTTATGACAGCCTTAGGAAACCAATACACACTGGTATTATCATCTTCATTTTCAGATAAGGCAGCGGAGGCTCAACATGGTCAAATATTTGGCCATCTCTCTAGGCTACTACTCTGCTTGCTAGGCACTGACTTTCAAGTGCCTGCTGTTGCTGTTGTCAGGTCTTCACCTTCATCATAGCCATCACCTTCTGGTAGTGCTGGGGCTGCACTGTGGGAATGGCTCCTTTCTCTAACACAACGGACACAGCCTTTCTCCCTCCTTGCCCACTTCACGTCCTCAGGTAGAAACTCTTCTTGTGAGGTTTCTGGCTGTAATCTGATCATTTCAGTAGGTCTCTTCTTGGTGCCAACCCTTCAGATGAAATTGGGCTTTTATATTCATTTTGATGCTATGTCTGAGAAGTGTGGGTAATATTTAAGGGAAAGGTCACCCATTTTCTTCTGGCAATTGAATTATGCTTCTTATTTTTGGCCAGCTATGCTTCCTAGAATTTCTGTCAGTATACAGCTCAAATCTTACTTTCCTTTGGAGCTTTTAGGGTCTCCTGCACAGCTCCCATGGCATGTGTCAGTTCATGGCTGTGAGCAGAGGAGGGGCTGCTTCATGGTAGCACTGGCTGTGACTGCCCAGGTCACTTATTCTTTTTTTTTTTTTTTTTTGTATTTTTCTGAAGCTGGAAATGGGGAGAGACAGTCAGACAGACTCCCGCATGCGCCCGACCGGGATCCACCCGGCACGCCCACCAGGGGCGATGCTCTGCCCACCAGGGGGCGATGCTCTGCCCCTCCGAGGCATCGCTCTGCCGCGACCAGAGCCACTCTAGCGCCTGGGGCAGAGGCCAAGGAGCCATCCCCAGCGCCCGGGCCATCTTTGCTCCAATGGAGCCTTGGCTGCAGGAGGGGAAGAGAGAGACAGAGAGGAAGGAGGGGGGGATGGAGAAGCAAATGGGCGCTTCTCCTATGTGCCCTGGCCGGGAATCGAACCCGGGTCCCCCCCACGCCAGGCCGACACTCTACCGCTGAGCCAACTGGCCAGGGCCTCACTTATTCTTGATGAACGCAAACCACCACAGTGGCTCTGTCCTCTGCTTCTGGGTGTGTGTGGGGGTGGTGGGATGTTATCTGACTCAGCTCATCTCCCTGAATAGCTCCTTGTCTGCCCATGGTCTCTTCTGCTGGCATCCCAGATGAGGTTTCCTCCCTCTGTAACAGCCTGTTGCTGGTTGTGAAATCTTGTCTTTTATTCACTGTAGACCCTTTGCTTTGGATCCTGCTCTTTTTTTTTTTTTTTTTTACAGAGACAGAGAGAGTCAGAGGGATAGACAGGGACAGACAGACAGAAACGGAGAGATGAGAAGCATCAATCATTAGTTTTTCGTTTGCATGTTACAACACCTTAATTGTTCATTGATTGCTTTCTCATACGTGCCTTGACCGTGGGCCTTCAGCAGACCGAGTAACCCCTTGCTCGAGCCAGTGACCTTGGGCTCAAGCTGGTGAGCTTTTGCTCAAACCAGATGAGCCCTCGCTCAAGCTGGTGACCTCGGGGTCTCGAACCTGGGTCTTCTGATGCTCTATCCACTGCGCCACCGCCCGGTCAGGCTGGATCCTGCTCTTATTGTCAGGCCCTCTCACTAGACTGAGCTCTGGGAACTCAGTCATATCTTTTTGTCACTGTATCCCAGTATTGAACAAAGACATGAGGCTTACTAGCTAGCCCCTCAGAAAATGTTTATTGAATGAAGAAATGAATATTGACTTTGCTGCTTTGGAATCCAGTTTTTTAAGGACAAGATTAAGAACTTTAAAAGCCTATATGATTATGATGACCTTCACAGTTCAAATCTCAGTGTATATTTCAAGAACAATATTAAAACAAAATAAGTATAAGAAAATAAAGCAAAGTATAAGGAAAATCCAGCAAAATTATGGTTTTTACAATGGTGACTACTTGGATAAATATGAAATAATTTAAAACATTTGTTGTTAGGCTCTGGCTGGGTTGCTCAGTGGGTAGAGCGTTGTCCCAGTGTGCTAAGGTTGCGGGTTCAATCCCCAGTCAGGGCACATATGAGAAGCAATCAATGAGTGCAAAACTAAATGGAACAACTAAGTGGAACAATGAGTTGATGCTTCTCTCTCTCTGTCTCTCCTCCCTGTCTCTGCCTGCTCAGATCAGTGGGAAAATTTTTTTTTAATCAAAAAATAATTTGTTTTGTTATTGTCTCTGCTTTGTTAGTTCTCTAGGCACATGCTGTTGGATAAACCACCCCAGACCAACCCCACCTTCACCTTGAACTTCCCTTTTCTCTATTTTTTCAGAATTTATTTATTGACTTTATTAAAATTTTAAATTATTTATTGTAGAGAGGAAGGGAGACAGAGAGAGAGAGGAACATAATTCTGTTCCTGTATGTGCCCTGACCGGGGATTGAACTGGCAACCTCTGTGCTTTGGGACAAGACTTGAACCAAATGAGCCATCGGTCAGGGCGGTTATTGATTTTAGAGAGAGAAGAGACGGGAGACAGAAACATTGATTTGTTTCTGTATGTGCCCTGACTGGAGACCAAACCAGCAACCTCTGTGCTTCAGGACAATGCTCTGACCAACCAAGCTATCTGACCAGGGCATCATTTCCCTTTTTCTCCATCTGCAGAAGCTGCCAGCCAGCCCTTTCAGCCCTCCCAGAGGTGTCTGGCTCCTAGGATCCTAGCCTGGGCTAGTGCCCTGGGCTCCCTGGGGGCTTGCCAAAAAAATCAAGTAGTACATAAACACTGCTAAGAACTCCAATGCTGAATTGTGATTTATAGTCAGCATAGTACACTGTGCCATGTGGCCATTTTATGCGTAATAATCTGCTTCCTGATCCTGTATGTGGAAAGCCCAGAAATTTCTCTAAAGTCTTCTTTCCTGGATTTCTGAGAGAGAAGTCAAGACCCAGGTTACTCTGCCTCCTGTATTAGTCTGGGCCTTGCTGGAACCATTCAGAGAAATAAGGTGTGATTCTGGAAGTGGAGCCCAGGCTTCCTACAGGCTGTTTCAAGGCTATGACCGTAGTCAAGTTCTGTTGCTGCCTGATTCCAAATAGTTTAAAATAGTGTTGGAAACCTCCTAGGAAATAAAGTACCACTGTAACTTCTTGGCTAAGGAAGTGGTGTTTGCTGGCCAGAGCAGAAGGGTTAGCCAAGCTTCCCAAGTTCTATTTTGGACCTGTTGACTTGAGGTGTGACATTCAGCAATCTGAGATGATGTTCTGGAGCTCTGATGGTTTCTCATCTCAGTATAGAGAGAGATATGGGCTATGCTTGCAAGGAAAGAGGCCAATGTACCGGTGCCCTGTCATCTAGGAGAGCCTCACAATTAAATGTCCTTTCTTTCCTTTGAATTCCAGGCTCTGTCTTTAAATGCAAACCCATCCCCCTGTTTTCCATACTCACACAGTTAATATAAGAACCCAACAATATTCACATTTTACTTGCATTCATTGCATCAGAATTGCCTTCCTTTTAGCAGTATGATTAGATCAGGTCTTATAAGGGGCGAGAATTTTGATAGAATTAGAAAAGGAAGGAAAGGTCTGCATGGGGCACATACCTTGGCCTTGGACAGCCAGAGAGTAACATGAGGGCACCAGGTGCATGATGTACTAGAAGAGGAAAAACAAGCTCACATCTCTGGAGAGCCAGGCATGTGATTAGATGCTTTTCATATATTTTCTTATTTAGTTATCATGATGCAAACCAATAAATTATCATCTCCATTTTTTTACATGGGCAAGTTGAAAGGCAAGAAGTTATGTAGCTTGCCCAAGGTCAGACGGTGAATAATAGGCTGAGCTAGGCTTGATTTCTCCTCAGGTCTGTCCAATTCTAAAGTTCATGCTGTTTTCATAGAGCTCTTCTATCTCTGACAAGATTTAGCAAAGGAGGGTGGGCATAAAAAGAGAAGATGGGGAGATGCCATCTTTCTCTACCTCACAATTCTGCTTGTTAAGACCTGTTCAGCTAGCACATCCTGTTTATAGACTACTAGGTTCTATATATAGAGATGCTATAACAACATATGTGGGAGAGATACCAATTGGCTGCAGGGGAGGATTAAAAAAAGCCTTTGTTCTTTACCTCTAGTCGTCATTGCATTGTAACCAGTGTCAAAACACCACTGGTGATTCTGGTTTAGTGCTTAAGAGGCCCTGTTCTATCATCCAAATAAAATCTGTTGATGTATCCCAAGGAGTAAGGCATGACAGGGGCAGAGGTAGGGTGTGGTGTGGCCTTACTGCCTGTACTGGAGCTGGTGGCACCTGTTACGTGACTATTGCAGTGAATTATTACTGAGTAAACAAGAGGTGTCTCTCTTTTGCCTTTCTAAGGGAGACCAGATGGCAGTGGGTGTTGGCCCAGATCCAGGGGAGCCTGGCCTCTGGGCTGGGACAAAAGACAACTTGAGAATGTCAGGTGATGGGATAAGAAGAGACAGGGCTGGCCTATCAACTGATGTAACTTAAGGACACCAATAATGTGTCCTGCCCCTCAAAGACTTGCCTCAGCTATTTGCTATTGCTTGGTGTTCCACAGTAGAATTTCCTTCCCTAGATTTAAGTCTTTGAGACCCTACTAAAAATGAAAAGACTCCAGAAAGGGGTTTGATTATGAAGCATCTTGGTCATGTAAGTGGAAGTGGAATTCAGTTTATGAGATTAATTTCTGATAACTAGACTAAGGCAAGGGACAAAGGAAAGGACATTATGCTCCCAGTCATAGGGACAGGAGTTGGAGATAAAGGCTCTGAAAGAGAAGTTGGGTCCCTAAAGAAACATTTTGTTTCCTTCACAGTTTTATCTGAGAAAAACTAGCAGCTGGGGATGGTCGAAGTGGAGCCTCCTAACCCCAAGATGGGTTGTGGAGCAGAGAAATTCCCCGCCAGCCTGCCTGCTGGGTATACAGGCCTAATATTGTCTGAAGAGACAGGCTGAATATAACAAGGAGAGCAGGACCTTTGGTCTGTGGTTTGCTGTGATGGCCTCAGACAAGACCATCACAGGTCTTAGGACATGTGAGGGAGGTTCCTAGAAGTGATGTAAAATGGTAGCGCAAAAGAGACCGCTGATGACAACATGGGCAGGGCACTTCCTCAGTGACCAGTGGTCAGAACTTCTGGTCTTGATTTCCCAATGAGCTGTGCTGAGATAGGGCTTTACCAGAAAGCAATATATGCCATGTCAAAAACAATGACAAAGCACTTAGGGTATCTGGGCAAAGGTGCAGTTTCTCCTTGTTCACTAACTTTATGGGGCCAAAATAGCTAATCCAGAGGCTACCAGCATAGCACCCGTGAGTCAGAGCTACAGCTTTTGGGCCTGACTTCCTCCAAAGTGAGAGAACCTTCCTAGTTGACTACTCATCTTTCATTTACCAGTGTTCTCAAACTGCCTTTTGAGATATGAATTTTCACATCATTTCCTCTCCCAGCGGGTCTTTGACAGTGGCAACTCAAATCTGCCTTTCCCAGCTCCTCACAGTTAGTTTCATGGATGTCCTTCACTCTCAGGGTTCAGCTTCTACTCTGTCCATATTTCTACCCTAAGTCTAGACTCTAGAATTGTGGTTTTCAACCTTTTTACACTTGGGGACTGGTAAAAATAGGAGCGTTATTTGGGGGACCACAAAGGCATAAATCACCCTGAGCATAAGCAAATTCAACCAAGATCTTTGGGTCTACAATCTTCATATAACATTAGAGTGGTTAACTCTTTTGTGGACTGGCACAGAAATTATGACAGACTGGTCCATAGACTGGTGGTTGAAAACACTGCTCTATGGCCCTGGCCAGTTAGCTCAGTGGATAGAACATCAGCCTGGAGTATTGACATCCTGGGTTTGATTCCCAGTCAGGAAACACAGGAGAAGAGACCATCTGCTTCTCTCTCCCTTTATCTCCCACTTCTCCTCCCCAGTGGTTTGATTGGTTCAAATATTGGCCCCAGGCACTGAGAAGAACTTGGTTGGTATGAGTGTCAGCCTCAGGCACTAAAAATAGTTCAGTTGATTCAAGCATCTTCTCCAGACAGGGTTGCCGGGTAGATCCTGATTGGGACACATGCGGGAGTCTGTCTCACTATTTCCTCTCTTCTCACTTAAAGAAAGGAAAGGAGGGAGGGAGGGAGAGAGAGGAAAGAAAGAAAAAGAGAGAGAAAGGGAGGGAGAGGAAGGAAGGAAGGAAGGAAGGAAGGAAGGAAGGAAGGATGGAAGGAGAGAGGGAGGGAGGGAGGGAGGGAAAGGAGAAAGAAAGGAAAAGAGAAAAGAAAAAGGAAAGAGAAAGAAAAGAAAGAAGAGAAACAGAGAAAGAGGAAAGAAAGAAAGAAAGAAAGAGAAAGAAAGAAAGAAAGAAAGAAAGAAAGAAAGAAAGAAAGAAAGAAAAGAAAAGAAAAGAAAGAAAGGAAAGAAAGAAAGAAAAAGAAAGAGAGAGAAAAAAAAAAGAAAAGAAAGAAAGAAAAAGGAAAACACTGCTCTGGAGCATTCTCTTTTGATCAGACTTTTGGCTTCATTCAGGCCTCTGGAGTTCTTACTCATTTCTTCTGGCATATTTTCCTAGAGGGCTCTCCTAGGAATGGTGTTTAACTCTTACCTCCTAAAATTTCAGAGGGTTTGGACCTCCTTCCTTACAGGAATCAGCACAAACTCTGTGGTGGTTTCTGGAGGTACCATACCCCATCCTTTTACCCCAACCACCGTAGCCTCGTACACAAGATCTAGTGATTATAGCTGGATATGCTTATCACCAAGATTTGGGAGTCAGTAACCCCAGCAGGGAGGGACTCCTGGGCATGTGTACTGTGCCCTGAGTGACTATCTCTGCCTCCCTTTCATATCACCTGTATTTTAGCTTTTTCCTAAGAGGATCAAGCTCTGTCCAATGGCCTTGCCTGAACCCCCTAGCCCTGTCCGAGATGACAACCCTGTTGTCAATCCCTCACCAGGGGCTGTGTCCTTTGCTTTCCAGCCTCTCTTAGGCCAGACCCCTTCTCTGATACTAGAACCTTTTCTTGAATCTAGGTTTCAGTAGGTAGAGTCCTGCTCATGCACTCATCTCCCAGTGTTGACCACCCTGAATTCTGCCTGCTACTTTTTGGCTACTTGGCTGTCATACTGGTCTGTCCAGCTGCACTTCTGGAGCAAGGTTCTCAGCTCAGACCTCTATCTTGAATTTCAGGCTAGCTCTCCAGCTGCCTTTGCCTCTGCCTCAAAAGCACTTTTATTTTTTATTTTTATTTTTTTAATTTAATTTAATTTTATTTTATTCATTTTTAGAGAGGAGAGAGAGACAGAGAGGGAGAGAGAGGAGAGAGAGACAGAGAGAGAGAAGGGGGAGGAGCTGGAAGCATCAACTCCCATATGTGCCTTGACCAGGCAAGCCCAGGGTTTCGAACCGGCGACCTCAGCATTTCCAGGTCGATGCTTTATCCACTGCGCCACCACAGGTCAGGCTCAAAAGCACTTTTAATATGCATTTATAAAGTTCCAAAAGGGAGGTGAAGAATATAACATTTTCTAAACTTATTTAATTAGAGAACTATTTTGCTTCTGAAGGAATATTTATTAAAATCTCACAGACTCCTGACCTATGGTGGCGCAGTGGATAAAGCGTCAACCTGGAAATGCTGAGGTCGCCGGTTCGAAACCCTGGGCTTGCCTGGTCAAGGCACATATGGGAGTTGATGCTTCCAGCTCCTCCCTACCTTCTCTCTCTGTCTCTCTCTCCTCTCTCTCTCCCTCTCTGTCTCTCTCTCTTTCTCTCTCTCTCCTCTCTAAAATGAATTAAAAAAATTTTTTTTTTTAAAATCTCACAGACTATGGGGCTTGGTGGAGCACAGTTTTGGAAACTATGAGCCTTTATCCTAAAGAAATGGACAAGTGAAATTCCAGGTGAAGGTAATTTGACAATCAGTGAAAAAAATTCTTTGGAGTAGGAAATTTCTCCTGGTGCTCTGCATTGAACAAATGCCCACAGATCCACCTACTACTTACCAGTCTGCTAGAGTCACACCATGGGTTTGAATGCTTACTGTTTGTCTGCATAAGGCCAGTTCTGATCAGGAGTGGAGCCCTAAGGTGGGAGGAAGTAGATATTCTATATTCTTTCTCTCACATTTGGATCCTCTTCCCCTTTCCTCCAGTTAAAACAGGAAGTGGTGAATAGGGTGATGCCACTATGGCCAGAGACAACATCAGCTTCTGGATACAAGGAAGGAGGGCTTCTCAGGCCTCTTTTCCCACGTTTGACCTCTTTTGGGATTTCTCTAGTACTCCGAGTATGCCTTCCTTCCTACTCTGGGACTCTTTGTCTCAGCATCAGTCTCAAGTCTTACTGCTAGTTCAGGATTGTGACTTTACATATGGGGATCGGTGCCAAGTGGCATGGAGCTCAACTCATGGAATAGGTGTGACATACTGTATTTTCCACTTTGCCTGTGAAATTCCTCTTCCTTTATAGCTCATGGGCAGTCCAGACTATAATAATTTTTTCCAACCCTTCAGTGGAGATAAACCCAAGCTCTGTGGGCAGGGTGACCTTGAAGGTGGAGAGCCATTTAAGTCTGGTAGGATGGATGACCAAGTGCCAGAACCTCTGGCCAGCATAGGTAGTAACTAAAGAGGAAGCCAGTCATGTCCTTTGTGTGCCATTCCTAACCAGGACAGACTGGAAGAGACTACTTGAAGCAGATAGAAAGCCCTAAGACTCTTGATTAAGAAATTACAGCCTGTCCAGGTGGTGGCGCAGTGGATAGAGCACTGGACTGGGATGCAAAGGACCCAGGTTTGAAGCCCCAAGGTTGCTGCCTTGAGCACAGGCTCATCCAGTTTGAGTGCGAGCTCACCAGCTTGAGTGCGATGTCACTGGCTTGAGTGTGGGATCATAGTCATGACTCCATGGTTGCTGGCTTGAAGCCCAAAGGTCACTGACTTGAAGCCCAAGGTCACTGCCTTGAGCCCAAGGTCACTGGCTTGAGCAAGGGGTCACTTGCTCTGCTGCAGCCTCCCCCCCCCGCACCCTCGTCAAGGCACATATGTGAAAGCAGTCAATGAACAACTAAGGTGCTGCAACGAAGAATTGATGCTTCTCATCTCTCTGCCTTCCTGTCTATCTCTATCTGCCCCTTTCTCTGTCTCTCTCTCTGTCTCATTACAAAAAATAAAAATAAATAAATTACAAAGTCTCTTTGAGACCTTGATGTATATTTCTTTACTGTCATGAGTGAGATCTTTGGTCAGGCAATCTCAACTCAGTTGGCTGAACTAATTATAAAACAAACTAGATGGAAAGGCTCAGCTTTTAGGTATGCCCTAGGTATGATGTTCTTTGAACATCCAACAAGTAACATCCTCTACCCACAAGCCCACCCTCGGGGCTTTGGCCTATGTGGCATTCATCCATTTCTGCCACTTCCTCTGAAAGTCCATGGTTTTAACTGTGAAGGACTGAGGTAACTTGCAAGAAGGTGGAAAGAGGGCTTGAAATGAGCATTTAGAGATATTTATTTATTTATTTATTTATTTATTTATTTATTTATTTATTTATTTTATTATTTTTTTTACAGAGGGAAAGTCAGAGAGAGGGATAGATAGGGACAGACAGACAGGAGCAGAGAAAGATGAGAAGCATCAATCATTAGTTTTTCGTTGCAACACCTTAGTTTTTCATTGATTGCTTTCTCACATGTGCCTTGACTGTGGGGCTACAGCAGACCAAGTAACCCCTTGCTTAAGCCAGCGACCTTGGGTCCAAGCTGGTGAGCTTTGCTCAAACCAGATGAGCCTGCACTCAAGCTGGTGACCTTGGGGTCTTGAACCTGGGTCCTCTGCATCCCAGTCCAATGCTCTATCCACTGTGCTACCGCCTGGTCAGGTGCATTTAGAGATCTTAAATAGAACCAGTCAGTTATTTGGTCAGTCTGTAGGTCTTTATAAGTATTAGTTGGCCTATAACTACAGAAGGTTTATTTTCACCAACTAGTCTTTCTCAATAGACTCCTTACATAAAGACATTTCCGAAGATTCTCTTAGCTCTCTTCTCTCCTACCTCTATGATACCTGAATGAAGTCATTTATGCGTGTGGTTTTAACTACCACTGGTAATTTCTCTTCTGAGTACATGACTCAAAGTGGCCAAACACCATTGACATTATAACCTGCATGGCTCTTAGGCATTTTAAACTTAATATATCTCGAGCCAAATTATATTCTTTTTTTTTAAATTATTTATTTATTTATTTATTCATTTTAGAGAAGAGAGGGGGAGAGAGAGAGAGAGAGACAGAGAGAGAGAGAGGAGAGACAGAGAGAGAGAAGGGGGGGAGGAGCTGGAAGCATCAACTCCCATATGTGTCTTGACCAGGCAAGCCCAGGGTTTCGAACAGACAACCTCAGCATTTTCAGGTCGACGCTTTATCCACTGCGCCACCACAGGTCAGGCCAAATTATATTCTTTATCAACTCATCCTCTTCTCCCTATTCGCCTGTTTCTTCCTATTCCTATTCCTCTTTCTTTGTTCCTTAAACTTAGGAACATCACCATACAGGGTCATTAGTAAACTTGTTTCTGTATTATTTTTTATACTATTCCCCACAAGAAATGTAATAGGCTCTGAGTGTAATATAAGTGTAATGTATAGAGTATTGTAGATGATTTTCTCATATTTTTCCTCCTCCCCTCCCTTTTCCTTTCCCTCTCTCTCCTTCTCTTCCTTAAAAAAATTTTTTTAAAGATTTTATTTATTGATTTTACAGAGAGAAGGTGGGATGGACAAGAAATGTCTCATAGCTGCTTCACTTTAGTTGTTCATTGCTTGCTTGTCGTATGTGCCTTGATGGTGCCAGCCCTGGGTTTTGAAACTGGACTTCAGTGTTCCGGGTTGATGCTCTATCCACTGCACCACCACAGTCCAGGCTCTTCTTTCTTTATTTTTAGGTTGTGGTTCTTTTTTTTTTTTTTTTGTATTTTTCTGAAGCTGGAAACGGGGAGAGACAGTCAGACAGACTCCAGCATGAGCCCGACCGGGATCTACCCGGCACGCCCACCAGGGGCGACGCTCTGCCCCTCCGGGGCGTCGCTCTGTTGCGACCAGAGCCACTCTAGCGCCTGGGGCAGAGGCCAAGGAGCCATCCCCAGCGCCCGGGCCATCTTTGCTCCAATGGAGCCTTGGCTGCAGGAGGGGAAGCGAGAGACAGAGAGGAAGGAGAGGGGGAGGGGTGGAGAAGCAGATGGGCGCTTCTCCTGTGTGCTCTGGCTGGGAATCGAACCCAGGACTTCTGCACGCCAGGCCGATGCTCTACCACTGAGCCAACCTGCCAGGGCCAGGTTGTGGTTCTTGTCTGCAAGGCATCTATAGTTTAATTCAACAGAGAAGTTAACAGAAAAAAACATAAAGAATAATTAAAAGTTAAATTGAAGTCCAGATTCTAAGTAAAATGAAAGTTCTGAAAAGGAGGCATCTGAAGGCTAAAACCTTGGGAGAAAGCATCATGGAAGAGGCAAGAGCTGACTGAGACCATCCTAGATGGGGTAGAGATCAGAAGGCCACTTGGAAGTATGCAGAGTGGAGAAGGGATGGGGCACATGGTCCTCAGCTTTTTTCTTGTGCAAGCAGAGTAATTGCTTGCAGACAATTGAAGCTTACAGAAGCTTCTCCACTGGCTGCTTTGAGTCACCGCTGGGCCTCATGCAGTTTGGTTCCTTTTCAAAACCTCTTAAAATTGAGTATCTTAGTTTAACTCATAAATTAGCTAGAACTATCTGTTCCCTTAACATTTTGGCTTAATGTGTCATTCTACAACTTGTAGAAAGTCTGATTCCTTCACCTAGATTTCTTCAAATTCTGGGAATCTCATGTATTTATTTATGGTTATTCTAATTTTGAGCTCTTGCTTCCACTCAATTACTTTAAATTATAAATGGTAGTGCTGTCTCAAGCATGCTTAAAACCTGTTTCCATCCACACTGACCCAGATGTAGAACTCACATATCTCTGAGCTAAATCCTTTATGTGTGTAGCAGACACTTATTAAAGGTTTGGAGTATCGGAGAGTGTTTTACATTGTAGCAAAGTAAACAACTTGAATAGGAATACTGGCTATTCCTATCCCTTCAAGTATTTTTGCCCACTTTGCCATTGGGGATTCATCACTATTCATATCACCTAGGTATATAGCCTTAGTCTCATCATCTTATCTTTCTCTCCTCTATAAACCTTCATTACTTTGTTGTCCCTAAGCACTTCACATACTTCTTAGTGTATTATGCAAAGCAAGTGAACTCTTAACTTTTGCTCCCAAACTTACCTCTGTGTGTCCAAAGCCCACCGAAGTGCTCTGTGAATAAAAAGTTAATCCTCTTCTTTAACCACCCAAAGGATTTGTAGAACCTCTGATGTGTTCTTTAAAATTATCTTCCTCTTTTTAAAGCATTTCTTGTTTTAGGTAGCAATTTTACTCTTCTTGCCCCAGAAATGGTTTTGCTTTGAAGTATCTGTGGAGGGCAGCTAAGTGGATGTTCCAGGCAAGGGCAGCAATGTGAATATAGGTAGCAAGCAGCCTACTTAGAATCTTTTGTGGTCAATGAAAAAACTAGTCCAACTGAAAAGTAGAATTCTTGTTGGGGAGCTGAGCTCAGAATAGATTAGAAAGCCCAGGAACAGACCTTGGTTTCAGTGGGAATGGATGGTGTATATACTACAAATGTCTAACCATTCAAAAAAAAATTTTTATTACCTTCTCGCAAAATAAATTATAGATGGATTAAAGATTTTTACATAAAAACTAAAGTAATAAGTATACTAGAAAATAGTTTCTTAATAGGGCACCAGAGGCAGAAACTATAAAGGAAAAAGTGAGATAGATTTTTTGAAAAAAATAAGTATAACAAGCACTACGAACAAAAAGCAGATGACAAACTTGTTACAAAGAATTTCAGCCTGTCTCTAAGGTGCACAGCCTCTTATAAATCAAAAGGACAAAAGCAAAAAACAAAAAGAAAATGAGCCAAAGTCATGGAAGAAGAAATACAAATGACTAATAAAGCATATAGAAAAAGACTTTTTCACTTATAATCCAGAAAACACAAGCAGAAATGAGATAGCATTTTCAACTGTTAGATTGACACATATTAAACAGAACATATATATTGCTAATGAGGGTTTGAGGAAACAGGAACTCATACTGTGTTTCTAGGGATGTAAATTAATACAGTCTCTCTGAAGTTCATTTTGGCCATATGTATCAGATTTAAAGTGCACACACTCTTAAATCAGCAATTTGACTTCTAGGTATTTATTCCAAGTGTGTGTGTGTATGTGTGTGTATGAGGATATTTGTTACTACGGAGTTTCTAAAGCAATCAAAATGGCCATTAATAGGGTCAAATAAATTGTGGTATGTCTATACAATGATAAATGAAATAGATCTATAATTATCAACAGAGAAAGTTGGCTACAATATATACATAAAAAATAGCATATGAACTTGTTTCAGTTGAAATAAATAAATATTTATTTATTTAAAAATTCATGCAACATGCCCTGGCCAGATAGGTTGGTATCATTCTGATACCCCAAGGTTGTGGGTTCGATCCCTGGTTAGGGAGCATACAAAAATCAACCAGTGAATGCATGAAGGGGTGGAATGACAAATTGATGTTTCTTTCTCTCTCTCTCTCCCTTCCTCTCTAAAATCAATAAATAAATTTTAAAAGTTTATGCAGTACATTGTTAACAGAGATTATCTTTTCTGATTCAGAAAAAAAAGGCCACTTTACAAGATAAAAAATAGATTCTGATTTGAGGGTGGTGGGTGGGTTAAAACCAGGCAGTTATTTCACCTTGGTGGACTAGGTAATGAATAGTGGTGATCAAAGCAGTGTTTAGGGAAGGCGTAATGGTATGAGTGTGTGAAATGAATGAACTGAAGAATGCATTTAGAGAAACAAGGAAGCGATAGTGGCAGTCCAGGCCTGACATAATGAGGCATAATCTGGGATGGGATAATAAAAACAAGGACCCATAGGAAGGACATTCCATGGAGGTAAACACTGATTTGATTGTCAGTCAGGAAGAGGATAAAGAATGAGTAGTAGTAAGTCACTGATAATGCCAAGGTGTTTGTCTAGCCTGGGAAATTGGAAAACTACTTGTCATGACAGGAATGGGGGTGACTTGGAAAGGAGAACCACTCTTCTAGAAGGGGGAGACAATTTTTTTCTTGGAGTTGAATTTGAAGTGTCAAAGGTATCCAAAAGGAAATGTTTTGTAGGTTGGGGATTCCTATTTAGAGAAAAAGGTACTTCTAAAGTAGAGGCAATTCTCTAGATTTGACACCCTTTAGATACTTGAGGGAGGAGTGTCTATATCTTGGCTGTCTCTTTCCTGTTGGCAGTCTAGATGGACTCTGGAGAGGAGTGTGTGGCAGTGTTCTCAGTTGGAACCTGAGTAGAGAGCTGAGGAGAGGTAGGAGTGGGCAGTAATCATAATAAACAATAGCCACAAAATTGTTTAAAAATCACTTTACTGCCTGACCAGGTGGTGGCACAGTGGATAGAGCGTCAGACTGGGATGCGGAGGACCCAGGTTCGAGACCCCAAGGTCGCCAGCTTGAGCGCGGGCTCATCTCGTTTGAGCAAAGCTCATCAGCTTGTACCCAAGGTCGCTGGCTCGAGCAAGGGGTTACTCAGTCTGATGAAGGCTCACGGTCAAGGCACATATGAGAAAGCAATCAATGAACAACTAAGGTGTCGCAACGAAAAACTGATGATTGATGCTTCTCATCTCTCTCCGTTCCTGTCTGTCCCTATCTC
Organism: Saccopteryx leptura; assembly: GCF_036850995.1. Classification (NCBI taxonomy): domain Eukaryota; kingdom Metazoa; phylum Chordata; class Mammalia; order Chiroptera; family Emballonuridae; genus Saccopteryx; species Saccopteryx leptura. Next base: position 247,320,131 of record NC_089505.1, read on the forward strand.
TCTCTCTCTCTGACTCTCTCTCTGTCTCTGTAAAAAAAAAAAAATCACCTTACCATTTTACAAAGGCCATTATGTACAGTAATTTAACAAAGTCAATCCTCTATGCTATGTGTTATTCTTTTTATTCTTTTATTTTTTTTTTATTTTTTTTTATATTTATTATTATTTTTTTTTTTTCATTTTTCTGAAGCTGGAAATGGGGAGAGACAGTCAGACAGACTCCCACATGCGCCCGACCGGGATCCACCCGGCACGCCCACCAGGGGCGATGCTCTGCCCACCAGGGGGCGATGCTCTGCCCCTCCGGGGCGTCGCCATATTGCGACCAGAGCCACTCTAGCGCCTGGGGCAGAGGCCACAGAGCCATCCCCAGCGCCCGGGCCATCTTTGCTCCAATGGAGCCTTGGCTGCGGGAGGGGAAGAGAGAGACAGAGAGGAAAGTGCGGCGGAGGGGTGGAGAAGCAAATGGGCGCTTCTCCTGTGTGCCCTGGCCGGGAATCAAACCCGGGTCCTCCGCACGCTAGGCCGATGCTCTACCGCTGAGCCAACCGGCCAGGGCCTTTTTATTCTTTTATATAGACACTGAGGGTCGGTTAGAGAGTAGACTGTGAACTCAAACTCAAACATTCAGGCCTCAAATTTCAGTTCTTCACTCTCTTTTAGAGATGAAATGTCCAAGGAGCGCAAGACTAGAGCCAAAGCTGCAGACTGGAGCGAGGGATACCCATAGTTAAGCAGTGGGAGGAAGAAGCGGGTCAGGGAAGACACCATTTCACTCACAGTACACCTGTCCTTGTAGGCCCTGACATTCCTCTAAATTAGAGAATGTTAGATTTCTGTTGAATTCAAGCAAGGAAAAGCCCTAATCTGTTCATAAATATTTTAGGGTGGCCTGACCAGGCATTGATGCAGTGCATAGAGCAGGGGTCCCCAAACTTTTTACACAGGGGGCCAGTTCACTGTCCCTCAGACCGTTGGAGGGCCGGACTATAAAAAAAACTATGAACAAATCCCTATGCACACTGCACATATCTTATTTTAAAGTAAAAAAAACAAAACGGAAACAAATACAATATTTAAAGTAAAGAACAAGTAAATTTAAATCAACAAACTGACCAGTATTTCAATGGGAAGTATGCTCCTCTCATTGACCACCAATGAAAGAGGTGCCCCTTCCGGAAGTGCGGCGAGGGCTGGATAAATGGCCTCAGGGGGCCGCATGCAGCCCGTGGGCCATAGTTTGGGGACCCCTGGCATAGAGCATCAGACTGGGATGCAGAGGACCCAGGTTCAAAACCCTGATGTTGCTGGCTTGAGTGCAGGCTCACCAGCTTGAGCACGGGGTGGCTGGCTTGAAGCCCAAGGTCGCTGGCTTGAGCAAGGGTTCACTCACTCTGCTGTAGCCCCCCCTCCCCCAGTCAAGGCACATATGAGAAAGCAGTTAATGAACAACTAAGGAGCTGCAATGAAGAATTGATGCTTCTCATCTATCTCTCTTTCTGCCTGTCTGTCCCTATCTGTCCTTCTCTCTGACTCTCTGTCTCTGTCACCAAAAAAAAAAAAAAAAAAAAAAAAAAAAAAAAAATATATATATATATATATATATATATATATATATATATATAGCTTAGGGTGTTTTGGAAGTAAAGTTGGCCAGTTTGGTTACAGCAGAGTTAGTGTGGTGGCTTAGTGGTTTATTGAATTCTGGCTTCATTCTTTTATTCTTTTGAAAATAGTACAGTAAAAGCATATTGACTTTGATCCAGGAGGGAAGGGCTTGTCTGAATTAATTACATGAAAGAAATTTTTTTACGAAGTTATTAGGTCTGTTTACTTTTGGGATCATGGTAACTCAACTTGTGTATGTGCCAGCTGGTAGAGATCCCAAGAGGATCTGCTTTAATGAATAAAATATCCAGAGTCTTTTAAATCACTTCAGTTTTCCAACTGACAATCATATTTATGAGTTTAAATTATTTGCTAACCCATTCTGATAGCAAAAACTCAAAAAGCAGCCATTTCCTGTCAGAAGTTTTGAATTAATAGGTCCACTTTAAGGAGGCTCTCAGGCAATTGCTAGACTAATGTCCGCTTAGAGTCCTGCGATGCCTAAGCTGCATTGAGTGAGTTGAGTGGGGGAGCGAAGGACTGAAGGACTCTTCCTCTCTGAGGCACACTGAGCCGCGTGGAACAGTCTTCCCACAGCCTCACCCTGCGGCTTGGCTGGATGGTTTTGAGGCTGTCTTTCCTTCAGATTTTGTCATGGGAAGGGAGGGAATGAAGGCACCATGGGAAGTTTTTGCTCGGTTTGCTGGTGACTCCACAGAGAAGGGACATTTCCAAAACCCATAAGCTGTTGTCAGTTGAGTCCTAGTCACACGATCTTTTCCTCTGATTAATTCAGGCTGCTGAGAAAGTCTCTGGAGCAAGTGAGGAGGCCTTTAGAGGTAAGATATTTCCCATGGGCAACTGGGATCTTACCCAGAGAGGGCAGCTACTTTCCGAGTCCTCTCGAGGAGGCCCTCTGCGCCCCTTCCTCCTCACTGCTTGGATTCTAAAGCAGGAGCCTCCCTGGCTCACTGGCAGTTTTCACTTACCTAGCCTGGCCCTGTCCTTGGCTGTATGCACTGGAGATTTTTAGCCCTGCTGGATATTACACCCTCTGTGAGGGTAAAGCAAACTGGGAGGTTCTGGATCTGGCTCCAGAGGGACTGGGGCCATCACCTGGCCCTGCCCTGTGTTTCCTGGTCTGCATTTCCTGCCACCTTTATACTCTTAGCACAGTCCTTCAAGCCCGTAATTCTGCCTGGGTCAGGATAAAGGACTGGCTTCTTCAGAGGGACTTGGGAGCAATGCTTTGGAAGCAGCTCCTGACACCAGTCTGTGTCCTGCTTGAGAATTATTGGTCTCATATCAATGATCTAGCAGTTATACTGGCAGTGGTAGGGAGACATGGACATTCTTCAGGCCACAAAAGGATTTACTACTGGGTTCCTTTTCTTATTGATTTTTTTTACTTATTGATTTTAGTGAGAGAAGGATTGATCTGTTCCTGTATGTGTCCTGACCAGGTATTGAACTGGCAACTTCTGTGTATTGGGACGATGCTTTAACTAACTGAGCCATCTGGCCAGAGCACCACTGGGTTAAGCATTGAACCTAATTTTCAAGATAAAATTTGCCTGACCTGTAGTAGCACAGTGGAGAAAGAGTTGAACTGGAACGCTGAGGTCACTGGTTCAAAACCCCGGGCTTGCTTGGTCAAGGCACATATGGAGTTGATGCTTCCTGCTTCTCCCCCCTTCTCTATCTCTCTCTCTTTTTCTCTCCTCTCAAAAGAAAAAAATAAAGTCTAATACACACACACACACACACACACACACACACACACACACACATAAGTATTTTAAAAAAAGATAAAATTTTATTTTAATGCTGTAAGTAATGTGCAGCTATTCACATCAGGAGGACAAAACACTTTTGAGACGTTTTAGGCAAACCTTGTATTAGAAGAGAGTAAACTTTGGGAGGGTCCAGCAAGGACAAAGCCATGTCTGTATGGAGAAGCTGGCACTCAACTTATGTGAAGGAATCGAAGCAGAGGGGAGCAGATACAGTGTGAGAGAAAGTCTCAGTGCCCCCTCGGAGTATTTTTTTGGGTATTTTCAGGTGAGGGAGGGGACAAATGCATTCCTTCCCCCCAGTGCCCTGCTCAGATCCCTTAGGTTGGGTAGTTTCTGCCTCACTGACTTTTACCTTAGTCCTTTCAGACCAAACCCCAAATGACATGGCAATACCTCAGTATCTGAGACTTTGCAAGGCACATTTAAATGAATGAAATCCTAAATTACAGGATGTAAATGACTGAATGCAACTTTATTAAATTCAATGTGTACAAAAAGACTAATATTAAGTTAATAAAATGTCAGTGAAAGTTCTTCAGGGGACCTGAATTAATTAGTCAGCTTGATTAGTAATTAGAATTATCTGATCTATAACAGGTGCCTATAAAATCCATCCATTCATTTATCAAATATTTATTAACTAAAGAGAGTTCTGTGGTAACTTGAGATAAAGTGATAGGGTGTGCAGCCTGACCAGGAGGTGGTGCAGTGGATAGAGCATCGAACTGGGATGCGGAGGATCCAGGTTCGAGACCCCGAGGTTGCCAGCTTGACCACAGGCTCATCTGGTTTGAGCAAAAGCTCACCAGCTTGGACCCAAGGTCACTGGCTCGAGCAAGGGGTTACTCGGTCTGCTGAAGGCCCGTGGTCAAGGTACATATGAGAGAGCAATCAATGAACAGCTAAGGTGTCGCAATGTGCAATGAAAAACTAATGATTGATGCTTCTCATCTCTCCGTTCCTGTCGTCTGTCCCTGTCTATCCCTCTCTCTGACTCTCTCTCTGTCTCTGTAAAAAAAAAAAAAAAAAGTGATAGGGTGTGACAGGTATAGATTGTGGGAACTCAGAGGAGAGATTATTTTTACTTTTGGATCTAGAGAATCAGGGAAGCTATACATAAGCAGCTTTCTTTGTTTTAAAGAACACTTTAAACAATTTTATACTCTAGTCAGAGATAGTGTTTATACAAAGGAAATCTATTCTCATTCCTGTTATAAAAGTTATTCTTGCCCTGGCCACATAGCTCAGTTGGTTAGAGGGTCATCCTAAAGCACAGAGGTTCAGGAAGTTGCCGGTTTGATCCCTGGTTAGGGCACACACAGGAGTAGATCGATGTTCCTGTCTCTCTCCCTCTCTCCCTTCCTTTCTCTTTCTCTAAAATCAAGATAATAAACATTAAAAAATTATTCTTATTTATTTATTAAAACTCTGCATTAATGACAACACAGTATATTTCTTTTCATTGTGCTTCTTTGCTAATCTCTAAAGCAATTTTCTGAAGAGCCGGCCTTGGGTAATAAGACTAGTCTACTTCCATGAGATAGCACCTCTGCAGCTAGCAAGTGGAAGGCGGGTATGGACCCAGTCAGAACGGCCACTCTGTCAAGAAGCTTTTCTGTGAAATGAGAGTGAATGTGGCAGTGGGGGCAATGACACAGGATCTAGGGAGGGTTATTTATCTTTTGAGACCTGAGCATATCCCTGTGCTGTGGAGAAAGAGCTGCTAGGGACAGTGAAGTTGGAGATTGAAAGAGAAATAAAAATTGTTGAGCAAGGCACCTGGGGAGAAGGGGCTAGTGTATCCTGAGCACCAGCGATTAATCTTGAACTGAGCAAAGGAATAAGCTACAACTGAAGTTAACTCTATCACCACCACCACTTTTTTTTTTTTTTTTTTTTCATTTTTCTGAAGCTGGAAACAGGGAGAGACAGTCTGACAGACTCCCGCATGCGCCCGACCGGGATCCACCTGGCACGCCCACCAGGGGCGACGCTCTGCCCACCAGGGGGCGATGCTCTGCCCATCCTGGGCGTCGCCATGTTGCGACCAGAGCCACTCTAGCGCCTGAGGCAGAGGCCACAGAGCCATCCCCAGCGCCCGGGCCATCTTTGCTCCAGTGGAGCCTTGGCTGCGGGAGGGGAAGAGAGAGACAGAGAGGAAAGTGCGGCGGAGGGGTGGAGAAGCAAATGGGCGCTTCTCCTGTGTGCCCTGGCCGGGAATCGAACCCGGGTCCTCCGCACGCTAGGCCGACGCTCTACCGCTGAGCCAACCGGCCAGGGCCACCACTTTTTTTATTTATTGCTTTTCTACCTTTGCTACCACTCTGTTGAACACTATTAAGTCTCCTTTGATAGTGTGAGGGATATGACGGGACAGAGGAATTTGGTAAAAGTTTGCTGAGACAGAAAGTTGGAGTTTCCTTCAGTTGAGTTCTGTTTTCTCTACACAGAAGAAGTTGAAGTCATCTGCTAAGAGCAAGAGGGATATTGGGGATAGTGGCATGATTTTAAAAAACTGTTGTGCCATTGGTGATAATCTGGACATGTAGGAGGATAGTGAGCAGTGCTGAAGACTAACTAATGTTAAAGACGATGAGTTTCTAGAGAAGCAGCCCTAATGATAGTGCTTGCCTTAGCAGCACTCAGCAACTTTGGGGCTAGAGCAGAGGATTTTCCATTCAAATAGGAGCTGTTTTGTGGGGCAAATGGTAGACTTGGAGTGAAGGGAGTCTAAGATATTAGTAGTAGAGTGATTGGTGTGTAGTTGGCTAGAGAGAGAAATAAGTCCAGGAGAGGCAGCAATATGATGGGGAGCTGGTATCAAGGGACTGGACACCTCCATGCTGTTGTATAACAGAAGCTATAGAAATAGATAAATAAAATAGTATTTGTATTGAAAAAAAAGAAATAAATACAAGAAGGGGTAGAACTATAGGAGGTCATGACCAGGCAAAGGGTCTGACTTAGAATGGAAAGGAGACTGATCAAGGGGCCAAAGTCCTTGATTATCAAGAAGTGAGTAGTTGTCAGCAGTGAGAAGTGTAGTTATTTGGTATAAGCCTCAGCAAAAGGCGGCTTTTTGGCCCTGGCCGGTTGGCTCAGCAGTAGAGCGTCGGCCTAGCGTGCAGAGGACCCGGGTTCGATTCCCGGCCAGGGCATACAGGAGAAGCGCCCATTTGCTTCTCCACCCCTCCGCCGCGCTTTCCTCTCTGTCTCTCTCTTCCCCTCCTGCAGCCAAGGCTCCATTGGAGCAAAGATGGCCCGGGCGCTGGGGATGGCTCCTTGGCCTCTGCCTCAGGCGCTAGAGTGGCTCTGGTCGCAACATGGCGACGCCCAGGATGGGCAGAGCATCACCCCCTGGTGGGCAGAGCTTCGCCCCTGGTGGGCGTGCCGGGTGGATCCCGGTCAGGCGCATGCAGGAGTCTGTCTGACTGTCTCTCCCTGTTTCCAGCTTCAGAAAAATGAAAGAAAAAAAAAAAAAAAAAAAAGAAGGCTTTTTTTTTTTTCTGAAGTGAGAAGCTGTGGGGGCAGACAGACTCTCACATGTGCCCAACCGGGATCCACCCAGCATGCCCACCAGGGGGCGATGCTCTGCCCATCTAGGGCGTTGCTCTGTTGTAACCAGAGCCATTCTAGTGCCTGAGGCAGAGGCCATGGAGCCATCCTCAGTGCCCGGGCCAACTTTGCTCCAATGGAGCCTTGACTGCGGGAGGGGAAGAGAGAGATGGAGAGAAAGGAGAGAGGGAAGGATGGAGAAGCAAATGGGTGCTTTTCCTGTGTGCCCTGGCTGGGAATCGAACTCGAGACTTCCACATGCTGGGCTGACACTCTACCTGAGCTAGCCAGCCAGGGCAAGAAGGAATATTTTTGTAAGGTTGTAGAACTAATGGCTTTGCAGAAGATTTGAGATATTGTTTCTCCTCTTGTTTCCACCAGGGACTGATGAATGATTTTATGGTAGAATCTTCATTGCCCAGAAACCAAGTTCTTCAACAAATGTCAGGTTTTAGCCAGGGGAAAGGAGGCCAGAATCATCCTTTAGATCAGCATTCTGCACTGCCTGCCTAAATATAATAGCATGGAGTTTTAACAGTTGGAGGAGGAAGAGAGTGATGTTCTAGCCAAGTGGGAGGACCTCCACAAAGTCCTGGGACTTTAGGAAGAGTTTGCAGGGACAGGGACTAAGTATTCAGATAGGCAAAACCTCATTTGGTCATTTGGGTTTTTTGAATTGTTTAGGATCAGGTTGGGTCAGTGCCAATCTTCTATGAGAGGCTGGAGGGAAAGTTTATAAAGGTTTTGTGCTTTTTAAACTCTTGGTGTCAGTGGATTCTTGAGCTTTCCTATTTCTGTGGAGTTTAGAATTTCTTTTTCCTTCTACCCATGGTGATAACGAATAATGTCTTAAAGCCCACATAAGTTTGAAAGGGTCTAGAAAGACTCAGATTATTGTTTATAAAGATGTTTTGGGTTTTTTTATTTTATTAATTAATTAATTAATTAATTATTTTTACAGAGACAGAGAATCAGAGAGAGGGATAGACAGGGACAGACAGACAGGAACAGAGAGATGAGAAGCATCAATCATTAGTTTTTTGTTGTGCATTGCGACACATTAGTTGTTCATTGATTGCTTTCTCATATGTGCCTTGACCCTGGGCCTTCAGCAGACCGAGTAACCCCTTGCTCGAGCCAGTGACCTTGGGTCCAAGCTGGTGAGCTTTGCTCAAACCAGATGAACCCGCGCTCAAGCTGGCGACCTTGGGGTCTCGGACCTGGGTCCTCGGCATCCCAGCCCGACGCTCTGTCCACTGCACCATCACCTGGTCAGGCAAGATGTTTTTGAGTTTTTAATGGTTCAGGATTTCTTGGACATTGTTAGTACATGACTCTAAACATTTAAGAAAGGAGCCTCCATATAGTTGAAAACAAAATCTTTAGAATTCTTTTTGCACCTTCTTAACTTGATCCATTTACACCACTTACCCTGGTTAAAAAAACAGACGTGAACAGCTCTGAAAATGATTGCCTAATCATCCATTCCCCACAGGAACCTGAGCAAGGCTGTGTGGCCCCCAGCGGAAGAGACTGTGTGGTTCAGAGCTCAGAGTTCCCTGTTCTCATGGCAGTATTTTCTAAATTGTTTGTGATTGGTTTTGCTACATGAAAATGAGAAACTTCTGTTGGAAAACAACCAAAGGCTGGGAGACAATTTTTGCAATATATGTAAAAGATAATACAATATCTATAATTTATAAAGGGTTCCTATAAATCAATAAAGAAAAGACAACAAACCCAATAGAGTATGAGCAATGAATACAAATAGGCAGAGCAAATGGAACTTCATCTAAAGAAATGCGTATCCTGAGCACAGAGTTCTCTGAACATTCATTGCATTGGTAAATATCCATGAGTAGGGGGGTTGTGAAATACTATGAAGCCATGAAAACATTGAAGTAGGTTTCTGTATCAGTGAAAAAAGCAAAATGATTAGAATGTTCACATTTTTTAAAAACACATTCTTATATTTATTTGATTTGTAATGTATTCATCCTGTTATGAATTTTATAAGAGTGTCTATTTAGGCTTAAATATTTAAGGCTGTATTCTTCTAATTATTATTATTATTTTTTGACAGAGACAGAGAGTCAGAGAGAGAGATAGACAGGGACAGACAGGAAGGAAGAGAGATGAGAAGCATCAGTTTTTCGTTGCGGCACCTTAGTTGTTCATTGATTGCTTTCTCAAATGTGCCTTGATTGGGGGGCTACAGCAGAACGAGTGACCCCTTGCTCAAGCCAGCGACCTTTGCGCTCAAGCCAGCGACCATGGGGTTATGTCTATGATCCTACACTCAAGCCTATGACCCTGTGCTCAAGCTGGATGAGCCTGCACTAAAGCTGGCGACCTTGGGGTTTTGAACCTGGATCCTCTACATCCCAGTCCGATGCTCTGTCCACTGTGCCACTGCCTGGTCAGGCTGTATTCTTCTAATTATGATATTAATGAATGAAAAGTCAACTTATGTCTTTTATTTATGTAAGATAAAAGATTTATTCCCCATCTTCACCTTCTTACTCTATTTGTCTAATTGAGTATTATAAAACTTAACCTCTGAGAAGAATTTAGGGACCTCTCACTACCCCTTCTATCCCAGGAACTAAAAGGACTCCTGAGGCGAGCTACTGGGCCATGGTGCCTGCTGTTGCACTTTTTGGTGTGATGAACAAAGGAATTCAAAGCTCCGAATTCTTCTTTCCTGGGATTTGCTCCTTTTAATTGTTATTCCCAGCCTTGCAGAGCCTCTCTGCCTCCTGCCTCTGACACAGTGGGAAAGGCCGGGTCCTCCCTTGCTAGGGAGGCCTTGCTAGCTTCTCCCTCTTAGGAAGAGAAGGGAATTTTACTTGAATGGCTCAGGAAGGCAAGGCCTAGAACTGGCAGAGGCCTTGGGGGAAATGGGCCCCTTGTATTTGTCCTTGCCTTTGCTTTGGAGAAACCTCGCAGCCACTTTAAACTTAGTTTCAGACCCGTCACAACCGAGATAAAGGAGTCCTTGAACAAGCTAACACCTTAGTTTCCCTATTTCACTGGGGTTTGCGGCTCCAGAACTCCATCCTGGAAACAACAGGAATTGCATCACAGGATGCATGAGGACATAAACTCCTTTGTGTCTGAAAGATGAGGAACACCTTTGGGACAGAACCAGTGCTTTCCTTAATCCCGTTCTCAGTGTCAGTGGACCCCAGTAGGCATGAGTGTGAACGGTTCTGGACTCATAGCACAGGCTTTTCTCTAGCAGGCGAGTTTATATCAAGTGGTATCGTAAGTATTCCTCATTTCATTGTGCTTCCCTTTGTGTACTTTGCAGATAATTTTGTTTTCATCAGCAGTGAGGCAGGACCCTTCACCAACAAAGAAATGATGACTTGCTGAAGGGGCAGATGATGGTTAGCACTTTTAGCAATAAAGTCTTTTTAAAGTAAGGTATGTACATTGTTTGATTTTTATTGAGGCATAATTGACATATAACATTATATTAGTTTCAGGTGTACAAAATAATGATTCAATATTTGTGTATATTGCAAAACAATCATCACAATAAGCCTAGTTAACATTTGTCACCATATAGTTACAAAATTTTTTTTCTTGTGATGAGAACTTTTAAGACTTAACAATCTTACCAACTTGCAAATAGGCAATACAGTGTTATTACCTATAGTCACCATGTTGTACAACCTGTGACTTATTTATTTTATGACTGGAGTTTGTATCATTTGATCACTTTTATTCATTTTGCTTACTCCTTGCCCCTGCTCTGGGAACCAATCTGTTCTCTGCATCTATGAGATTGGTTTTTGTTTTTAGATTCCACATATAACTGAAACCGTACAATATTTGTCTTTTTCTGTCCTACTTACATCACTTAGCATAATGCCCTCAAGGTTCATCCATGTTGTCATATGGCAAGCTTTCCTTTCTTTATGGCTGAATAATATTATATTGTATATAGATATTACATTTTCTTTATCCACTCATCTATTGATGGATGCTTAGGTTACTTCTGTATCTTGGCTATTGTGAATAAGGAGGTGCAAATGTCTTTTCAAGTTAGTGTTCGTGCTTTCTTAGGATAAATACCCAGCAGTGGAATTGCTGGGTCCATTAATTCCTTTTTAAAATTTATTAAAAAAAATTTTTTTTTCATTTTTCCAAAGCTGGAAACGGGGAAGCAGTCAGACAGACTCCCGCATGCGCCTGACCGGGATCCACCTGGCACGCCCACCAGGGGCGATGCCCTGCCCCTCTGGGGCGTCGCTCTGTTGTGTCCAGAGCCATTCTAGCGCCTGAGGCAGAGGCCACAGAGCCATCCCCAGCGCCCGGGCCATCTTTGCTCCAGTGGAGCCTTGGCTGCAGGAGGGGAAGAGAGAGACAGAGAGGAAGGAGAGGGGGAGGGGTGGAGAAGCAAATGGGCGCCTCTCCTGTGTGCCCTGGCCGGGAATCGAACCCGGGACTCCTGCACGCCAGGCTGACGCTCTACCGCTGAGCCAACCGGCCAGGGCCTATTTAAAATTTTTTATTTTCTAATTACAATTTGCAATAATTCTGAATGCTTCTCTGCCCTTCAGTTTCAAGTGTACAGTATTGTGGTTAGGCAGTCATACCCCCCCCCCCTAATATTTCAGCTACACACCTGGTACCAAAAATAGTTATTACAATATTGTGGACAGTGTACATTGTTTTTTAGACATAATACTATTGCACACTTAATAGACTACAGTATAGTGTAAATATAACTTTATATGCACTACAAAACCCCAAACTTTTGTGCATCTAACTTTATTGTAATTTTTTTTTGCATAATTAAAAATATTTTTAAAAATTGATTTAAATGAGAGAGGGAGAGAGAGAGAGATGGAGAGCAAGAGAGAAAAACATGAACATTAGTCTGCTCCTGTATGTGTCCTGACCAGGGATTGAATGAGCAATCTCTGTGCTTCAGGACTATGCTCTAACCAGTTTAGCTATTGATATCTGGCCAGGGCTGATTTTTTTTTTGGGGGTGGTATTTTTTCAAAGTGAGAACTGGGCGGGGGTGGTGGTGGAGGCAGACAAACTCCCTCATATGCCTGATCGGGATCCAACCACCATGCCCACCAGGGGGCGATGCTCAGCCCCTCTGGGACGTTACTCCGCTGCAATCAGAGCCATTCTAGTGCCTAAGGCCGAGGCCATGGAGCCATCTGCAGCGCCTGGGTCAACTTTGCTCCAATGGAGCCTTGGCTGCCAGAGGAGATGAGAGAGATAGAGAAAGGAGAGGGGGAAGGGTAGAGAAGCTGATGGGCACTTCTCCTGTGTGCCCTGGCCAGGAATCAAACCTGGGACTTCCTTATGCTGGGCCGATGCTCTACCGCTGAACCAACCGGCCAGGGCTGATTTATTTATTTATTTATATATTTTTAGGTGAGAGGAGGAGAGATAGTGAGGCAGACTCCTACATGTACCCCAACCAGGATCCACCCAGCAACCCATCTGGGGCTGATGCTTAAGTACCAAGCTATTTTTAGCACTAGAGGCTGACATGCTCAGACCAACCGATCTATCCTCAGAGCCTGGGTCTACACTCAAACCAGTTGAGCCACTGGCTGAGGAAGAGGAAGAGAGAGAAAAGGGGGAGAAGGAGTGGGGGAGAAGCAGATGGTTGCTTCTTCTGTGTGTCCTGACTGAAATCAAACCTGGGACGTTCATATGCCAGGCTGACACTCTATCCACTGAGCCACTGGCCAGGGCCTGATATTTTTCTTTTTATTGCAGTCTGGAAGTGAACCTGCAATATCTCTGAGGTTTGCCTGTAGAAACTTATTTAAAACTGAAAATGACTGCAGCTAAGTCTGTTCTAAGGAGGGATGGCATAATTCCTATTTGTAGGGGAAAGAATCATTCCATTTGCTTCATCACTACAGAATGGTGGTAGTGAGAGAGTGAAAGTTCACAACTTCTTTTTGTTCCTCAGTGCTAGTCAGGGATGGAACCTGGAGTGGATGGTTTATAATGGGGCTGACTCCATCTGGAAGGGTGAAGGTGCCCAGCAGCACAGAATACAAAACCCCGCTGTCTCATCATAACTTCAGGAATGTCTGGTGAACACACAATGTTTTGAGTGAGTTCGTATATCTGTTTTTTTGGGGGGGCGGGGGGAAGCATAGGAAAAGGAAGCCAAGTCCCACATCTGGGACAGCTCAGAATAGAGGGAAGAGACCAGCCTTAGAAAGTGAAATGTGAGTGAGATCACAAGTCCAGAAGGAGCTGGAGACAAAATCAAAAGGAATTGTTAAGAGCATTAGTTGCTGGAATTTGCAGAAATTGTAGGAGGGTCATTGGACTTCCCATAGAATTTGGAGTGGCACATCCAGGCAGCTTCTAAAACATGCCTAAAGACAGGGTGGCTGCATTGACATCTGATTGCTACAGTGCTGCTGTGTGCCTCATAGAATGTTACACGGTTCCCTCTGTCCCTCCTCAGGATCCTTCTAATGGAGCTCTATTTATTGGGTTCTTCAGGAACTATCCTGATATTCTTCTCTCTGCCCCTTTTTAGTTCAGACTCCAAAAGGGATGCAAAACTTTCCAACAAAGGGCTTGTCATTCCCTTCCCTCCCTATAATTTACACAGATCCTGAAGACGTTTGTCAAAGAGCCAGAGAACTGCAGCCTCTCTAGCCAGCACTGAATAGGGCACATCATTTGGGAGTGAAAGGAGGTGGGAAATGTCTTCCACAAAGTCTTAGGAGTTGAACACTGCTCTGAGCAAGTACCGAAGCAAATATTAAGACTCCGGTGAGTGCTCTAAAGCAAGAAACCAAGGTCCCCAAGCAGCTGGAGTGGGACTAGGGCAACTCTAGCCAGTGTCACACTTTTGCTCATTCCTTAGGGAGGAAGAACCTGTTGGATGGTCTTAACATCTACTGTAATTCCCAAGTTTGAGGACAGTAGAGATCAGTGGGCTTTGACTGCCCAGCATGCAGTCTCCCTACATAGGTCTGAGTACCTTGGTTTTCCTTTGGGGGACCACCTCCTTCCCCATTCTCGACTGGATTCAAGTCCACACCATGGCTCTAAATGGAGGAGGCATGACTATCTATGCCAATCAGAACAGCAGTTGGCATGGGCATGGTCTCAAATTCAGGCCAATCAGCACTCTAGACTTTTGTTGGAACTATTAAGAAGTAAATTCTCATTTCTTTTCCAACTGGGTTGCCAAGCCTATAGTATGTACATACTCTGAGGCTGCTGGCGATTATCTTGCCACCCCAGGGGGAGTGCTGAGACCAGCACGTGAAAGCTGGGCTGTGAGATGGAGAGAGATGGAGATTAGATGACATCTTTTGAGCACCTGGATCTAAGCAGGCCTTAAACTAGTCTCACTCTGGGCATTTCATTTTACATGGGCCCAGGGTTTCCTTTTTTTAATTTCTCTCTTTTTTTTTTTTTTCATTTTTCTGAAGCTGGAAACAGGGAGAGACAGTCAGACAGACTCCCGCATGCGCCCGACCGGGATCCACCCGGCACGCCCACCATGGGGCGATGCTCTGCCCACCAGGGGACGATGCTCTGCCCATCCTGGGCGTCGCCATGTTGCGACCAGAGCCACTCTAGCGCCTGAGGCAGAGGCCACAGAGCCATCCCCAGCGCCTGGGCCATCTTTGCTCCAATGGAGCCTTGGCTGCGGGAGGGGAAGAGAGAGACAGAGAGGAAAGTGCGGCGGAGGGGTGGAGAAGCAAATGGGCGCTTCTCCTGTGTGCCCTGGCCGGGAATCGAACCTGGGTCCTCTGCACGCTAGGCCGATGCTCTACTGCTGAGCCAACTGGCCAGGGCTCTTTCTCTCTTTTGAAAGTTTGATTTTAATTTTTATAACCTGCAGCCAGAAGAGTCTTAATCTATGTTATGAATTGAATTGTATATAGTTTTCATTATACATTGTGGTTTGGCTAGTCCAGATCCTTTGTCTTAAAGTGCTGAGTTGTCAGTTTGCCGTATGAATCAAATGAGACCATGCATATAAGGAACCTAGCGTTATCCTCTGTACATAGAAAAAGGCCAGTACATATTAACTACAGGGGGCAACAGAAGAGGGAGGGTGGGGAAATGAAAGCAGATGGGGTGCTGAATTAAAAGAACCTGAGGTCTCTAGGGTAATCTTCTAGGAACCTCAGACCTAATCAGGCCCCCTGTTCTAGCACCTTGTGTTTTCCCTCGCGACCCTCCATCCTGGTTCATAATGATATGTTTATATAATATTTGGATTGCCTCTCTCACTGACCGGGTTGTTCCACTAGGGCAGTGATTTTGCTCACTGTTATATCTGCAGCAACTAGTCCAGTGTATGGCATTCAGCAAACATTTATTGAATGAATCGTCACATATAGTTACTCAAATTAGACTCACCATCCTTGATTATTGGGGTTAGGATTGTGGCAGAATTGGCAAAGTCAGGGAAAGCTGTGTCTGTCCCTTCTGTCTCTCCTACTCTAATGCATATGCAGAAAATTTTGTTTAATTAAATCATTTTGACTTGGGTTTAAAAACCCTTTACCAAACCTATAGTTTCTTTATTTTATTTTATGTATGTATGTATCTATGTATTTTTTCGAAGTGTGAAGCAGTGGGGGGAGGCAGACAGACTCCCGCATGCGCCCAACAAGGATCCACCCGGCATGCCCACCAGGGGGCGATGCTCGGCCCCTCCGGGGTGTTGCTCCGCTGCAATCAGTGCCATTCTAGCACCTGAGGCATAGGCCATGGAGCCATACTCAGCGCCTGGGCCAACTTTGCTCCAATGGAGCCTTGGCTGCGGGAGGGGATGAGAGAGACAGAGAGGAAGGAGAGGGGGAAGGGTGGAGAAGCAGTTGGAGAAGATTCTTCTGTGTGCCCAGACCGGAAATTGAACCCGAGACTTCCACACGCCAGGCCATTGCTCTACCGCCAAGCCAACCCGCCAGGGCCTTGTTCCTTTATTTTTACTGGAAGATTTTATTGAAGAATTAACTAGTGTGGTAGTTGACCTAATATGTGGAAAGCCTTGTAGAGGAGTGGGTCAGATCTCCGTGATAAACAAGCAGTCTTCCCACCCCTCTGTCTTTATGAACTCATCTATTTAACTTAGTTCCCTTTCACTCAGGCTTGTTTAGGAATGTGGTGGAGGTTATAGGAAGGCCTGGGAAGTTGATGAGGGAAAGATCCTGGATGCTGGAGACTTGACCCTCAAGGGAGAAATATCAATAAAAGCAGTAAAAGGTAGTTCCTGAGAGGGGCTGGTAATCTGAAGCTCACTCCATCAGCCCTTGAGTCTGGGTTCAGAGAAAACTCCCAATGCACCATCTCACCCCCTGCCTGCATACAGAGCCTCCTCCAGCTGAGCTGCAGCTTATCCCTTCCCCCAGCTGGCTTTCCTTGCAGTGAGGAGAGTGTTTCCCAGGGCCCATGTGACTTCCACTGGCAAGTGACGATTACAGACGGTTTTCCAGTCAGTAAAACTGCCAAAGACTTTGTGCTGTAATAAACCTTTTCCTGCTTAAAACTCTGGGGATTTTCTACTGTTGCCAATAGTTTTTCAAGTCAGCAATTACGGTATAGATTATGTAATAGCTGGGTATTAAAAATAGAAAAGACCAGAGTTTACATCTATTTTAACCAAATCAAAACAGAGCAAAAGGAGGGGGGGGGGAGGAGAGAGAGAGACCAGAGGAGGAGGGAAAAAGATTACGTGACAGTAAGCAGTGAGATTGCACCATGTGACTGGACAATCCAGCCCACAATTTACTTTGCCTTTTTCCTGCCGTTCTTGGCCCAAGGGGCTGCACTCCCTTCCTCCTGGGAGGGGACCCTGAGGAGAATTCCAAGGACTCAAGATCCTCAGGGATAGTCCTCAGCTCCGCCTTCAGGTGGTCGCCTGAATGACTAAGGGGGGAGGGGCCTGAACTTGGACACCCCCAAGTCCAGGACCCCAGTGTCTTGCTCTCTGTGGTCTTGATGCTCAGTTTCTTCTTTTGTTGCAGTGGTAGATTCAAGGGCTGGTTTATGGGGCAGTTTTTAGCATCCCAAAACTATCAATCCCTTGCCAAAGCCACCCCAAATAAATATTCAATGTAGTTAAAAACCATATATTCATTATGAAAACATAGCTTTAATACAGATACCTTCAACCCTCCCTCTTTCTCACCCCAGCCCTCTTCCCACTGGATTGTCACCGTTAAACTCCTCAGCTAGGAATTCCAGGGTTTGTTCTTGTGTGACTTCTTACTAATCCCCCGCCCCCACCCCATCCCCACCCCTCTGAGTTAAATGATCTTTGTATATTTTTTGGAGACCTATTGAGTAATTTTAAGGACTCACTAAAGGCGAAATTTCGGGTGTCAGGTGGGTCTGGAATAGGGGTGACATATATATATTTTTTAGAGAGGTAGGAAGAGAGAGACAGGAACATCAAGCTGTTCCTGTATGTGCTCTGACTGGCGATCAAACACACAACCTCTGTGCTTTGGGACAATGCTCCAACCAATCAAGTTATCCAGCTAGGGCTTAGTTTTTTGTTTATTGATTAATTTTTAGAGGACAGAGAGAAAAGAAGGGAGAGAGAGGGGAGGGGGAAGGGAAGCATTTATTTGTTGTTTTACTCAGCCATGCATTCACTGGTTGCCTCCTGTATGTGCCCTGACCAAGGATTGTTCCTGCAACCTTGTCATTATGGGACAATGCTCTAACCGACTGAGCTAACTGGCCAGGAGTGATATTTTTGGAAGGAGGATTTCTAAGGGCCTGACATCATATCAAAATGCATCAGGCTTCCTACTATGTTACCTACCCTTCCCTTTCCTGGATACAGAAGCACCCACAGAGGGAGGTTTTGAATTAATCACTTAAATCTCTGAGTCTACATAGATCCTATGGTGAAAGCACCTTACTTCCTAGGTCCTGGGGGCAGGGAGTGGTGAGTACCTTGAAGAAGCAAGCTCGCTGTTTCCAAAGATTGAACCCAATTAGGTTCCGTGGGGTTAGGGAGAGAGACCTGAAAGTACTAGATGGTCAGTACAGTCAGTTGCAGGCAACATTAGAAAGCTGGCTGCATATTGTTACTGTCTTTCACTCCCACACCGCCCCATCACACTTCATTCTCAGAGCCTTTGTCTGTATGGGTGAAACATAGGAACAACGGCTCAGAATGATACTGGTCCCAGCTCTATGCAGCTTCACTCAGCATTGTCCAAACTAGTGGAAGCTCAGTGAAAGGAGGAGAGCTCTTACTTTGGAAGTTTAGGAATCTTTTTACTAGATAGGGGGGAATCTGGGGACCTTCCTTAGGGCCTTTCCAAATCCTAGTATTAGCCTGGACTGGGAAGTGCCCATGATGTGGCATCTCCTTCTTACTCTTGGAGGTTTTTAGTTCTCTGTTGCTGGATCCCTATCCATGTTCTTGCTAACTTGGTAAGGACATTTGGTATGGGTCAGATTTTAATTCTTCCAACCCACTGTGTCCATTAATACACTCGACAAGTGTCCTGGCCTTGGGTGTGGTCATAGTCATTGCAGCATCAGTTTTTGTTATCTGGACAGGCCGGTCACTTCAGCTCAGGTAGTCAGCAGGAGTTGGAGGGCACAGTGAGTACCGGCGCTCCCCATCCCTTCCACCCCTGCGGCTTTGGGAGAGATACGGAGTCCACTGAAGTACCTGTCTTAGGGGCTGCGAGGGGCTAGAGTCAATCCGGGACTAAGATCATTAGCAAAGTCCAGAAAGGAACCCTTTCCCTAAACGCAACTCTCTTTTATGGCCTTCCTCCCTTTGTACCCTTCCCCCTTCATGGACAAGACCAGAAGGAGACATCACAACTTGACCACAGCAATGTTAGATACACTGGTCATCCCCATCCAGAGTTGCTGAACAAGGGGCAGGGCCAGACCCTCCTCTGTACTCTCAGCATCGTTTCCTTCCAACCAGACAGACAGGCCCGGGGTCCAAAGACCCATCTCTTTTCTCACAAAAGGCAACTGAGGAACCAGTCGAGCACTTACCATATTTCTCCATGTATAATATAAGATGCTCCAGTGTATAAGATACACCTTCATTTTGGGGCCCGAAATTTGAAAAAGAGACAAGTGGTGCAAAAAAGCAGGAAATGCAAGTAAAAAACCCTATAACCACTGTATAAGACACATCCAGTTTGTAGACCCCAAATTTTTCAAAAAAGGGTGCGTCTTATACATGGGGAAATATGGTACTTAGCTGGGATGTTACTTCTATTACTTCTACGACTACTATAAGTATTACTAGAACTATTTATTTTTCTATAGTCAATTTTGAATTTTTCTCAAAAATGTTAAAAAAGTAAAAGGTGTAAAAATCATTAGCATACAATTTTATAGTCTTATTTTTATATCTCCATTGTATCTTATTTATATTCTCTCTCTCTCTCTCTTTTTATCAGTGAGAGGAGGGGCAGGAGAGACAGACTCCCGCATACACCGAAACTGAGATCCACCCGGCATGCCCACTAGGGGGCGATGTTCTGCCCATCTGGGGCATTGCTGCATTGCTCAGCAACCAGCTTTTCTTAGCGCCTGAGGCAGAGGCCATGGAGCCATCCTCAGCGCCTAGGACCAACTTGCTCCAATTGAGCCATGGCTGCAGGAGAGGAAGAGAGAAAGAGAGAGAGGGGAGGGGAGGGAGGGAGAGAGAGAGAGAGAAAGAGAGAGAGAGAGAGAAAGAAAAGTGAGAGGGAGAGGGGTGGAGAAGCAGATGGGTGCTTCTCCTGTGTGCCCTGACCAGGAATTGAACCTAGGAAATCCACATGCTGGGCTGAAGCTCTACCATTGAGCCAACTGGCCAGGGCCTTATATTCTCTCTTTCATGCCCAGTATCACTTATTTATTTATGCTTCATGGCTTTTTTTCATGATTAGTTTTGTTAGAGGTCAGTTTTCTAAGAACCAGATTTTGTGTATTCATCTCTGTTTTTTTGTGTGTGTTCTATTTCATTACCTTTTAATCATTTTCAAACTAGTTTTGTAACTGAAAAGTAATTCAAATGGTTACTTTCTCTTACAAACTATTATTAAAAAAACCGGTTACCCAAAAGGATGGACAAAGGGTTAAAGAATGAAATCTGTGTGGCTTATGAACATAAGAAAGACCTAAGTTGCAAGTAAAATAATGTATTTTTATGGTGTACCTTGAGGCTTGAGTGGGGAAGATAGGCATCTTAGCCTGAGTGCCCAGTGGAGGGAACCCTGGATTACAACCCCAGGCTGCTGATCCCAGTCTGATTTTTATTTACTGGTATTAGGCAAGGCACAAACCTGTTTCCTCCCCTGTAAATCATGACTAATAAAAAATGACTCCACCTGCCTTACTTCATTGGCTGTTGTGTCAACTTAGATATGGAATGTGAAGAAGATAAGGCACCTGAACGCCCACTCAGCCCCTGTCCCCAGCCTTTCTCCTCCCACAGGTGGCAGTAGAGGGGATTGTGGATGAATCCAGCCTTGCCTGGCAGGGCTGCTTACAGGGCATTGGCCCTTAAATTAGGAACATTATTTTGAAGGGAAGACAAGGGTCTCTTCTCTCTTTAGCTCACTGTGCCTGCTGTCTTATCTCTTCTTCCGCTAAAATTTTTGTTTTTAGATTTTTTTTTAAATGTTGTTCTTTTCTTTTCTTTTCTTTTTTTGCATTTTTCCAAAGCTGGAAACGGGGAGGCAGTCAAACAGACTCCCGCATGTGCCCGACTAGGATCCACCCGGCACATCCACCAGGGGGTGATGCTCTGCCCATCTGGGGCGTCACTCTGTTGCATCCAGAGCCATCCTAGTGCCTGAGGCAGAGGCCACAGAGCCATCCCCAGCGCCTGGGCCATCTTTGCTCCAATGGAGCCTTGGCTGCAGGAGGGGAAGAGACAGAGAGGAAGGAGAGGGGGAGGGGTGGAGAAGCAGATGGGCACTTCTCCTGTGTGCCCTGGCCGGGAATCGAACCTGGGACTCCTGCACGCCAGGCCGACGCTCTACCACTGAGCCAACCGGCCAGGGCTCTTTTCTTTTTTTTTTTTTAAGATTTTATTTATTCATTTTAGAGAGAGGGGACAGAGAGAGAAGCCGAGAGAGAGAAGGGGGAGGAACAGGAAGCATCAACTCCCATATGTGCCTTGACCAGGCAAGCCCGGGGTTTTGAACCAGCAACCTCAGCGTTCAGGGTCAACACTTTTACCCATTGCACCACTGCAGGTCAGGCTGTTTTTAGGTTTTATAATTCTGTATTCTCTGAAGAAGCTAGTGGGAGGGCTAGATATGCTGGAAACAAGCCAAAGACCTGGAAGACAGGAATGGCTGGTCTCTGCTGGCAGTTGTTTATAATGTCTTGGTCTCAGGACCCTCTTATACTCTTAAAAGTTATTGAGGGCTTTCAAAATTTATTTATGTGGTCTATAGCTATAGATACTGTATTACAAATATGGAAACAAATATTAGAAACTGAGGCTTTAAAAGTATTTATTTAAAAATAATAAATTCTTTACATGTCAACATCATTTTTATAAAATATGTTTTCTAAAATTAAAAAATTAGAGAAGAGTCGTATTTTTTTAGTTTTGCAAATCTCCTTAATGACTCATGTAAGAGAAGACAGCTGGATCCTTGTGTCTGCTTTTCTGTATTCAGACTGTCACAAATGTTGCTTTCGTTGGAGAAGAACAAAATCCAGCTTCTTACAGATAATTGTGGCTATCTTTGATATGTCATCAAAATTGGACAAAGGCAGTTTCTGAAAGAGTAGCTGCGATGTGGGACCTGAAACCACACCAATGAACTCATACTAAGCTGCGTTAAACTCCACTGGTCTCTCCTACACCTTGCGTGGGTCTTTGATTCATGCCTGCTTTTGTAACATCATGCACTGGTTTGGAAAATAATGGCTCTGTGAGTTCTTCTAAATTTCAGTCCGCAATATCAGATTTGTTGATATTACCACTGACTTCATCAGCAAAGTTTTTAGGTATTGGGGAACTGTCAAGGCCATGGTGTGGATACAAGTTTTTTAAAATTCTGATTTTCACTTGACAGCTCAAATTTTATCTTTGGCAAAAAATACTATTAGTTGTCTTGACTTGATGTGACAAGCTCTTTTCATTCATGTTCAAGAAAACTTCTGCCAGATATTCAACTCTGAATAATCAAAGTTTGTCAGATGTTCTTTATAATAAAAATAACGTTTCACAGTAAAAGCAGATAGTTCAGCTCTCAATGCAGACAATCACATAAATGTGTCCATGACTTCAGTATGCAGCAGAAGTTAACAAGATGTATACTCAAGGGTCAGTTTTAATAAAATTAATAATTATTACTCCCTCATAGATATTCTTATGTGAAGCTGGACTTTTTGTTAAAGTGCAAGTGCACTGAGTGGGTGGGGGTAGAGTAAAGAATATGACTTCATTGATTTGTGTTAAGGTCCCAGCAGTTTCAGTCACGGCTGCTTTTGCATTCTCAGTGCAAATGTCAACACAGTAGATACTGCAAAGGAATCTTGATAACATTATAAAAATGTTCTTCACCTCTTGAACACCCTGGAAAGGTCTTAGAGACCCCCAGGAGTCCAGCGATCATAATTTGAGTGCCACTGATCACTGTGACCATGTGCACTGATAGCTCAAGGCCTTGAACACCTGTTAGCTGCCCTGGCCCTTAGTTTTCTCAATTTTATGGAGAGCCTGGATATGCTCTAAGTTTCTCTATACTGTTGAGCCATGTCTGCCAGCCCTTGAAGCCACTTCTCGCCTAGCAGCTGTGATACTGCTCTCGCTTCTCCCTCTCTCTGTCTCCTTTTCCCTCTGTAGCTCCTCAGCCCGCCTCTTTCAGGTGGGCATCCTCTTTGTTGTTTCACCTCCTCCTTCACTCCCTCAGTGATCTTATCCCCTCCCTCATCTTTAACCATCACCTACAGGATGACAGCTCCCAGATCTTCACCCTCAGACCAGATGTCTGTCCTGGGCTCCAGTTCTGTGAGTCCAGCCTCCCGCTGGGCTTCTCCACCTGGGTGCCCTACAGTCATGTCAAAGTCAACATGTCTAAACTGCAGTAGTCACCTTCCCCCACACTGCCTGCTCTTCCAGAGTAGCCAGGCTCCACCTTGGTCTCCTTTCCCCTTTCCAACCTATACTCCACAGCCCAGGCTGAGAACTGCAAGAATGATCTTCTCACAGGTTTTTTTCTCTAAATAAATACATATTGAGTCCTTATCATGTCGGGCACTGTGTACCGTGCTGGGGGTACAACATAGAACACAACAGACAGTCCTGGCCTCCAGCACTCACAGTATACAAAGGGAGAGAAAAAGTACAGAGCAGGTCATCAAGACAGTGTGATAGGGTTGTGTGAGAGTCCCTAGAAGCCTTAGCTAAGAGTAGCTAAGTCTGAGGGTGGTCAGGGAACACTTCCTGGAGGAAGCAACACTCTGAAACTGCCCCCTGGGTGGGAGTTAGCTAGTAGTGGCAGGAGTATGGTGGTGAAAAGCTTTCCTGGTAATTTGATTATCTCATTTCCCTGCTTAAAGCCCTCATCTGAGCTTCGCCAAGACCTGTAAGAAAAATTCCAGTTCCATACCATGGAATACCACCTTTGTGGCCGCCTCTTCCACTGCCCTATGTTTAGCCTGAGCTACTTTCAGTTCTTCTAAACCCATCACTCTGCCACAGCTCCGGGCCTTTGTGTACGGGCTCCTCATGCCCTCCCCCTCCCCACCCACTGAATCTCCAGGCGGCTGACTCAGGGACCTTCCTGACCCTCCCACATAGACTTTGTGGCTCCCTGGCCCATGCTCCCCACCTGTGCACACACCGGAACTCCTCCTGTGTACTCCTCACATCATTAGAGCTCATTCATGTGTGTCTCTCACTCTGGCTCCTACTTGCTAGTGCAGGTCCTGCCTAGTTCCCACACCCTCACCCCATGAGCATTTTGGACGTCCTCAGGGTGTGTGTCTCCCGTGTGCTGGTGGATAAGGTTAGACAGTTACCACCCCCAACCCTCAACTATCTTTTTCCCTTCTCCACTTTGCCACCTCCCTTTGCCCCTGCCACACCCCATGGAATTATTAGTTCTGCTGGACAGTGCCACACCCATCAGGCACCCACACCTACTTGGAACCACTGACACTCCTGCTGGCATGAGGTCAGCCAGCTCCACTATAGGAGCAGGGCTATGGGGCTGCTGGTACCCTCACTGCCTTACAGAGCCATGGGGTCTGGCCCCACAGATATGTTTAAGTAACAATTCCAGTCTAGCTCAGTATTACCTCCTCTCCATTGAGCAAAGCTTTGCTTCTGAGTTAGCTCGTGGTACCTGTCTTTTTTCCTTAGAGTTCTTTCCCAACTAGCCATTTAACCCCTCATGCAAATACTTCTAAAGGTTCTGCCCACCAGTGGGCCACACAAGTGTGACCTGCATCAGCCTTCATCTCTAGCCTGGAGGCAAAATACGTATGGATATTTTTTAAGAGTAGATTATATTTATATATATAAGCAATATTGAAAATAGCTTCATTATGAAAAAATCCAAATAGTTTAAAAATACATAGACTATATAGGTAAAGTTCCCCTATCCTAAAGCTTATCCTGCTTATAGGCACTGTTATTTGTTGCAAATGTTTAGACATTCTGCTCATATTTACACACATATGTGTGGCTGGCATAGTAGTTGAGAAATTAATCTTCTCCCTCCCCCCTTAGATTTCCCCCTTTTCAACTCTCATGGTCATGGAGTTCATCTCCTCCTGAGCTAGCTCCCCAGATTAGAAAATGGAATCTACCTTCAGGTGTCTCTGGCTTTGTGTACCAAAAGCTATGCACTTAGGGAAACTTCGGGATTTGTAGAATAGCTCATCAAAGAGAAAGGATTCTCTTGCACAGACTATGTCTTGACTAGAAACAAGTAGAAGAAGGATTTCACCTGGAGTGGAAAGACCCTCAACTCTTTGAAGCCCTCCCCTCCCAGACTGGCAGGGGGCAGGAGAGACTGGTGAGAATGATATATGAGCTTCACCCTGCTTTCTATCAGCTCTCCTGGGCAGGCGGATGGAGGATCCCAGAGAATGGTGGCCACTTGATGAGGCAAGCTATGGGGAGGCATGCGGCCTGGTCTAAGATTCCTGGCTGCCCACAAGTGGTGCAGAGCAGCAGAGGCTACTAGACCTGGGCTCAGCCGACTTCACAGACACTTCCCCTATCCCATGCCTGGCACTCCTCAGCATTCTCTGGAGAACTCAGACACACCGAGAATTAAGTTTCCTGTCGGCAGGATGGAAGCTTACCATAAATACTGAGTTGGGTTATAGAAACTAACGTTTAGTTTCTTGCATACCTAAATTTGTGAACTGAGATTCATTCCTGTGGCTTGTACTATTCATGTTCTGCCACTTTGAAAAACAATTTATAATGTATTTTTTAAATGTTTCCATAGCTGCAGATATAGATTTATGTTATTCAGTTTTTAAAAAATTGTTTAAAAAATACATGCTTATAGTAAGAAATTCTAATAGTACTAAAGGAGAAAGCACAAGTTCTCAGTCTTCCATTCCCACTTCCTATTTGTAACTGTTGCTAACAGCTTCTTGAAAGTTCTAGAAATTTTTTATGCAGATAAAGATATGTAGCTAGTCTAAAAAAAAAAGACAAGTATCTATTCTATATAGCTCTTTTTATACACAAATAACCTCAACCTATATACACACACAGACACACACACACACACACACACACACTGATCTGCAACTCATTTAGTTCTTTCATTAACAATTTGACCTTATTGTTAAATAAATTGTATCATTTAAGTAGATATAGTTCTACTTCGTTTCTTTCAATCATGCCCACTATTCCATAGAATGGGTGTATCACATGTATTTAACCAGGTGATTGGCATAAATGTCCATATTTTTAGCTATTATCAATTAAGGGCACAATGAACATTATAACTACATAGCATTTACTGACCATAGACATCTTTCTTTGCATATAATAAGTCATATAATCCTTGTAATGGCACAATGAGATAGGCCCTATTGCTGTTCCTGCTTCATAAATGAAGGGACTGCGCAGTGCTGGGATTCAAATAGTTTAACCACCGGTTCTCTGCCCTAATGACCATTTTAAGTATAAAAAAATGATATACTGAAAGGTTGTTTATTATTTCATGCATTTAACACTTAAATAAGAACAATAAAAGAGTTGCAAAACTAGATTATAAGAAAAAGTTTTAAAATATTAAAAAATATTAAATAATACCTGATAAAAAACAATAAAATTGTTAAAGATATTTCCATATTGCTTCCAGATTGGCATCCTTACTCACAATTTTTTTCACCTATGGACAGAATGAACACTACTACAGGTGCTTAGAATATGCTGTTGCATAGATAAACATTAAAAAGAGTAAGAAATGTAAATTTGTGATTTCCACATTGGGTGGCTACCCAGGCGCCCACCTTAGAACCCTGATTACAAGTGCCATTTTTTAAAATCTTTTTTTTTTTGTATTTTTCCTAAGTGCGAAGTGGTGTGTGTGTGTGTGTGTGTGTGTGTGTGTGTGTGTGTGTGTCAGACAGTCTCCTGCATGCACCTGACCAGAATCCATCTGGCATGCCCACCAGGGGGCGATGCTCTGCCCATCTGGGGCATTGCTCCATTGCAATCGGAGCCATTCTAGCGCCTGAGGCAGAGACCATGGAGCCATCCTCAGCACCTGGGCCAACTTTGCTCCAATGGAGCCTTGGCTGTGGGAAGGGAAGAAAGAGAGATAGAGAGAAAGGAGAGAGGGAAGGGTGGAGAAGCAGATGGGTGCTTCTCCTGTATGCCCTGGCCGGGAATTGAACCTGGGACTTCCACATGCCAGGCCAACGCACTACCACTGAGCCAACCAGCCAGGGCCACAAGTGCCATTTTAACAAGCGGTTCGCTGAACTCAACAAAAAATTAGGTATCAGTTCTACTTAACCAGTGCGAGCCGGCTGAATCCCACCACTGGGAACTAAGTCACAACTAGGTCAATAACTTTGCCAGGATAACATATCTGCTGGGTGGTAGATCAGGGGTTTGAACCAGGCGGTCAGGTCCCAGGCCTTTACTCTAGATTAGTATCCACAGCTGTGCACCTGTGCTAATGTAGCAGTGAGATACATTTGTAGCAGTGCAATTGCTCTGCCAAAATAAGTATATGTTAAGTTTTAATAATGCTAAATGACTAGAAAATTGTTTTATGAGAAGCTTAGAATGTTTCTTTTTAGACTCAAGTACAGAGCCCCCTTGTTTCTGTTGCTCCTGTACCCAGAGGCCTCACTAGTAAGGGCCTTCTCTCTGCCATGGCCAGGTCTTCCTGTCTGAATCCTGTCTGGCCTTCTCCCCTCTGGGCTGGACTGGGCTCTCAGCTGTCTTAGTAAACCCTGCTCATGCCCTCTAACTAAGGCCACAGCCACAGGCTCCCAGAGAATTCAGCCCTAACCTCCTTTTCTCTCTGAACTCTTGGTCTCTCAAGGGCGAGGGTACCTCCCAACCCGAAGGCTGCCTAGGCCCTAGGTTCCTATTCCATCTGCTAGAAGAGAAAATGGCCGCCACCTGCAGAAACAGAATTGGCTGCTCTTTACTTCCCTACCTGCAGCTCCTACAGGTAACCACAGGGCGCCCCAGCGTGGGCCCTCCAGGGCTAGGTCTACACCAGACCTGCAGAGGTGGGAGGTCAGCGTGTGGCGGGGCTGCTCCACAGGACTATATCAGTGATTCTCAAATGGGGGCAATTTTGCTGTCCCCCCCAAGGTGGGGACATTTAGCAATATTTGAAGATATTTTCAGTTGTCACAACTTCATGGGGGTTAAGGGGGTTTGCCACTGGCATCAAGTAGGTAGAGAGAGGCCAGGGATACTGGTAAACATCCTATGTTGCACAGAACGGCTGCTTACAACAGAGTTATCCAGCCCAAACTGTCAATAGTGTTGAGGTTGAGAAACCCTGGGCTACATCAGGGCAGACTGCCCAGCACGTGGCTGTCACTGTGCTTTTGTTAACAGTGGCAAGCAAACACTTATGTCTTGCTCACCTATAGTTTGCCACTGTTCTATGTGCTTTACGTCTATGAACTCATTTAATCTTCACAAGTCTATAAGGCAGGTTCCACTATTATCATTCCATTTTACAGACAAGAAAGCTGAGGCAGAAGCTCTAAAGAACCCAGTCCGAGGTACCTGCGCTGGCACTCTGGGCTCGTCTGCATGGAGCCTCTCACACGTCCTCCTGGCCAGCACTCCAGACTTTTCTCCTTCTGCCTATTCTAGAATCAACAGGGATTGTTTCTATCTATACAAGGATAGAAAAAAAACTAGTTGATTGGTCTTCTCTCCCTAATTCTGACTCCTTCATTTCTGGTAGCTTTTCTATTTTTTTTTTTTCTTCAAAGGGTTTAAACTGAAGTAAGTACTGATTGCAGTACTTACTTATGGACAACTATGAAAATTTACTTGTTGAATTGGCATGAAAAAATTCTCCACCACTCCTACAGTGGTTCTTAAGGCCTTTTCAGTCTCTGGGCCTACAGGCTGAAATGCTTTTTACTAGTTACTTAGATTTGCTTTAGGCATGAAAACAGACTTTATCATCCATGGGGACACAGAGGAGCCGGTGAGTCAGGCTTGGAACCAGAGACACACGACTGTCTGCCCACAGTTTGGATGAAGGAGGTGCTTCTGCAAAGGAGGCCTCCCACAGCCAAGATGGGAGTTGTAAATGGTTGAGGGTGGTGGGAGAAGAGGGAAGGCATCTGTTGGATTAAAGCCAACTTTGCACCAGAGGAAATACTTATTGGCTTATTAATTATAGGATGCCATAGGATTGACTTTGCCTCTGGGTGTGGGAGCAGTAACCTATGTTTTAAATAAACAGGCCCATCACTCAATAATAATTAGCAACAACAATGAGCATCTTGACAGGACCAGATTGACAGGTGGCCCACAACACACATCCTCAAGCCTGACCTGGAACTGGGCTTGGATGCCGCACCTGTGGAGCCAACCAGTCCATGCCTGGGCAGCCCACATGGGCACGGGGGTAAGAGTCATACATTCTTTCTTGTGCCATTTGCTGAGAACTTGCTATGTACTAGGCACTGAGAGGAACACAAAAGAAATGTTAAGACACAGACCAAGGTTGAGCTTGAAAAGTTAAAGAGCAGCACAAGAAGTATCATATATTTCACATATAGGGGATGTGGATGCTCAGAGCAAATGGGAGTTCTGGACAGGGATTCCCCACTGGATGGATGGCGGGTGATCGTCAGGTTCTGCATCCCACCTCTACAATTCTTGTAAAAAAAGTAGGAAACACAAAGAAGAACAGAAAAGAAAATTAAAATCATACTAACACTTGTCAGAGATGCATATTGTTACTATTTTGGTTTTACATCTTTTAAGATCTTTTTTTCTTGTGCATACATATGGATATATACATACATACACATTTCATAAATGGATTCATATTGTACCTATTTTTCTGTGACTTGCAGCTTTATACTTAGTAGTAAGTTGTGAACAGTTTTCCTTGTCAGTAAATAATCTTCTTGTGGATCTTCCTTATTTTACTCTGTACCTCATGATTTAACTAATCCCTTTAGGTCACTAATAGTTGTGGCCTGGATAATACTATATAATACTAATACTGACTCTGCACATCCTTTTCTTTTTGTCACATCCTTATTTTTATCCCTAGGACACATAATCTTTAAGTGGAATTTCTAGATCAAAAAATATGCACGTTGCACTATTTGATGCATATTGCCCGACTGCTTTCCAGATGGGCTACATCAGCTTAGGCTACATCACCTCTGTCCTGTGAGGGTCTCTCTTGTACTACCTCAGGTGTTTTTTTTTAATTGCAAATTTGATAAGCAAAAATAGTATTTCATTGTTGCTGTTTTATTTTGCTTTTCTTTTTCTTTTTGTTATTATTACTTAAACTTTTTTTTTTTTTCCTGAAGCTGGAAACGGGGAGGCAGTCAGACAGACTCCTGCATGCGCCCGACCGGGATCCACCCGGTACGCCCGACGCTCCGCCCATCCGGGGCACCGCTCCGCTCCGTTGCGACCAGAGCCACTCCAGTGCCTGAGGCAGAGGCCATGGAGCCATCCCCAGCACCTGGGCCATCCCTGCTCCAGTGGAGCCCCAGCTGCAGGAGGGGAAGAGAGAGACAGAGAGGAAGGAGAGGGGGAGGGATGGAGAAGCAGATGGGCGCCCCTCCTGTGTGCCCTGGCCAGGAATTGAACCCAGAACTTCTGCACGCCAGGCCGACGCTCTACCACTGAGCCAACCGGCCAGGGCCACTTAAACTTTTTTCACAGGCCAATTAGTCATTGGTGATTCTCCTTTGACAAATTTTTTGATTATGTGCTTTATCTAGTTTTCTATTAGAAAGAAAGTATATTACTTTCTTTTTTATTTCATTTGTGCAGTATTTTTTTATTATTTAGTGGGGTTTATTCTTTTTCTTTTTCTTTTTTTTTTTTTTTTTTTGTATTTTTCCGAAGCCAGAAATGGGGAGGCAGTCAGACTCTGGCATGCGCCCGACTGGGATCCACCTGGCACACCCACCAGGGGGCGATGCTCTGCCCATCTGGGGCGTCGCTCTGCTGCAACCAGAGCCATCCTCAGCGCCCGGGCCAACTTTGTTCCAATGGAGCCCTGGCTGCGGGAGGGGAAGAGAGAGACAGAGAGGAAGGAGAGGGGGAGGGGTGGAGAAGCAGATGGGTGCTTCTCCTGTGTGCCCTGGCTGGGAATTGAACCTGGGACTCCTGCATGCCAGGCCGACGCTCTACCACTGAGCCAACCGCCAACCGGCCAGGGCCTTTTTTTGTGTGTGTGTGTGTGACAGAGACAGAGACAGAGAGAGGGACAGGTAGGGACAGACAGGCAGGAAGGGAGAGAGATGAGAAGCATCAATTATTCCGGCACCTTAGTTGTTCATTGATTTCTTTCTCATATGTAATTTGACTGGGGCCCCCGGCTACAGTAGAGCGAGTGACCCCTTGCTCAAGCCAGCAACCTTGGGCTTCAAGCCAGTGACCATGGGGTCATGACTATGATCCCACACTCAAACCAGTGACTCTGTGCTCAAGCTGGTGAGCCTGCACTCAAGCCAGATGAGCCCTCGCTCAAGTCGGCGACCTCGGGGTTTCAAACCTGGGTCCTCTGTGTCCCACTCCAATGCTCTATCCACTGTGCCACTGCCTGACCAATGTGGTTTAATCTTTCCCTTTCTCCCTCCCTCCCTCCCTCCCTCCCTTCCTCCCTCCCTCCCTCCCTCCCTCTCTCTCTCTTTCTCTCTCTCTCTCTTTCTTTTCTTTTTTTTTGAGAGAGAGATTGACAGGAAGGGGAGAGATGAGAAGCATCAAGTTGTAGCTGGCGGCACTTTAGTTGTTCATTGATTGCTTCTCATACATGCCTTGATTGGGGGCTCTAGCCAAGCCAGAGCCCCTTGCTCAAGCCAGTGACCTTGGACTCAAGCCAGTGACCTTAGGATCATGTGTATGATCCCACACTCAAGCTGGTGGCCCTATACTCATGCCGGTGAGTTTGTGCGTAAGCCAGATGAGCCTGTGCTCAAACTGGTGACTTCAGGTTTCAAACCTGGGTCCTAAGCGTCCCCGGTCAATACTTTATCCACTGCACCACCACTAATCAGGCTGGTTCATTCTTTTTGTCTTATTGATTTATTAGAGTACTTGATATAAATTCAGGCTATTAAACTCTTTTTCTTATATCACAAGTATTTTATCCTAGATTGTCATTTGCCACTTAGTTTCTATTTCCTATTTAAGCACTCACAAATCTAAAATGTCTGTGTAATCAAGGTATTCTAGTTAGGCTTTCCAAAGCACTGCACTAGAGGTGCCTGTGACTAGAAGCAGGGAGGTGGAAGGGCTGCAGTCAGGGCCAGATTGGAGGGGAATCCAGCCGGGCAGATTCAAGCCAGAGTGGAGAGGTGGCCTAGACGTGGGGACTGGTGGGGGAGCTAGGAAGAAGGGGCAGTCTGGAGTGACTCACAGGGTGCTGACCTGGGCGACAGTGAACAAGTAGAGGATGAGGCAGACTCAGGAATATAGGAAGGGGGCGGGGCACAGGCAGAGATCATTATAATTCCTTTTGGGATTGTTGATGGGGAAAACTTGTTGGCATTTGGATGTCTAGGCCTGGCCTGGTTTCTGTCTTTGTGACAGGCTCAGAAAGGCTTTTTCTGCTACAGATTATCTATTCACATAAATTCTCTCATAATACTTTGATGTTTTAATTTTTCATTGTTTTACATTTAATTTCTAATCTAGATGAAATTTGTGGTGTTTTGGTGAATTGTGGCAGTTAAGAATTTAACTTTCTTTTTTCTGAAGTTGCCAATGCCCTCCTCATCTGAAATATTTCCTGTATCTTACAATATGCTTCCATGTATATCTGGGTCTTCTCTCAGCCTCTCTGGTCTGTTCCAGTGAATTGTCTATTTGTTTTGAGCACATTTTCTTCAAATATAGCTTAATAGGTGCTTGGGTACGGTATATACTTCTTTGCACTTTTTTCCCTCAGAACTTTCTTTTTTTAAATTTATTGATTTGAGAGACAGAGAGAGAGAGAGAGAGAGAGAGAGAGAAAGAGAGAGACATTCATTGATGTTTTTTAAGTGAGAGAAGGGGAGATAGACTCCTGCATGCATCCCAACTGGGATCCACCCAGCAATCCCCGTCTGGGCTGATGCTCAAATCAACCAAACTATCCTCAGCACCTGGGGCTAATGCTCAAACCAGTCGAGCCTCTGGCCGGAGGAGAAGAGACGAGAAGGGGAAGTAGGATGGGGAGAGAAACAAATGGTTTCTTCTCTTATGTGCTCTGACCGGGGATCAAACTCAGGACCTCTGCACATTGGGCTGATGCTCTATCCACTGAGCCAACCGGCCAGGGCCTGAGACACATCGATTTGTTGTTTCATTATTTATGCATTCATTAATTGATTCATATATATGCCCTGACTGGGGTTTGAACCTGCAACCTTGGTGTATCAGGACAGTGCTCTAACTAACTGAGCTACCTGGCCAGGGCCTCAAAATTTTCTTTGCTCTTTTAGGATGAACTTCAAAATCATTATGCCCAGCCCTGCTCCCTTGGACTGCACAGTAGTTGCTGGAAACAGGTGACCCCAGTTGGGCTTTTTACAATAAGTGCCAAACATACTGGAAGCTGGATTTGGCTTTCTTCTTGGTACAGACATTACACGGTCTGTTTAGGAAGAAGTCCCTTATTGCCACTGACCTCAACTTGGGGCGTCCCCCAGACTCTGGCCCCAACAGTCCTGTGGACCCCCAGAGCCCTGAGTCCATACTGCTATGGCTACTGCAGCCTCCAGCCATATGCTCCCCACTACACAAGCCCAATATATGGGATTTTCCTGTCCATCTTGTAGGGGATCCTGTCCTCAGCCAATGTTTTTTCCAAGCCTGTTCTCCTCTAAGGATTTCCTGTGAGTTAGCTCTGGGGATCTTTTCTTAATCTTTTCTTAAATGTGTTATTCCAGAAAGAATTCTTCATAATTGCCAGCATTGTGTGGCTTTTTCCTAGCTGCTCTTGTGCTTCCTTGTTTTCCCTGTTTCACATTTGTTAGGTTCTTTCTTAGTCAAGGACTTTTTCAGGATCCTTTTTATTGAGCAGTAATAAACATATAGTAAAATCACAAATCCTAAGCATTCATCTCAGTAATTTTTTTTTTAAGTGAAAGAAAGAAAGATAATGAGACAGACTCCTGCATGCGCCCTGACCAGTATCTACCTGGCACCCCTGTCTGGGGCCAACACTTGAGCCAATTGAGCTCAAGGAGAAGAGAGAGAGGGGGAGAGGGAGGGGAAAGAAGCAGATGGTCACTCCTTTTGTGTGCCCTGACTGGGAATCAAACCCGGGACGTCCATATACCAAAGTCGATGTTCTGTTCACTGAGCCAACTGGCCAGGGCCCATCTAAGTGAATTTTTACATATGTATACATGGTGTAACTACCACCCTGATCAAGGTATTTCTTTAGGCTTAAGAAGCTGTTGATGGGAGGTTGCGTGGAGAGGGAAATCATGAGTATGCCCCCAAGCTGCCATCTTTTTCTAGAACTTTTTTTGTGTGTGTGACAAAGAGAGAGGGACAGAGAGAGGAACAGGGACAGACAGACAGGAAGGGAGAGAGATGAGAAGCATCAGTTCTTCATTGCAGACCTTAGTTGTTCATTGACTGCTTTCTCATATGTGCCTTGGCGGGGAGTGGGGGGCTACAGCAGACTGACTGACCCCTTGTTCCAACCAGAGACCTTGGGCTCAGCCACCATGGGGTCATGTCTATAATCCCAGGCTCAAGCCAGCGACCTCTGGGTTTCGAACCTGGGTCCTCCACGTCCCAGTCTGACGCTTTATCCCCTGCCCCACTGCCTGGTCAGGCTCTAGGACTATCTTTAAAGGATGCTAAGGAAGGAGCCAAATATCAAGTCTGTATGGTGGTGTAGGGAGCAGAATGGTTAGGATTGGCAGGTCATGTTCAATCCTCCCCCTTACTGGCAACGGGACTTTTGTGCCTCAGTTTTAACAACTGTAAAATGGGAATAGATAGATGATAGTTTC
The DNA here is from genome assembly GCF_036850995.1 of Saccopteryx leptura. Taxonomy (NCBI): domain Eukaryota; kingdom Metazoa; phylum Chordata; class Mammalia; order Chiroptera; family Emballonuridae; genus Saccopteryx; species Saccopteryx leptura. Next base: position 247,354,738 of record NC_089505.1, read on the forward strand.
TATCTCACAGTGCTGTCATGAAGATTCCATGAGGCATACATGTACGTGCACAAAAAATGTTAATTGTTGTTTTGTTGTTATTAATAACGAAGAGGAGGAGGCAGTGATTCTTAATGAAGGCTATGTATCAGAATCACCCTGCATACTTTCGTAAAACACACGTGTCCAACCTGGTCATGTACTGAGTCAGAATCTAGATTTTAAACTCCTCTCTGGCTCATTCTGTGGCTTGTTCATGGTTAAGAACCAGTGGGCTGGAGGTGGCTGTGACTGGAAGCAGGAAGGCCAGCGGGTGGCCCCGGGGTAGTGAGGGCTAGAGAGGATTGGCCGGGCAGACTCAGGCAGGGCGGGGAGGGGCAGAGACGTGGAGACTCCGAGGGCGGAGCAAGGAGGTGAGGGGAAGAGTCTGGGGTGACTCACAGGTGCCAACCCGGACAGCAGAGCGAGCAGGTGGAGTCAGAATGGGGGGTGGGGGACAAAGGAATGGGGAGGGCAGTGGGCCAGAGATTGTTTTAGTTTTCCCTTTGGGATTGCTGAGGGGAGGCTCCTCGTAGAAATGTTAGTCTTTGGATCTATAGACCTGGGTCTCTGGTGTTTTTCAGGTAGTCACTGGTGTGAAGGAGATAGATAAGCCAAACATAGAGGACAGGAGAGGGCCAAGTTCACAAGCATCTACCTTGTGAACCTTCATTTACTTTGTGTTCCCTCTCTAGAAATAGAAAAGTACTTGTTTCTCATGTAATAACCCCCCACTGAGGACCGCCGGGAAACGAACTCAGTCTTCTCACTGGAAGATGAACGCTGACTGTGGGTCACGGCCTCACAGGACTGTTTCCCACATCTTCTGATGGAGGACTGTGGGGAAAACAGCTGGGTTAGGCTTGGTTGCTGGTTTACCGGCTGCAAGCACTTTGCTTGATTAGAGCGTGAGCACGTGGCAGCGCCCGTGTGGGTAGTCTGTGTAAGGCTACGGGCACTTGCCTTCAGGGCAGGTTGTGGATCGCCTGCCCGCCACTGGAAGGGGCCATTTTTGCTGTTTGTTTGCCTGAGAGGCTGCTTCCCCTGCCTGTGAGCTCGTCCACCTGTTGCGAGACTCTTATCAAGCGGGAATGGCCCCACGCTTTCAGGCTCTGCAGTTTCTCTACCGTCTGCCCGAATCCAATGTGGACCTGCCTGGCCTTGGCCACCGGCGTGGCAAGGAGCTCAATCCTTATCCGTTAGTATCCAGAAGGGACGTTTACTTAGGGGCAGCGTCTTACTTTCCGACTTCCCTCACCCCCCACGTTGTCATACACACTCAGCCCCTGGTGGATGGCTTCCTAGGCTCTGGCTCTCTTCAGGCCCTTGAGGTCAATCAGTTACTCTTTGGTAAAAATGGAGGCCACTTTAGTACCTCTTCCAGAAACATTTGTCCTTAGAACTACAGGTGTAATAGGAATAATGGAAGGTGTTGCCATCCTGAGGGAAGGTGAGCTTGGAATGACTTGCTCACTTGCTCGTTCTAGAACACCGCTGTTTAGTAAACCTTTCTGCATTGATGGAACTATTCTTCTGTGCTACACAATGTGATAGCCACTAGCCACACATGGCTGCTGAGTATTTGAAATTTGGCTAGTGTAACTTAGGAACTAGAGTTTTCGTTTTAATTAATTAAGAGTTGAATTTAAATTGACAAAGGAAAAGCAGACACTATTCAGCTGCATTCACTGGATCAGTGAGCGACAGGAACAGTAGGCCTGATACCCCACTCAACTGCCCCATTATCAAGTGCCCCCCAAAGGTAACTTTGAAAATGGGTCTTTGAAATCGAATTGGTTTACATTGTCTCCCCTCTAGCCCTGGCCCCAGTGCGCCTCCCAGAAGGCAGGTCCTCACAGCTGCCGCCAGGCTCTCCCGCCCTCCTTTATCACCCTTCTTCCCGCAGGACCAGACAGTGCTGTGCCTTTCTGTCCGCCCTGTACCCCTCTGTTTGTGCTCAGGCCACAGAGAACCCCACTTCCTCCAAGAAGGCTGCCCTTGCAGGGGTGGCAGTCTGAGGGCCCTGAACAGGTTCCATTTGGCTTCCCAGTCGGTGATGGAGATGGCAGGGTGGACCTCAGGAAGGTGAGGCTGCAGGATGGACGTGTGTCTGCTCACTGCCTTTCTGACTTCCTTGCCAACCACTCCCGGGGAGAAATTTATCCCACGTCCCAGCCACCACACAACTTATATACCAATACACACAACCAAAGCAAACGTTTTGTAAAAAGTTCCTCCCCTCAGTATGTGTGATGCACTCGGATACTTTCTATTCTGTTCTATTTATTTTTTTAAAGAAAATTGCTGTTGTGGTGCACTAAACCAAATTCACAACTCTAAGGGATCACACACACAGGGTGACATGGGGAGTGAGATCCTTGCTGCTCGGAATAACTCCAAACACAAGCGGTCCTGTCCTGCCAGTGCCCTCCATGCTCCTGGAAGAGCTGGCAGACGATGGCTCCGCAGCCGCGTGGTCCACCCGGTGATGCTCTGCTCTCTCCGTGGAGTCTCCTTGCAGGGCCCTGCTTGGTTGAGTCATCACGTGGCCGAGGTCATAGATGCTGCCGCATGCTGTGGAAGGAGGTTGAAAGTCTCTAAAGTGCTCCAGACATCAGGGAGAGGGATGTCAGGTCCATGTCAGCCCTCTTGATGAGGCTCCCCAGGGAGGCGAGGCCCCCAGGCCTAGTGGTGCTCACCAGCGGGGCTTACCTGTGGGGCCACGAATAACAGAGAGGCAGAGCAAGACAGGAGCTTCTCAGGTGGCATCACCATGGAGACATCTGACCAGCCAGAGGACGGACGATAGAAACATATAAGGTGTGGAGCTCTGCCGCGGACCAGCGCAGCTCCAAATAACGGTGCGGAATTGAGGAAACACACTTGTCAAAACAACACCGATGGGACCGGGAGGACTCTTCAAACTGCCTGGCAGTATCTGAGTGCCTCACAGCCCCAGTTCGCTTTATTATATAGACCTATGCAAATCAAGGACCCTGATACAAAGCTGCACATCAAAGGCTAAGACAGGAACTCTCCCAAGGCAAAAACAGGATACATTAGTGAAATTTACAAACATCTGAAATAAACAAAGAGTCAGAGGAAGGGCATGTATATTGCTTCCTGCAACCCAAGGAAACAAGTGGAGTGGGTGCAAACACTCAGCATCAAAGCCAAATATGGAGATGGAGGGGGGAGAACTTAGCCCCCTGCCAAGCCTCAAATCTATAATGGCTTTTTGCCATTAACGGTCCACAACATATCCCCCTTTTCTTTTTAATTCGTGTGCTGAGATTTGCACTCATCTGATTTTCTAATTTGGAGACAGATGGAAAAAATACAAAACAAACACAAAATTAGTATAGCCAATGCTAATAGATACCCAAAACAAGTATACCAATACATCACAGTGATCAAAGCCTTTAAGCAAACTCTTTAAGCTAATACAACAAGAATCTATAAAAGAGTAATGTCCTTAAAGTGTTCACCAAGTCCAAGTTGGCACCAACACCATTCCAAATCTCTGCAAATGCAACCCAACCCCAGTTCAGTCCATCAAAAACTGTCACAGGAGCAGGAGTCCAGGAAAAGTCCACATTCAGGAGAAGTCCTCATGGCACTGGAATTGCCGTCACACTTCCACACTCTGCAGTTAGCATCAAAGTCCCAATAATCGCTGCTCCCAGCTGGCAATGACCCAGGTAGACTGGAAAAGCCATCTGCAGCACGCATGAAGACAGAGCTTTCGTTTTCTTTAAACTGGAAAGATGAACCCAGGGGTCCTATACTGGAGCTTTACATCCATGGGGTGGTGAGGAGAACCTTGGGATACACTAAGCTGGGTGGCAGAGGTAAATTTGTAAGTTGGCAAAAAAGGAAAAAGGAGCTCTGAATTAGGAGTAGGTCCTAGCCTAAAATACGAGTGGGGCATTGAGGCAGGAGGAATAAAGGAAAGACTATATATTAATCAAAGCAGCAGAAAACAGGACTATCGATACCCACAACAGAGATCTTCGAGGGAAGAATAAAAAACCTGAATATTCAGGCAAGACATAGTTAAATGGCCCTTGTGTAAATGAGACCAGTCTACCGGCTACTTGGAAGAAATACCCCAGGCTCGTCCACAGTGTCGTAGATGGGGCCGACGGCCCTGGGCACCTTTTAGCCTTCAGTGGCAAATCCCAGTATTCTGGGCAAGGTTAGGTCACAGGTGGCTGGAGCAGGGCTGGAAGAGACTGAACCCTCCCTTAGAGGAGTGAGGGGGAAGCCTACCTTCCAGTGTCCCTTCTTCCTCACAGCAAAGGCATGTAAGCCTGGCAGGCTTTGGCTCAAATGACCATCCTTTCCACTATTGAAGCAGGGCCCTGATGAAGTTCCAGTTGGAGTGTTGGAGCCTCTGAGGGTGTATGCCAAGAGCTAGTATTTTACCTGATCTCCTTTGGGCTTTTTCTGCCTCTTGGTACCTTAAAAGCCATGCTCAGAAGATCTCGCTGAGGGGCTTGAGAGTCCCTATCTGCCTATATATCTGGAGCTATTCAGAAAAGGACAAAACAGTGTTATTAGCTGGAATCAAATAAAAATTAAAAAGGGGGTAGTAGTTTGCAGGACAAAAGATTTGGCATCTCTTGTACATCAGCATTCAGAAGAAATTGAAGTAAAAAGCATGACAGGGTAGACCTGCAGGAGCTCCAGGACATGACCCCCCCCCCTTTCTTATTATTTACAATTGAATCTTCAAGCAAATGTTAAGCACACTTTACAATATTTTGACTTCAAAGATTGCAAGAAATTCTTGACTTTGTTAACTTTTAACAAAAATAGAGTAAATGCACCTTCAAGCAACATTCCCACAGTTATCAAAACACCCCCTTAATATTAATTAACAGGCACTTTAAAGAGTATATATCAAAACTGAAAAATCCCAGTGTGATCTTTATTATTCTCCTATAGTAAAAAAATCTTTACATTTTTATTATGTAAATCTATCCTGCTTCAAGCCTTTCACTTGCAGCCTGGAGCAGCCTGGCCAAACCAGCAAGTCTTTTGGATCCAAAATGGGCGCGCTTTACTTGTTCCAAACAAAATTATATTTATATAGGGAAATGAAATTATCCCCATTTTGTTTTCAATACTAGAGCCGGCACTTCCAAAACTATTATCATTGTTACTTTTCATGTAGGGACTTAATTCAGGCCTTATAAACAAAGACACTTAGACATTAAACAAAGACTTCACATACAATCACACAAATCAAGAGTGAAACCCGGGGTTTTAGAGATTAAACTATGGCCTGCTTGATCTTAAGTAGGGCTACTTTAATAGGAACGTAATAGGGATATATATTAAACAGAGATCTCTCTCGAAAAATCTCAAGACGGCTGTATGAGATTTCTGTTCAGCAATACCCAAATCAGGCCCCCCTTTTGCCCTCTTTTCAAGCAATGGAGCAGGAAAATAAAATGATCTAAAACATTAAAAAAATTAGATAATAATAATTGAGAAAGGGAAGAGAGCATAGTAAAATAAGCCTCATACAATTGCTCTTGTGAAGTGAGTCTCTCATCTAGAATCATGGTGTCTCATCAGTCATTCAGGGATCCACCGAGGAGCTTCAGCAGACCTAGGAAAAACACACACATATCCTCGGCCCCATAAGAGAACAGGGTCTGGCCCTTGCCAGATTCCTGTGAGCGGGTCCCTCCATCGCACTTCAGGGAAGGCTTTCCTCACAGGGTTCCAGAGTCTCTCTGCTGCTAAATGACCCTGTACATCAGTATTCAAAAAACTTAAAGTAAAAAGAGCATGACAAAGAAGATTTGCAGGAGTTTCCTAATACTTAAGTTGCTATTTGGCTCCTAACTCTGAACACACCTCACAATGCACTATCCAAATCAGTAAGTCTTAAGGATCTACATTCTATTCTATTTAAATTTAAATGAGCTCTCCTTACAAGTTCTAAAAACATTTTATTTTTTCTAAATATTAGAGCCAGCATTTCCAATTTTTGCTTGCAAAAAAACCTTAATTCAGGCCTTAAAAACAGACACATTTTGACAACATTAAACAAAGACTAAAGAGAAACAAGAATTAGACGAACCAGACAAACCAGAGAGAAACCCGGGATTTCAGAGCACATCCAGATTAGAAAGATGCCTGCCTGATATTAGTCAGGGCATTTTCTGACAGAGGGACTGAAGGATGTGACTAAACAAAATCTCCCCGAGAAAATTTGCTCTCTGCAGCTGCTGGGATATTTTCCATAGTCAGATCCAACACAGGTCCCCTGCCTCAACCTCCAGGCAAAGAACAAGAAACAAAATGATAGTTCAGAAGATCATAGCCAAAACATTAAAGAAAATCAGATCAGGACAGGAAAAGCTGTAACTTTCCTAATACCTGAATCTCCTATCCATTTTCCAATTCTATAGTTGCTGTAACCGGCGGCTCAGGTTGACTATGCTGAGATTTTTCTCCTACCTCAACAGCCCCTTCATGAAAGTCCAACTTCCAAAGCAAATAATCACCCCCGGAGAGACAAGCACAAGCAATCACCTTCCAGTCATTTGGGGGAAGAGCCTTTGCCCTAATAGAATCTAATAAACCAAGGGAAAAGGGGGCAGTAGGCCCATACTGAACACAAACAAGTTTAAGCTCTTTCAGAGTTTTAAAAGGTACAGGTTTATGTTCTCGCACTAGTCTCCCCATATTATCCTGTATTTCTACAACAGGAAAATGGGTAAAGCCATCATTTATTGTTTCCCCTACATTTCGAGCCTGGTAATCAGCCTGATAAGGGAACGGAGGAGCAGAGGGTTGAATGTAGGAAGGAGCTGAGGGCAGCGGAGGCCCCGCGGCTAAGGCAGCCATAGCCACGGATTTTTCATCCCCCCTGTAATCCTCAGACTCCAAGTTATCCTCGTATCCACATACCTCTGTTTCCAGCTCACCCTGATACTCTTCAGACAACAATTTGTCTTCATACGGAAACATTTCTACATAAAGGTCCCTTACTTTTGACCCTATTTGTCCCATATTCTTTTACTCCCAACTACACTCTCCCCCAAAACTTTCTTTATTCACTGTGCGCACTTCACTTTGGGGAGTTCCATCACCTTCCTTCAGTTTTAGTTTCCTCATACTCATACTCAAGTCTTCTGTTCAGGCGCCACTTGCCGCGGACCAGCGCGGCTCCAAATAACGGTATGGAATTGAGGAAACACACTTTGTCAGAACAAAACTGATGGGACTGGGAGGACTCTTCAAACTGCCTGGCAGTATCTGAGTGCCTCACAGCCCCAGTTCGCTTTATTATATAGACCTATGCAAATCAAGGACCCTGATACAAAGTTGCACATCAAAGGCTAAGACAGGAACTCTCCCAAGGCAAAAACAGGATACATTAGTGAAATTTACAAACATCTGAAATAAACAAAGAGTCAGAGGAAGGGCATGTATATTGCTTCCTGCAACCCAAGGAAACAAGTGGAGTGGGTGCAAACACTCAGCATCAAAGCCAAATATGGAGATGGAGGGGGGAGAACTTAGCCCCCTGCCAAGCCTCAAATCTATAATGGCTTTTTGCCATTAACAGTCCACAACAGAGCTCCATTTCCTTTTTTTAAATTTTCTTTTAGTATTTTTAAAAAAGACTTTATTTATTCCTTTTAAAGAGGAGAGACAGAGAGAGCAAAAAAAGGTGGGAAGGAGCAGGAAGCATCAACTCCCATATGTGCCTTGATCGGGCAAGCCCAGGGAGGGTATTGAACCAGAGACCTCAGGTTCCAGGTTGACGCTTTACCCACTGCACCACCACAGGTCTATTTCCCTTTGGACTTTAGTCCTGAACTGGGAGTTACTGAAAACCGAACCTGCAGAGACAGCTACATCAAAGTCCCTGCAACGACACGGGCATTTTCCCCCTGAGGGCCCTCAACTGAGTTGACACTTACTAGCACACTATTCTAACAAGAGTGGCTCTCTGATTTCCTCACACACTGCAGAAGAAAAGAAACGGCCTGAAAGGGTGGTGGTGGTAGGTGGCTTTTAGAGATGGACGTGTAGATAACAGAGCTGTGAAGGCCATGAGGAGGGACAGAGAAACAATATGAAGGAAACACGGTCATGTTATGATCTGGTTCCATAAGGGATGCCCATAGCAATGAACACTTCAGAGCAAAAGGATTTTTTAAAGTGTGAGGGAACTATGGGACCAAGATTTCCCTTTAAAGTGGTTAAAACAGTGTTTTGGCAACTGAAGTTTCACTTTTCAGAAAAAGTAATTCATGGGAACCTCAGTGATTCTGGATAAATTTGATGCTGTTGAGCTGCTCCTGGTTAGGGCGAGTCAACCCCTCTGGGGTTTGAGGCACTCTGATACGCTCAGGATAAGTGTAGAGAGCCTGGACTCTGGGCTGGACATTCCCTGGGATGGCAGGCCTGGGTGTGGTGGCCTAAAGACCAGAGGGCAAACAAAGCCACTGAGTATTTGGGCTGCGGTGCATTTTTAGGGAGCAGTGTGTGGGGGGGTTCCTGAGGCCGCCCCGTCTCTGCGGCAGGACCAGGGCACTGTCTACAGCCGCCTGTCCTCTTCTGGCTCCCTGGTCACCTGACCTAGATCTGCTTCTGTGACTCACCGCAGGTGACTGCAGCAGGGTTCCAGTCAGTGAGGGGTCCTTAAAAAGAAGGCAGGTATTTCTGAGGGCAAGGTTATTTATTTTAGACCATTTGAGAAAGTGAGTGATAAGTAGAAGGCAGTGGGATTAGAGATGTGTAATCACACCACCAGGAGGTTCTGTCTTAACAATAAATTGTTACATAGTACAGTGATTTTCAACCTTTTCTATTTCATGGCACACAAACTAATTACTAAAATTCTGAGGCACACCCAAAATATATTTTTTGCCAATCTGACAAAAATAGAAAAGGTATAATTTGATACATTCACTCTGGACGGCTATTGTTGTGTTGGCTGTTAACCATTTTTTTGACAGTCTAAGGGAAAAGAGGTCAGTGTCCCTGACTAAATAGTCAGGTATTACATGTTTTGAAAATTCTTGCGGCACACTGGTTGAAAATCGCTGATATAGTATGCATGCATAATACATTACACATCCTACTGTTGATATTTATAAATACTGTTTTGATTACAAAATGATGAAATCGTTTCTCTTAATGGGGGAGAATAACAATATTAAATTAAGGTACAATATCTAAAGTCTGGGAAAAGATTTCAGAAATTTGCAAAGCCATTCTTTGACATGTCCCCAAAACCAGAAATGGAGCAGGGCTTGGTCAGGTGGTGGTTCTAAGCAGGTGCCTAATGGAATTATTTTCTTCAGTAGAAATATAATAATGTGAGGGGTAGAGAAAAACTACTCAACCTTAAGTTAGTGGAAGTTAGATTCTAATGATGAAGTCACAAATGATTTTAATGGACAGGGAGTGTCAAAAGAATAAGACAGGTGAGCTTAGATTGCCAGTGACCCTACTGGTTTTTCACATGTACGTGATACCTGGTATACAATACACTCATGTCAGAACATCCAGAGATCGGAGTCCAGAAACTAGCAGTGATTGTAAAGGAAGCCCGGCCACTCAGAGGCTGCTGGTCTGCTTCTTTATGGAAGTCAGTTTCAAGCAAGAGGATGAACAGGGCAAAGACGGGCGCTCTCCTGGGGGGAGGCAGGGAGCGTTAATGTCAGAGAGAAGGAAAAGCTCCCAATTCCCTTTGTTTCCAACTCCGCCTCTGTTGAGAATAGTCCTCAGACTGGAGGAGAAAGTAACCAAGCTCATATGGGGTGAAATGAAGGAGATGTTAGTGGAACCCCTGGGCAGTCTGCCTTTCACATTCCCCACCTGTCTGTCACATTCCTCCAGGGGGACCACCATCCCTGAGTCAGCACTTGTGAGGAGAGGTGTGGTCTAACCAGAGACAAATTCATTTATTAGTCCTAGACTGAAACACAGGTGAGTAAACTAAAATCTGTCCTGTTCAGCAATTAAAAAAATAAAATAAAGAAAGACCCTGCAGGTAGGCTTCTCAAGGCTGTAGATGACACAGTCCTGGGAGGGACAAGTCAAATGGCTTTGGGGTGATAAGGTTAGGGTTCAAACCAGTCTTGTTAGGGTGGGGAAAAAGGGAGGGAATTTTACAAGGGAAAATGTAACATTTTGTGTTTGAGTTCAACAAAATTACTCATGCCGGTATATAGAAATGGGTTGTGGGGGGCCTCCAGGCCTGGTTTCCCACAGACCAGACTGGAGCCGAGCACCAGGCTCAGAAGACACGGACTCAGGATGGGGGAAGGGGGGGGGTGCGGCCTGTCTCTACTCTGATGTCCAGTGTGGGCGCAGGGTCTGGAAGAACAACCAAGCAGGAAGCACTCAGGGCAGGCCACGAGGAGGGAGGGGGTCCGTGGACAGCGGAGTGGGTGATGACACAGGGACCATCAACTGGGGCAGAAAGGTGAGTCTAGACTCCTGAAGAACCACCTGAGGGAGAAGGAGGGGACAGTTCTGTATTTCCACAGGGTGGGCCACGATAGAGGGACGCAGGCCTGGATCCCGTCTGAGAAGGTGCCCTGCGGCTCCCTGTCCGTGGAGGGTTTGCTTGGTCTTGGGGTGGTCTCCCTGCTGGGGGCATCTCAGAGGGCACTGCAGAGGCTGCCTCAGAACGTGGCCGGGGGGTTCTCAAGTTCCTTCCCAGAAGTCCCTTTGCCATGAGGAGTCAGCCCTGTGGAGGAGCAGTAAAAGGGCAGACTGAGGCAGCTGGGTTCAGCTCCTGCTTCTGTCACTTTGTGTGTGACCTTTGGCAAGTTACTCTCTCTGCACCTCAGCCCCTTCATTAAAAAGCAGGATCATGGCGCCTGACCAGGCTGTGGCGCAGTGGATAGAGCATCGGACTGGGATGCCGAAGGACCCAGGTTCGAGACCTTGAGGTCGCCAGCTTGAGCGCGGGCTCATCTGAGGTTTGAGCATTTTCAGGCATCTCAGGGCTGCTGTCTGGTTGGTTGATAGCTGTTCTGGCTGTTTGCTGTGGGGGCGGCTGTGCGTGAGGTGCCCTTCTGTACCCCATGAAAACAGTAGGACTGGCCAGTCCAGCTGGGCAGGTTGGAGGGCGCAGGGCCCCACCCCAGGGCCTCCCAGGCACAGCTGGGGCCCACAGCCCCCTTTCCTTAGCGTTAGGGCCCAAACACCCTCTGCCTGGCGCTGCGCTGGGCGTCCTCCAGTGATGTCGTACACATATCTTGGGAGGTGTCTGGTCATCCCCATTTTACAGCTAAGTAAACAGGCTGAGACATTAAGTGTCTTATAAAGGGCAGAGCCAGGACTTGAAGCCAAGGTTTCCAAGGCCAAAATCAGGTGCTGTTTCTATACCCCACCCTGGGCATGACCAGAGGTGACTCAGCCGAGAACCCTGCCCTCGGGAGGAGATGGGGCCAGAGATCTGGTATCTGACCACCCCAGCCTAGGGGAAGGGCCAGAAGGGACCTGACAGCCCTGCCCTTCCGGGCAGTCCGCTCCTCAGACCCCTGTCCACTCACAGGATCCTCCTTACAAAGCCAGCGCCTGCCTGCGAGTACTTAGGGGACCCTGCAAAGTGGTCCCTGCCTGCTCACACTTCATGGAAATCTCTCCTAACTGGTGGTCATTTTAGAAAGGGAAGGAAGGCAATGGTTTAGAAAAATAATTTTTTAAGGATCAGTGGCCTTTTATTTCCTCATAAGCACTATTTTTTTTTTTTTTGGAACTTTTTGGTTCACAGCAAAATTTAAATGAAGGTACAGAAATTTTCCATGTATCCCCTGCCCCCCAAACCTGCGCAGCTGCTCCATCATCAGCATCTTCGGCCAGACTAGACCTTCATTGTGATTGATGGATCTATTTGTGACCTTTTTTTTCCAGACAAAATTTGATCTGAACATGCTTAAAATGGAAGATAGTTACAATGGGGAGTGTTCTGTATGAAGAGAGTGTGGTGGAACCTTGATGTGACCTCCTGTTTCTTTTTAAAATTTTTATTTCATTTTAGTGAGAGGAGGGGAGGCAGAGAGACAGACTCCAGCATGTGTCCCAACCAGGATCCACCCGGCAAGCCCACTAGGGGGCGATGCTCCGCCCATCTGGGGCAGTTGCTCTGTTGCTCAGCAAAGGAGCCACTTTTTAAGCCTGAGGCAGAGACTACGGTGCCATTCTCAGCGCCCAAGGCCAGTTCACTCAAACCAATTGAGCCATAGCTGCAGGAGGGGAAGAGAGAGAGAGAAGGGGGAAAGGAGGAGAAATAGATGGTTGCTTTTCCATGTACTCTGACCTGGAATCAAACTGGTACATCCACAGGCCCCACTGATGCCCTAGCACTGAACCAACAAGCCAGGGCCAACTCCTGTTTCTTGACCCCTCCTACCATCCCACCCAAACTCAGCAGAAACAGATGTAGTTTGTGACCCCTGCTCTGCTCTGAGGTGGGGAGATTTAATGAGTTCATCTCCAGGTCTGTGCCTCTAGAACAGGCGTCCCCAGACTACAGCCCACGGGCCGCAATGGGGCCCCCTGAGGCCATTTATCCAGCCCCCACTGCACTTCTGGAAGGGGCACCTCTTTCATTAGTGGTCAGTGAGAGGACCACTGTATTTGGCAGCCCTCCAATGGTCTGAGGGACAGTGAACTGGCCCCCTGCATAAAACGTTTGGAGACCCCTGCGTCTAGAATATAAGGTTCAAGTAGCAGGAGTTTTTTTTTAAAGGTAAAATATACATAACATAAAATTTACCATTTTAACCATTTTTAAGTGTATAATTCAGTGGTATTAAGTACATTCACATTGTTCTGCATTCACCACCACCAACTATTTCCAGAACTTTTTCATCATCCCAAATTGAATCTCTATACCCATTAAACAGTAACCCCGTCCTCCCTCCCTCAGCCCCGGCAGCCACTGTTCTGCTCTGTCTCTGAGAACTTGCCTGTTCCAGAAACCTCATGTAAGGAATCACACACTACTTTTGTCTCTTTGTGTCTGGCTTATTGCACTTAGTATTATGTCTTCAAGGTTCATCTACATGGTAGCATGTGTCAGAATTTACTTCCTTTTGGGGGTTGAGTAATATTCCATTGTATGTATAAACCACTTTTGTTATTCATTCCTCTGTCGATGGACATTTGGGTTGCTTCTAGCTTTTGGCTATTGTGAATTATGTTGCTATGACCATTGTTGTACAAATATCTGTTCTACCCTCTGCTTTTAACTCTTTTGAGTAGATACCCAGGAGTGGAATTGCTGGGTCATATGGTAATTCCATGTTTAATTATTTTAGTAACCTTCATACTATCTTCCACAGTGGCTGCACCATTTTACATTCCCACCAACAATGCACAAGGCTTTCAATTTCTCCACGTCCTCACCATTGTGGCAGGGATTTTCTGTAATCTCTTGTTCATGGCTATGACCCCAGAGACTAGGACAGTACTCAGGTCAGAGTAGATACTCAATAAATATTGGTGGGTTGAATGAATGAGAGGCCTTGGT